>NC_090260.1:15374704-15439829 GCF_037325665.1 Littorina saxatilis | reverse complement strand
TCTCTCTCTCTCTCTCTCTCTCTCTCTCTCTCTCTCTCTCTCTCTCTCTTGTTAGCATGTTCATGGATGTTTCCATGGCGATAGACCACGCATTCCACTGTCCCTAGAAAATTTACTGTCTGTCCGTGACGTCATTTCTTGATGACGCTAATTATGAAATCATGCGCTTGTCAGTGAACAAGAAGCGATGTGTTGAGAGATTTTTCTTTCCGTATTTTAAAACGATAAAAATGTCACTCGGGTTGTTGTTGTCGGTGTCGGTGGTGATGGTGTCGGATGGTGGTGGATGTCGTGGTAGAGGATGATGTTGTCGTCGTAGTTGTCAGAGAGCGGCAGGTTGTAAGGACAGGTATTGCTGAGTTTCAGTAAATGGAGTCAATAAAATGCTGAATTTCAGTTCAACGGTTGTTGTTGTTGTTGTTGTTGTTGTTGTTGTTGTTGTTGTTAGACATCGTTGGACGTTGCGGGATGTGTAGTTGAGACAGGTGGTGGTGGTGGCGGTGACGAGATGTGGGTGTCACTCAGTGTCGCTGTCGCTGTCTATGTCTCTAACATGCTTCACCCAGATCACCTGGGCCGTGGACCGCGACATGGATCTCAGGCGGCCGGTAGTGTCAGCATCACCACCATACACACTGTCCAGGTAGACGACGACGTGTCTCTCCAAGCCCCATACTGTGTCCTGATTGGCCACCGTCACCGCCTCGTCTCGACCCCTACCTGCCGCTCTCTGTGTGGGACCCGATGTCATTTCAGCCAGTTGTCTAACGGCCGCTGTGTCGTTATGAGCCACCTTACGGGTGGGGACGCCGCGTGACTCGAGGCCCCGGATGAAGGGTGCTGGTGACATGAAGTGATCATCCGGTGTGTCTGTGTCACACTTCATGACACCCAGCACAAAGACGTCGCTGTAGGTGAGGCCGCCCTGCCCGTGGGGAGCGTTGTCATCGCAACCTGAAACATCACACACACCGTCAACATCACATCGTCGTTGTGTAATATACATCCACACCGACTGCAACAACTACAACAACAACACCAACAACAACAGCAACGACGACGACGACACCACCATCACCATCAACAACAACCACGACACAAACAACAACGACGACCCATGTCTAACTTCCGCACCAACACCGGCTGCAGCAACACGTGAACAGAGACTACAACTACATCAGCAGCACCACAACCACCTGAAAATAGGAAAAACAATTTTATATTATTTAGGGTTCAACACCTCACCTTGGCAGACTTGTGACGATATTATGTAACGACGTCACAGTAAATGACGTAAATATCAATGTTTCTTGTAAGTATAATGACGTCATCGAAATGTACAACAACCTGACTGACACTGCATTGCGAGAGAGAGAGAGAGAGAGAGAGAGAGAGAGAGAGAGAGAGAGAGAGAGAGAGAGAGAGAGAGAGAGAGAGAGAGAGAGAGAGAGAGAGACAGACAGACAGACAGACAGACAGACAGACAGACAGACAGACAGGACAGACAGACAGACAGACAGACAGACAGACAGACAGACAGACAGACAGACAGACAGACAGACAGACAGACAGACAGAGGTGTACTGACCGACACGAAGATCTCGCAGCATGTCTGCCACCAGCTCCCCGCACCGTGCACACCGCCATGGAAAGTCATCCTCATGTCCCTGTCTGTCACCGCGGTACCTATCATCATAGTGACCAACCGTCAGGACAGGTGGGCCGTCGCACGGTGCGGACACTGGCGGCCTGGTGTAGGCCGGGACCGTTCCATCCTTCATATCGTCAGCCTGCTCCACCTCTCTCACCACAGCAGGTGGGCTTCTCAGGGGCTGTGTCAGTTTGCGGACGTAACGCTCCATGTCGGCAGGTACATCTAGCTTAACGCCTGCTGCCCACAAGGTGAACCGGACGTGTCGTTGTTTTAACGCCCGGTAGATCTCTGCGATGACGTCACTGTAACAGAACAGACAGGTGTGTCAGTGTTTATAAACAGAACAGACAGGTGTGTTATAGTTCTCACTCAACTCGGTTGTTTTAACGCAGTGTAGATCTTCGTGATGACGTCACAGCAACAGAACGGACAGGTGTGTCAGTGGTGATTACACCTGGAATTACGAAACTGATTAAAACAAAACAAAAAGTAAGTCACAAAGATTGCTGTTCAGGATAAGAATCACAGTGAACCTGAAATGAAATGACGCAATGATTAATAATGACGTAAACAGAATGACGTTATTTCGCTCCACTCTTCGTTACCTTGACCAAGTTTTTCCAATGGCAGACAAAGAAAGGGTGGCGCCTGATGAGACAGATTTATAACATCACTGATCAGTACACACCGCAGTGACAGTTGCTGAATTCACATTCTACATCTAATAAACATGCCCCAGTGTAATTTATTCAAACTTGAAAATAAAGAGCCATTACTTCTACATAAATCTTCCTAATTTATTGACCAAAAGCACACGAATTACCTCGTTATAGAAAAGGTGTGAATATAATAACATTTGTGAATCATCAGACTTCCTTCCAACGAACACGACCACACCGGCCAACACAAGAGTGACAGGAGGCAGTGTTAGATTCAGTGTACAGCGTCATTCTTACCACTCAGCCTCATCGGCCAGGATGTGCACGCGTCCGTGTGTCTGTGCGTGTTGACACAGCTCCTCCACCCAGGCCTGCACTTTCTTCTTGCCTTCCTCTGTCCACTGATACGGTCTGCGCCGGTCTTTCTCCCCTACCCCCGCCATGTTGACGAGCTGCACGCTTCCGGTTCCCTGTCCGGCAGTCTCTCTCAACTGATGACCCACAAGGTAAGCAGCAGCAGCTCCATCTCTACTCGTCTGAAGAACAAAGACGGTGCCGCAGCCCTTCCTCAGCAGAAAAAAACCTTTTATTATCAAGACTACGCTTTTTGAAGTGCCCGTCGGGCCCCAGAGGATTCTCACGTCGTCGTCGTCTGGTGTCTCCTCCAAGACTTGAAACTGCTGCGGGAACAGAGCTATACAAGACATGGGTCGACCATGCTCCATTCCAACAGCGTGAACAAGATGGCCCTGGGTCCACAGCTGTAGTCTAGGCTCTCTGCTGAGGAATAGCTCAACCGTTGTCAGTGGTATGGAGAATCTGTCATCATACACATTCACACATTATTAGGTATATCACACACACACACACACACACACACACACACACACACACACACACACACACACACACACACCGTTACACACACACACACACACACACACGCACACACACACACATGCATGCATATCAATCAAAGCAATAAACAAATCAAAGCAAGTCAAACAATCACCACAAAGACCACGAACAAAAAAACATCCACACAAAATCACAAACAGGGATAGACAGGGCGAGATCAAAACAGAGAATTCGTAACGAGAAACAAGAGAGAGAGAGAGAGAGAGAGAGAGAGAGAGAGAGAGAGAGAGAGAGAGAGGGGGAGAGAGAGAGAGGGAGAGAGACAGAGACAGAGACAGAGAGAGAGAGAGTGAGAGGGGGGAAAGAGAGAGAGTGAGAGAGTGAAAGAGAGAGAGAGAGAGAGAGAGGGGGAAAGAGAGAGAGAGAGAGAGGGAAAGAGAGAGTGAGAGGGGGAAAAGAGAGAGTGAGAGGGGGGAAAGAGAGAGAGTGAGAGAGGGAAAGAGAGAGAGAGAGAGAGGGGGAAAGAGAGAGAGAGAGAGAGGGGAAAGAGAGAGTGAGAGGGGGGAAAGAGAGAGAGAGGGGGAAAGAGAGTGAGAGAGGGAAAGAGAGAGAGAGAGAGAGGGAAAGAGAGAGAGAGAGAGGGAAAGAGAGAAAGAGAGAGAGAGAGAGAGACGGACAGACAGAGAGAGAGAGAGAGCGGGGGGGGGGGGGGGGGGGGGGGGGTGTCAGGGGAAAGAAAGAGAGAAAGATAGATGACGTTAGGTCAAGTAATAACAAACGTGCGTGCGCTTCACCGATATGATACAGCTATGCAACGTACCTGGCAACCAACTGTGTGTAGGTAGCTGTATCCATGGCAGGGTCCCCGCCCTCATTCCGTTCCAAGCTTGCCCTCCACCACGCGTCGAGCCTTGTCTGGTCAGCCATGTCGTCCTCACATAGACACACCTGGCTGACATTCCGACTTGACTCGACGCTGAGGCCTTCCTGCAACTCCTGTAACTGAGATCAACACACACGGACTGTAAACAATGCGGGAAATGGCACAAGGGATGGTTTAATACACGATGCACACAAAGACAGTGTAACATTAGGCCTACCTGAGTTGCAAATCTCTTCATTCCTGCTTTAGTGTTTACCAGCCTGAAAGACAACTTTCTGGACAAAAGCAAACCATCTTTTCGGAAAAGAGTTTCCCGTTTGTGGTGACGCGCATTAGGCTACGTAAAGTACAAGTGACGTCGTTTTCGCGACAAAAAAAATGACGTCTACTATTCAAGGTCACTGTTCTTAGAGCTGGACAGGAAACAAATAAAAAGCAAATCGCTTATTCGACTCGCCTTTGTCTTGTCCCACAACAATATACCACCCCTCCCTTTTAGGAGCCCCCCCTCCCCCATGGAAGGCTCCCGCCACCACCACTCCCACAAGAGTCCCTCCCTTCTTATACAACCACCCCCTTTTATGCCCGACCTCCCCAATAAGACCCTTTGTTTTCATAACGTCTGTAAGTTAACCCACATTTTAAGACTTAACCCCAATAAAAAAAATGTTTAAAAAATTCCTCTTTCAGCTTCATAAATATAATGTTCAAGAGAACGTTGGCATCAGAATAATCGAAAAAAACTTGATCAAAAGTGTGACTTGTAATATTCCAGATATGTTCAGTGGTAATCATCTTGTCCAGCAAACATGTCCATGCTATGTATTACTGTGAACATTTACGAAACAAGCTACATTTTGGTCATGTCTGCTGATTAATAACACATACAATTGTGTGAAATATGGAGGCTTTGTTACCCAAATATCTGAAAGAAACTAAACTTAAAAAGTTGATGAGCATGACCCCGCTGTGACCCCAACTTTTGACGAAGGTCAATCAAATCGGGGTCAAATCGGAAGATTATTAAATACCAGAAGTCTGCAAATGTTTAAAGGTCTAGCTTCAAAATCATCCCAGATAATCTTAACGTTAAGTTTTTTGTTCGGACATACGGACGGACACTGCATACAGTGTGTGGACTAAGAGCATAGCGCTATGAACTGGCCCTTACTTTACGTTGGTGAACAAAGCTCTCTCTCTCTCTCTCTCTCTCTCTCTCTCTCTCTCTCTCTCTCTCTCTCTCTCTCTCTCTCTCTCTCTCTCTCTCTCTCTCTCTCTCTCTCTCTCTCTCTCTCTCTCTCTCTCTCTCTCTCTCTCTCTCCTTCTCTCCTGCGTTCGTCTGTTTTTGCGTGTGTGAGCGAGTGTAGGTCAAGAGTTAACTTACATCGCTCATGTTTAGCAGCACCTCCTCCAGACAGCGTCTCGTTGTGTCGGGCAGGACAATGGCCTGGTGGAGGGCTGGCTGTGTTACCAGGTCACCCAGAACAGAGCGCCTCACAACATCTCTGGCTTGCTTCAGGTAGGCAGCGGCCTTCTTTAGTTCTTCTTGAACTGCAAGGGGGTCGTCTTCTGTCTGAGGTATGATTGCCGCCATCATTATCCCACGCTCGCGATGTATGACGAGCAGGTCAACAAAGTCCTCCTTCAGGTTCAACGGCTCTGCTTTGACGCTGTTCGTGTTCCTGGCGGCTGCACCAGTATAGATGCTTTGGGTATCAGCACCATATACACCAAATTTAGCTTGGGTCAGAATTACCATAATTTCCTTTTCCCTTGCGGCTTTGTTCTTTATCTGATTCATGCAGTGGTGGACATTTTTCAGCACTGTGTCTATGCGGACAGTGTCCCTGACCTCTCTACTCTCATCTCTGTCTATTTGTTGCTGTGTTTTCAGTACCTGGATTCGCTCACCTTCTCCGATATATGCCATTCTCTCTTGCACAGTGTCCATGTGAGCCGGGGGGATTATGTATGATTCGCTCTCAAGGTGAGGGAACCAGGCGTTGAGAAACTCTCTCTGGAATCAAAGACATGATGGTGTACTGTCTGCTCACTTCTAGTACCATTCACAACCTACGTCAACTATGAAGACGGTGAAAATACAGACACCAAATAGGGACTTATGTCTCGTTGGTGGTTCACACAATATTTGCCTAGAACACAGAAGATAATTGTTTAAAAACAGTTGTTCTATGGTGTAAATTCAAAATGAAAAACAAAAACAAGGAAAACAACAACAACAACAACAACAACAACAACAACAACAACAACAACAACAACAACAACAACAACAACACAAAAAGAGTAAAACTAATGATAATGCACCTTATTCAGTTTAAACATAACTTTAAGTCTTAAAATATGAGGTTTCGGTGTTGTTGTTTATCTTTCTGAGATGAATTTACCTCATGGTCTGACAACCTTAACGCTTGGTCCTCTGATTCCTGTGATCTTGCCATCAAGGGCGGGGCAGGAGAGACAGCCTGGTTCCCCGGTGACCCAGAGGTACTGCACGGCGGAGCACATTCCACAGCCGGTCCCTGTGTGATGTGCATTATATAACCGTCACTTCTGTCATGGCACTGTTCATAATTATGAGTTGTGTGCATGATATGACCGTCACTTCTGTCATAGCGCTGTTCATAATTATGAGTTGTGTGCATGATATGACCGTCACTTCTGTCATAGCGCTGTTCATAATTATGAGTTGTGTGCATGATATTACCGTCACTTCTGTCATAGCGCTGTTCATAATTATGAGTTGTGTGCGTGATATGACCGTCACTTCTGTCATAGCGTTGTTTTAGATAGTGTGACTCACCTTATTGTCATGCAATAGTATGTGAACGTGTTTCCTCACATGGTACAAACATTATTTTATTTTCCTGTGCGTTTGTGGGCCAAAACGCCCACGTACACTCATGGTTTTGCACAAAGAGGATTGTATGTGCTTGGCCGTATGTTCCGTCGGCCATATACTTATACTCTACTCTGTGTCGTGGGATGCATGCTTGGTATTTTCATGTTTCTATAATTCACTGACATGGATTTCAGGATCTTTACCATTTTTACATGGTTTTGTACCACAACATGGGGGGAGGTGGGGGGGGGGGGGCAAGCAGGTATGCAAATAAAGTGACCCGGAGGATCGGAACATCTCTTCTCTTTATCAAGCAGGTGGCGGGGTTCCAAACACTCAACCATCAACTTGGCTGTTGCGATCGTCATCAATGAGGAATGTTCAGTCTATTTGCATTGATCGACACTGACACGGACAATGCATGAATACGACCCCAAACAAATTGACAGATTAGATCGGCCTCGTAGGAGCTGAGGGGGAGGGGGGGGAGAGGGCAGGAGAGACAGAGATAGACAGACAGACAGAGATAGACAGACAGAAATAGACAGACAGAGATAGACAGACAGAGATAGACAGACAGAGAAAGACATACAGATAGACAGACAGAGATAGACAGACAGAGATAGACAGACAGAGATAGACAGACAGAGATAGACAGACAGAGATAGACAGACAGAGATAGACAGACAGAGATAGACAGACAGAGATAGACAGACAGAGATAGACAGACAGAGATGGGTTGGTTGGCTGGTTATTGTTTGTTGTTTAATGTGCCTACAACCTGTGGCAATCACGATAACATTGTAGACGGTTCTAAAAACCGCATGTCTTGTAACACTTCTTTTGTCAAATCTTGTTAATCTCCTTGAAACATGTAAACCTGTGAAAGTATTTATTCGTATTCATTCTTTACCATTTTTACAAAGTACTTTTGGGGGGCTTACTGATTTGTCTATTAGTGTAAGGGAAGGAACTGTGCTTGTTCTTGACAAATGGAATGTCAGGATTACTTTCCCTTTAATTGTCAGGAAGTCAGGAATCAGTGTTTTAGAATTCTCAGGAATGTTGTGTCTAAGTAAATTTAGAAAGGAATTAGTGACAAAAGATTATTTGAAGTATGTGAATGTTATTATTTTTTTTTTAAAGAGTTTTTAGGCTACCCAAGACGTACCAGATCAATGGCGCGATTCGTACAGCCCTGAGCAGCACAGTTGGTACAGCGGGTACAGTTCGCACGGCAGTCACACTCCCCTTGCCTGATGCACCGTGATTCCCTGCTGCACTGGCAGCACGCCTGCAACGTACAATGCGAGTGTCCCCTGTTGTCGTGAGAATGTACGTGATGTATGTCTACACTGTTCAGTGTCCCCTGTTGTCGTGAGAATGTACGTGATGTATGTCTACACTGTTCAGTGTCCTCTGTTGTCGTGAGAATGTACGTGATGTATGTCTACACTGTTCAGTGTCCTCTGTTGTCGTGAGAATGTACGTGATGTATGTCTACACTGTTCAGTGTCCTCTGTTGTCGTGAGAATGTACGTGATGTATGTCTACACTGTTCAGTGTCCCCTGTTGTCGTGAGAATGTACGTGATGTATGTCTACACTGTTACGTGTCACCTGTTGTCGTGAGAATGTACGTGATGTATGTCTACACTGTTCAGTGTCCTCTGTTGTCGTGAGAATGTACGTGCTGTATGTCTACACTGTTCAGTGTCCTCTGTTGTCGTGAGAATGTACGTGCTGTATGTCTACACTGTTCAGTGTCCTCTGTTGTCGTGAGAATGTACGTGCTGTATGTCTACACTGTTCAGTGTCCCCTGTTGTCGTAAGAATGAACGTGATGTGTGTCTACACTGTCCTCTGTTGTAGTGAGAATGTACGTGCTGTATGTCTACACTGTTCAGTGTCCCCTGTTGTCGTGAGAATGTACGTGCTGTATGTCTACACTGTTCAGTGTCCCCTGTTGTCGTGAGAATGTACGTGCTGTATGTCTACACTGTTCAGTGTCCCCTGTTGTCGTGAGAATGTACGTGATGTATGTCTACACTGTTCAGTGTCCTCTGTTGTCGTGAGAATGTACGTGATGTATGTCTACACTGTTCAGTGTCCTCTGTTGTCGTGAGAATGTACGTGCTGTATGTCTACACTGTTCAGTGTCCTCTGTTGTCGTGAGAATGTACGTGCTGTATGTCTACACTGTTCAGTGTCCCCTGTTGTCGTGAGAATGTACGTGATGTATGTCTACACTGTTCAGTGTCACCTGTTGTCGTGAGAATGTACGTGATGTATGTCTACACTGTTCAGTGTCCCCTGTTGTCGTGAGAATGTACGTGCTGTATGTCTACACTGTTCAGTGTCCTCTGTTGTCGTGAGAATGTACGTGCTGTATGTCTACACTGTTCAGTGTCCTCTGTTGTCGTGAGAATGTACGTGCTGTATGTCTACACTGTTCAGTGTCCCCTGTTGTCGTGAGAATGTACGTGCCCTATGTCTACATTGTTCAGTGTACTCACACAGCAAACAGACCGGCCTCATAGTCATTTCTACAACCGAGAGACCATGAAAGAAGAGATCTCTCCAGAAAATCAAAACATATTATGCTGACACAAGCAGTTTCTGTTTTGTTGAACAGAGAGAGCGAAAGAAACGGGTGCCTAGTTGTGGTAAGAACTGGAGCCTTATTGAAATAAGCTGTACGAAATTATGCAATAATGACACTGGAACCGATCAAATAAAACTGATAAGTTCGGTCTATGTAAACTATAACACATACGTCCAAATTGCATTGCATTCAGTTTCATTTGCATGTTTGTGTTGGTTCTCAGGGAGCATAATCTAATATAGTTATCGCCTTTTGTTACATTATTATCAACCGGGGCCTTACATTTTTATTAACCACGGCCTTCGGCATTAGTCGATAAAGATGAAACAAAAGACGATATGGTCCCCTCGGACCAACACAAGCCACCAAACATCTTATACTGGACAACACAATGTTATGGACAATACAATGTTATGGGCAACACAATGTTATGGGCAACACAATGTTATGGGCAACACAATGTTATGGACAATACAATGCTGGGGACAACACAATGCTGGGGACAACACAATGCTATGGACAACACAATGTTATGGACAACACAATGCTATGGGCAACACAATGTTATGGACAATACAATGCTATAGACAACACAATGTTATGGACAATATAATGACAGTTATGGACAATACAATGCCACCGATAATATAATACTATGGGTAATACAATGTAATGGACAACACAATGCAATGGACAATACAATGCTATAGACAACACAATGTTATGGACAATATAATGCTATAGACAACACAATGCAATGGACAATACAATGCTATAGACAACACAATGTTATGGACAATATAATGCTATAGACAACACAATGTTATGGACAATACAATGCTATAGACAACACAATGTTATGGACAATACAATGCTATAGACAACACAATGTTATGGACAATACAATGCTATAGACAACACAATGTTATGGACAATATAATGCTATAGACAACACAATGTTATGGACAATACAATGCTATAGACAACACAATGTTATGGACCATACATTGCTATAGACAACACAATGTTATTGACAATATAATGCTATAGACAACACAATGTTATGGACAATACAATGCTATAGACAACACAATGTTATGGACAATATAATGACAGTTATGAGTAATACAATGTAATGGACAACACAATGCAATGGACAATTACAAAAATGGATAATACAATATCATTTGGACAGTGCATTATAATTTTCCCAATTTAATATAATTTGGACAGAACAATACAAGGCTATGCACAACCAATCAGTATGCAAAAGACACCCCGACCGACAAAACAAAACAATGGGAAACATTATGGACATTACAAGACGGTGACAGCGGCCTACCTGTCGTAATGTCTTCGGAATGGCTCCGCTACCTCCCTGCTGGCTCGACATTGTTCTCGCCCTGTCTCACCTGAAACATCCACACCACATTACAACGAGCAGGGCTCGCCATTGTTCTCGCCCTGTCTCACCTGAAACATCCACACCACATTACAACGAGCAGGGCTCGCCATTGTTCTCGCCCTGTCTCACCTGAAACATCCACACCACTTTACGACGAGCAGGGCTCCCCATTGTTCTCGCCCTGTCTCACCTGAAACATCCACACCACATTACAACGAGCAGGGCTCGCCATTGTTCTCGCCCTGTCTCACCTGAAACATCCACACCACATTACAACGAGCAGGGCTCGCCATTGTTCTCGCCCTGTCTCACCTGAAACATCCACACCACATTACAACGAGCAGGGCTCGCCATTGTTCTCGCCCTGTCTCACCTGAAACATCCACACCACATTACAACGAGCAGGGCTCCCCATTGTTCTCGCCCTGTCTCACCTGAAACATCCACACCACATTACAACGAGCAGGGCTCCCCATTGTTCTCGCCCTGTCTTACCTGAAACATCCACACCACATTACAACGAGCAGGGCTCCCCATTGTTCTCACCCTGTCTCACCTGAAACATCCACACCACATTACAACGAGCAGGGCTCCCCATTGTTCTCGCCCTGTCTCACCTGAAACATCCACACCACATTACAACGAGCAGGGCTCCCCATTGTTCTCGCCCTGTCTCACCTGAAACATCCACATCACATTACAACGAGCAGGGCTCGCCATTGTTCTCGCCCTGTCTCACCTGAAACATCCACACCACATTACAACGAGCAGGGCTCCCCATTGTTCTCGCCCTGTCTCACCTGAAACATCCACACCACATTACAACGAGCAGGGCTCCCCATTGTTCTCGCCTTGTCTCACCTGAAACATCCACACCACATTACAACGAGCAGGGCTCCCCATTGTTCTCGCCCTGTCTCACCTGAAACATCCACACCACATTACAACGAGCAGGGCTCCCCATTGTTCTCGCCCTGTCTCACCTGAAACATCCACACCACATTACAACGAGCAGGGCTCCCCATTGTTCTCGCCCTGTCTCACCTGAAACATCCACACCTCATTACAACGAGCAGGGCTCCCCATTGTTCTCGCCCTGTCTCACCTGAAACATCCACACCACATTACAACGAGCAGGGCTCGCCATTGTTCTCGCCCTGTCTCACCTGAAACATCCACACCACATTACAACGAGCAGGGCTCGCCATTGTTCTCGCCCTGTCTCACCTGAAACATCCACACCACATTACAACGAGCAGGGCTCCCCATTGTTCTCGCCCTGTCTCACCTGAAACATCCACACCACATTACAACGAGCAGGGCTCCCCATTGTTCTCGCCCTGTCTCACCTGAAACATCCACACCACATTACAACGAGCAGGGCTCCCCATTGTTCTCGCCCTGTCTCACCTGAAACATCCACACCACATTACAACGAGCAGGGCTCCCCATTGTTCTCGCCCTGTCTCACCTGAAACATCCACACCACATTACAACGAGCAGGGCTCCCCATTGTTCTCGCCCTGTCTCACCTGAAACATCCACACCACATTACAACGAGCAGGGCTCCCCATTGTTCTCGCCCTGTCTCACCTGAAACATCCACACCACATTACAACGAGCAGGGCTCCCCATTGTTCTCGCCCTGTCTCACCTGAAACATCCACACCACATTACAACGAGCAGGGCTCCCCATTGTTCTCGCCCTGTCTCACCTGAAACATCCACACCACATTACAACGAGCAGGGCTCCCCATTGTTCTCGCCCTGTCTCACCTGAAACATCCACACCACATTACAACGAGCAGGGCTCCCCATTGTTCTCGCCCTGTCTCACCTGAAACATCCACACCACATTACAACGAGCAGGGCTCCCCATTGTTCTCGCCCTGTCTCACCTGAAACATCCACACCACATTACAACGAGCAGGGCTCCCCATTGTTCTCGCCCTGTCTCACCTGAAACATCCACACCACATTACAACGAGCAGGGCTCCCCATTGTTCTCGCCCTGTCTCACCTGAAACATCCACACCACATTACAACGAGCAGGGCTCCCCATTGTTCTCGCCCTGTCTCACCTGAAACATCCACACCACATTACAACGAGCAGGGCTCCCCATTGTTCTCGCCCTGTCTCACCTGAAACATCCACACCACATTACAACGAGCAGGGCTCCCCATTGTTCTCGCCTTGTCTCACCTGAAACATCCACACCACATTACAACGAGCAGGGCTCCCCATTGTTCTCGCCCTGTCTCACCTGAAACATCCACACCTCATTACAACGAGCAGGGCTCCCCATTGTTCTCGCCCTGTCTCACCTGAAACATCCACACCACATTACAACGAGCAGGGCTCCCCATTGTTCTCGCCCTGTCTCACCTGAAACATCCACATCACATTACAACGAGCAGGGCTCGCCATTGTTCTCGCCCTGTCTCACCTGAAACATCCACACCACATTACAACGAGCAGGGCTCCCCATTGTTCTCGCCCTGTCTCACCTGAAACATCCACACCACATTACAACGAGCAGGGCTCCCCATTGTTCTCGCCCTGTCTCACCTGAAACATCCACACCACATTACAACGAGCAGGGCTCCCCATTGTTCTCGCCCTGTCTCACCTGAAACATCCACACCACATTACAACGAGCAGGGCTCGCCATTGTTCTCGCCCTGTCTCACCTGAAACATCCACACCACATTACAACGAGCAGGGCTCGCCATTGTTCTCGCCCTGTCTCACCTGAAACATCCACACCACATTACAACGAGCAGGGCTCCCCATTGTTCTCGCCCTGTCTCACCTGAAACATCCACACCACATTACAACGAGCAGGGCTCCCCATTGTTCTCGCCCTGTCTCACCTGAAACATCCACACCACATTACAACGAGCAGGGCTCCCCATTGTTCTCGCCCTGTCTCACCTGAAACATCCACACCACATTACAACGAGCAGGGCTCCCCAAAGTGCGCGTCCCTGCGTCCTATACGCACTAGAAGCCGAAATCACGTACTAGAAAGCCAAGTGACGTCAGAGTCCGACAAAAATCATATTTAGGCGGCCAGCCGAGACTACAAAATATTGCATGTTATTTGCAAAACACACTGACATTACACTTCTCCAAGCCAGGCCAGTACTTTGATATGACACAGGAAAGCAACACGACCTCTCTGCAGTGACACGGGCAGAACGCTGACAACAATGGCCCCACAACGAGGCGGCCTCAGTACCGATACATGATACGTGCACCGTGTCATTGCGTCGTCTCACACTTATAGACATCCGGGTCGCAAACTGAGTTGTGGGTTGGATTATTGGTGGGTGGGGGTGTGGGGAAGGGGGGGGGGGCAGGATGAAGAAGCTCTGTGAGAGTTTCTTGCAGAGTAAAATAACGCCTAATCAACGGTTTTGCACTAAGATTAATAATCTTTAAAAAAAAAGAAAAAGAAAAAACCTGCATTGTTGACGATGAGTACATGTGAATGCGTTCTCTGTGCCGTGTGGTACTTGAGTATCCACACCCCCATATAAATGCTAATCATTCTGTGTTGTGTTGGTAATGTCATCGCGAATTTTCATGACTTTGTCCAGTGGATATCAATACGCGGTCTGGTAACAACAACAATTACCTGAGAAATATACAACATGAACAACTGAGTAACTTACAATGACACACATAGTAAATAAGTTCACACTGTTAACGACATTTTTCATTCGAAAAGTGTGCCAGATGATCCAGGAGACTGCCTTAAAATGTCATAGACAGTTTGAATGACACAACGTTAAGAGCTTCTTTTACATAATAACATATGCAGGGGCGGACGAGGGGGGGGGGGCACAGGGGGCACGTGCCCCCCCCCCCCCCCCCCCCCCCCCCCGAAAAAAGAAAAAAAAGAAGAAGAAAAAAAATAGATTTTTCTATGCTGATTTTATGACCATTTCTAAGTTCAAATGGCACCAGATGGCACCTTTTTGCTTCTTTGGGCACATTTTTTTCCGGGGGGGGGGGGGCATGCCCCCGGACCCCCGTAGCAAATTCCGGCGCTTCGCGCCCATCACATTCACTTTCGATTCAAAGTGCCCCCCCCCCCCCCCCCTTACAAAGCAACTGATCCGCCCCTGATATGCATTGTTCCTTAACCTTTAGTAAGCTGTCGACACATTAGCAACATTCATTGATTTTAGAATTTCGAAGCGAAATGTTCCAAAATTTTATAAACCTAACATTGTTGTTTTGAGATAAAGCAAAAGTTGTAGACAGCGTACTAGAGTTACATTAGGGCACAGGGGTGGCGGAAACTGGCTCTAACCAAACTTTGAAAAATCTGGAGTCGCCAGTTTGATGGCATAAGTAGACATGGCTAATACAAGTAACTGGCTTGCCTAAAATTTAACATAGGCTTTAGCCAAGAAATTCAATGTAGACACCTAAATACAAAGGTGTGATGGCGTAAACACAACAAATGCCCAGGATTCTGGAATGCCCGAACGCCAATGTAAGCGGAGGTATGAACGGATACTGGGTCCCCTAGTTGTTGACCTTTTCTCCATCTACGAATGGTAACTCGGATCAGATCGCATGCTGGCATACGACAGGAAACTGAAAGGGCTAACATTTCCTTCAGCCGCCGTATGCACGCGGGGCCCGCTGCCAAAGAGCCGGAAGTATTCGCGAAAAAGAGGCAGCGTATGGGGGAAAAGAATATATCAATTCGTAGAATTACGAAACACCCTCCGGTCCAATTACGGATTAGGCTTCTTCAGCTTAGGGGGAGTAGGGTTTTAAGAGCCATGCCTACTGCCGCCTTTGTGCCCTTATGTTGCCAACCTTGTTATATAAATACTGCATTAAAATCCCGTCGAAGCTGTCATCACTTTAAGACGTTTTAATTTGGTTGTTGCTGCATGCATGGAGTGGATGCAGGAACCTTTTGCTCTGCCTGTCTGATGCTGAAGTCTGGTCATAAATGATCACAGCAGTGAATATACACTTAGCAAAATCATTATTGCGACAAATTTTGTACCCCTTTTAAAGCATTATTCCTGTGTCCTTTCACTCCAACTGTCTATGCTATTTAAGGCCGTCCACTTGACTATATGGCGCATCTCACAGACCAAAGACTTCTTTCACTCCAACTTTCTATGCTATTTAAGGCCGTCCACTTGACTATATGGCGCATCTCACAGACCAAAGACTTCTTTCACTCCAACTTTCAATGCTATTTAAGGCCGTCCACTTGACTATATGGCGCATCTCACAGACCAAAGACTTCTTTCACTCCAACTTTCTATGCTATTTAAGGCCGTCCACTTGACTATATGGCGCATCTCATAGACCAAAGACTTCTTTCACTCCAACTTTCTATGCTATTTAAGGCCGTCCACTTGACTATATGGCACATCTCATAGACCAAAGACTTCTTTCACTCCAACTTTCTATGCTATGTAAGGCCGTCCACTTGACTATATGGCACATCTCACAGACCAAAGGCTTCTTTCACTCCAACTTTCTATGCTATTTAAGGCCGTCCACTTGACTATATGGCGCATCTCACAGACCAAAGACTTCTTTCACTCCAACTTTCTATGCTATGTAAGGCCGTCCACTTGACTATATGGCGCATCTCATAGACCAAAGACTTTTTTCACTCCAACTTTCTATGCTATGTAAGGCCGTCCACTTGACTATATGGCACATCTCATAGACCAAAGACTTCTTTCACTCCAACTTTCTATGCTATGTAAGGCCGTCCACTTGACTATATGGCACATCTCATAGACCAAAGACTTCTTTCACTCCAACTTTCTATGCTATTTAAGGCGGTCCACTTGACTATATGGCACATCTCACAGACCAAAGACTTCTTTCACTCCAACTTTCTATGCTATGTAAGGCCGTCCACTTGCCTATATGGCACATCTCATAGACCAAAGACTTCTTTCACTCCAACTTTCTATGCTATTTAAGGCGGTCCACTTGACTATATGGCACATCTCACAGACCAAAGACTTCTTTCACTCCAACTTTCTATGCTATTTAAGGCCGTCCACTTGACTATATAGCACATCTCATAGACCAAAGACTCCTTTCACTCCAACTTTCTATGCTATTTAAGGCCGTCCACTTGACTATATGGCACATCTCACAGACCAAAGACTTCTTTAACAGGGATCCCCTGGCCGCCGCTCAAATACGGGTATCCCACCAATGGACGTGACAAAGACGGAAGTGACATTTAACAATATGTTATAACATGCAGACATAGACCCCGATTCACATGACGACACACACAGTGACAGAAAAAAGCTAACATGCATCAGAGTGGGGTGCATGCATTTTAAGTGAAATGAATTACCTTACGCTAAGATTAGAAAAGACAAGCAAGTTACACTATTATCATTTGCCGGTCCTCTAGCTCAGGAAAGGTTTTGGCTTTAAAGACCAACATTATATAAATGTTTGTATTTTGTATTAAAAGGATCATTTTGTTATGTAAACATTAGAGGATTTAATCGATGATTTTGATGTTAGCAGAACTTTTTATTTGTTTAATTTTGGTTTACAAATGTACATGTTTCTCACGGCAACGTCTCTGTCTCTCTCTGCCTCTCTCTCTCTCTCTCTCTCTCTCTCTCTCTCTCTCTCTCTCTCTCTCTCTCTCTCTCTCTCTCTCTCTCTCTTCTTAATCAATACTAAAAAAAAAAAAGAGAAAAAAAGCACACGTTCAAATAGATGACCTTTCTTGTTGTTGTTGTTGTTTTTAGTCTGGATTTTTGGAACGCTAGCAGTCGAGTTGATTTGATAAATAAACCATAATTTTATACGAGCACAAATGAAACTACAGCCAGTGTATCAAGGATATAACCAACACATACACACATACAATCTTACCTCTGAGTAAACGATCAAAATGTTCAAGTTGGTTGGTTTGTTGGCTGGTTGGTTGGTTTGTTGGCTGGTTGATTTGTTTGTTGGCTGGTTGGTTGGTTGGTTTGTTGGCTGGTTGGTTGGTTTGTTGGCTGGTTGGCTGGTTGGTTGGTTTGTTGGCTGGTTGGTGTTCACAGTTATGCAGGGACACACACAATATTATTGTATTACTCTCTGGCTTCTGAATGTGCCGGGGAGGGACTGGTTTGGTAATTCCACGGATACTCGAGTAAGCAGAACACCAAGTCAAATCATGTAGAATAACACCAAGTCAAATCAGGCAGAAGAACACCAAGTCAAATCATGTAGAATAACACCAAGTCAAATCAGGCAGAAGAACACCAAGTCAAATCATGTAGAATAACACCAAGTCAAATCAAGCAGAAGAACGCCAAGTCAAATCAGGCAGAAGAACACCAAGTCAAATCAGGCAGAAGAACACCAAGTCAAATCAGGCAGAAGAACACCAAGTCAAATCAGGCAGAAGAACACCAAGTCAAATCAGGCAGAAGAACACCAAGTCAAATCAGGCAGAAGAACACCAAGTCAAACCATGTAGAATAACACCAAGTCAAATCATGTAGAAGTACACCAAGTCAAATCATGCAGAAGAACACAGAGTCAAAAACAATGTCAGTGTTGGTCATCAGTGTAGAAGTAAGTAACCTGAAGCCTCGAGTAAATTTGGCGAATTATGCTTCACGGATCTTCGGAACTGATTTGTTGGCAAAAAGACTGTGTCGACTTTGGGCTCAAGTAAAGACCGTCAGTGAGGAATGTTCTGGACTGTATGTGTGCACAAGTCAACAGTGACGACGCCCTGAGAAACCCAGACTTTTAACTGACATTCAAACAACAAGCAGTGATAAATAGACAGTGACACACATCCAGCACACTCTGGTCACGCCACTTCAGTCAGTCGCGTGATATTGACGACGCGCTCATAGTATCAATTATTTCTAATATGCTGACTGTTAGCAAATGATAACAAGACATGTCGAGAAAAAAGATATCAAGCATGAGCCTTTTAGGCGAATGCTGATATCGTTTGTGAGACATGTCTGTTATCATTTGCTAACAGTCAGCATATTAGAAACTAGATGAATAACCGCTTCGCCGGGTAGCCGGCTTCGCTGGGAAGAAGTATAGAGGTGAGTGGCGCACCGTACCTCTGGGTAACCGTACGCTTCGCACCGTACGCGATTGACGCCACACGAAGGAAAACTTCTAAAACTAGTATAACGGGACTATGGATTGAGCGTTGTGGACAGTGACCTTCTAAAAATAGTAACGGGAATATGGATTGACGCCACACAAAGGAAGGGAGATAAACGCAAAACACTGGAGAAGATAAGGAAGAGTTACTGGGAATGGATCTGGGAAGATGAACAGGAAAACCAAAATCGGTTCAGCGCTGCGCGCTGAGAGCACGTGTTGAAAATTTCCATCGACCAGATTGTGTACGGGGTGTACCTGAATATGCACACCAAATTTGAAGCAGATCCATCGAGAACTTTGGCCGTGCATCGGAAACTGACACACGGACACACGGACACACACAAGTCGTATGTAGATATAGATAACGGTTTTATTACCGTTTAATTCGACCAAAACAAATTTTGAAGCGACCCCGCTAATTAGACAGAACAGCCGCAATGGGAACTTGAGCGCTTCTACCTGATTATGCCTGTCAGTCAAAAAATTCTCGTGACCCGAGTCAGCCAATCAGGGTAACACACCTGACGTGATGAATATTCACAGGTCAAATGCCTTTGACACACAACAATCTCACAAGATAAATCATGTTGAACATGCGTTTCGGTTGCTTCGCTTTTTCTTGTTGAACAGAGAGCGACAGATTCAGAACCCACTCCAGACGGATGGGAAATGACGTAAAGATACATTTGATGTAAAGCGAGTGACGCAAGTTCACTTGATTTTTCCGAACTTTGATCATTTAGATTTCAAGTGAGCGGTCGGCATTGCACACTCAGACGATGGGCTGTGCCTTGCTGTTCCGTAACGCACCCACCGACAAAACTCGCTTTTCGGTAATTTTTGTTTAGATAAAGAGAGTATTATCTGACAGCATTTGAAGCGTCATTCTTTGGAATAAATCACGCTGATATTGTTGAATTACATTTTTACTTTGTCTTGTTAATTTTTAGCGTGATAAACAAAAAGGGTCCCTGCCTGAACGTTATAGCATTTAGAGGGTCACCTAGAATCCGTCCTGATTGGTCAAAAAGCCATATGGGGCACTGGATTGGTAATAATACACAATATTGACGGACTGTGTGATGATATCTTCTGCTATGGTCTGTTGAGACAGTGACATCAAAATCGAGACCGGAGGTCCAGATTTTGATATCACTGTCGAAACAGACCAATAGCAGAAGATATCGTCACACAGTCAGTCAATGTTAGATATATATATATTATTATCGGATTTTTACTGATCACATGACAAAACATGCTGTTGTCATTGGTCAACTAGGAACTGTATATCAATTGACATCGCGCAGGAAGTTCCCAGCGAATTTGATATCGCGCAGGAAGTAGTTTATCAATTTTAATTTTGAAGAATAAAATCTTACCTGAAGGAAACAAATGTCTCCCTTTTTTCAAATCACAAATTTATAAAAGAAAAGTAATTGAATCAGAAAGATTAAGCTGTGCAATGAATAAAATCAAACTGTTCCCACCCAGCTTTAACAGAGAAGTAGTAGAAAAGAATGTTACAATCTTACCGACTGAGGTTTTTGGAACAGCCATAAACAAATCTGACCTTGAAAGTACCAGTAGTGGCAGTACTTAAAAAAACTGTGAGATCTCTTGCAGTGTTTCAGCGCACATCACTCACAAAAAGGCAGGAAATGAGCAGCCGATTTAAACAGTTTGCACCTGCATGAACCATTGTCCACCTTTCTTAGTCGTAGCCATACAACATCAACCGAACAACTTTCAGCATCGTTCACAGTCACAGCGCCGTCGGAGGACGCCATTTTGGATGTGTCGTAAACAAGACTGAGCTTCGACAACATTATTATGCAGTCCGCCGATACCGACAAATACCTGGAAGCTTTCTTGGGCACAGAAAATGAGCCAGAGGACTTCGCTGATGCTGCCTGGCGCACTTCAGTTCCTGCCATCGTTCAGAATTGCCAAATCGAACAGTCAAAAAGAGTACGACTGAGGAAGTAACTGGGACATTCTTATTTATAATAATAATAATAATTCTCTTTATTTATATAGCGCCTCATCCGAAGTTCAAAGCGCTTTTATGCCGTGTGAGATGGAATTTTTTACACAAAATATCACGCATTCACATCGACCAGCAAACCTCAAGCCTGTTAGGCGAATGTTCACCTTTCGTGGCCTTTATTCCAAGTCACACGGGTATTTGACATTTTTATCTATGCCTATACAATTTTGCCAGGAAAGACCTTTTGTCAATCGTGGGATCTTTAACGTGCACACCCCAAAATAGTGTACACGAAGGGACCTCGGTTTTTCGTCTCATCCGAAAGACTAGCACTTGAACCCACCATCTAGGTTAGGAAAGGGGGGAGAAAATAGCGGCCCGACCCAGGGTCGAACACGCAACCTCTCGATTCCGAGCGCAAGTGCGTTACCACTCGGCCACCCAGTCCATTTCTTCGCTGTTCCTTCGAACTGGCAACTCCACTGAACTTGTTAGCCTTTGTTGGTGATCTGTTTCGACCGTATATTTTTGTTCTTTTTTCATTATAAATGCCTTATTTTGTCTGAGAAAAAGAACCAGTTACTGAAAAATAAAAGTAAGAGCAGCAAAGTTACGAAAGCAGGAAAAGACAACCCAACATTTCCAACATTAAATACAAGGCAGTCGCCTCCCTTGCGTTTGTCTGACTTCTTAGGTAGGTTTATGATTCCTACTGTTCCGAAATCGAATGCGATAAAATCGTTATCGTTAGATTTGACTGTGATATCAACATTTATCAGTCTGAATGTCTCGAACGGCTGAATCATATCAGATCTCGGCTTACGCCTCGATCTGATCACAGTCAAATCTAACGATAACTAATACTAATTCTCTGGACATTTTGTATTTACTGTAAAGAAATTACAAAAGTATTTGTCTCAGTTTTGGCTGTTCCATATCCCTCCCTCTGATTATTATTTCTTTTTGTTCACTCTTTTCTTGTACTTTTCAGTATTTCAAAATGTCTTTTCTTTCAAAAAGTCTTTAGTCACTGCTCAACTAAATTCTGGGATAATTACATTTTCATATATATTTGTTTGTTTTTAAATGTAGGTGTTTTTGTTTTTGAAGTGGGGAAGCAATAAAGAGGTCGTCGATATCAAAACTGATATCGACGGAAATGTCGTCGATAACACTTTTGCACTGAGGTCAGTTTTGCCCAATTGACCAATGGAAATCCACGAACTGTACCCACGGAATATGCGCGATATAAGCCTCATTGATTGATTGATTGAACATATGAAATAGCAATATAGACTCGCTATGAACTCTGGGACGGGACAGGATCGAGTCATAACGCGCTGTCAGTGAGATTTTGGTTGTATGTGTCATTGTGTATTATTTGTTAAGAGAGAAAGAGAGAGAGAGAGAGAGAGAGAGAGAGAGAGAGAGAGAGAGAGAGAGAGAGAGAGAGAGAGAGAGAGAGAGAGAGAGAGATGTTTGGAGAAGGTTGGGTGTGTGTGTGTGTAGGAGGGGGAGGGGTGAGAGAAAGCGAAACACTGACGATCTGAGTCAGTGTGTAGGCCTACAGCAGTAAACATGGCTTCTCTTTATTCAAAAAACACCGACATACCGCGCACAGGTAACACAGCTATGTTTGGTTCATACACAGTAATGGTGAGAGGTAACACAGCTATGTTTGGTTCATACACAGTAATGGTGAGAGAACATGAACACCTACTATAGCCTTGAAACCATTCCAATGACCTGAGAAATGTGTTTGTTTGTTCTTTTGTGCTACCGAATAAAAACTTGTCACCACCCCAAAGTGACTGTAAAGAATGAGTACTACGAGCCACAGACAGCAAGCACACCGTGTGAACACCGCAATATAAGCATAGTTTAACAAACAAAATCTTCCACAAGTCCCCACAGTCGGTGTTCCAATACAGTTTGTTTTTTCGCTCCAAAATGTTCATGATAGAATATTTTCACAGCTTTTTTCCTAAAAATGTGCAGAGAAGGTTTGTCGATTTGTGTACATATCACTGCGAATGACGCCCACTCTCTGAGTCAGCTGACGTGAACAGCCAGAGATAAAGTCCAGTCATATGAGTGGCGTGCACACATCGTAATCTTAATCTGTATATTCAGTGTGAATGACACTCACTCTCTGAGTCAGCTGACGTGAACAGCTAGAGATAAAGTCCAGTCATATGAGTGGCGTTCACACATCGTAATCTTAATCTGTATATTCAGTGTGAATGACACTCACTCTCTGAGTCAGCTGGCGTGAACAGCCAGAGACAAAGTCCAGTCATATGAGTGGCGTGCACACATCGTAATCTTAATCTGTATATTCAGTGTGAATGACACTCACTCTCTGAGTCAGCTGACGTGAACAGCTAGAGATAAAGTCCAGTCATATGAGTGGCGTTCACACATCGTAATCTTAATCTGTATATTCAGTGTGAATGACACTCACTCTCTGAGTCAGCTGGCGTGAACAGCCAGAGATAAAGTCCAGTCATATGAGTGGCGTGCACACGTTGTAATCTTAATCTGTATATTCAGTGTGAATGACATTCACTCTCTGAGTCAGCTGACGTGAACAGCCAGAGATAAAGTCCAGTCATATGAGTGGCGTGCACACGTTGTAATCTTAATCTGTATATTCAGTGTGAATGACATTCACTCTCTGAGTCAGCTGACGTGAACAGCCAGAGACAAAGTCCAGTCATATGAGTGGCGTGCACACGTTGTAATCTTAATCTGTATATTCAGTGTCAATGACACTCACTCTCTGAGTCAGCTGACGTGAACAGCCAGAGACAAAGTCCAGTCATATGAGTGGCGTGCACACGTTGTAATCTTAATCTGTATATTCAGTGTGAATGACACTCACTCTCTGAGTCAGCTGACGTGAACAGCCAGAGATAAAGTCCAGTCATATGAGTGGCGTGCACACGTTGTAATCTTAATCTGTATATTCAGTGTCAATGACACTCACTCTCTGAGTCAGCTGACGTGAACAGCTAGAGATAAAGTCCAGTCATATGAGTGGCGTTCACACATCGTAATCTTAATCTGTATATTCAGTGTGAATGACACTCACTCTCTGAGTCAGCTGGCGTGAACAGCCAGAGACAAAGTCCAGTCATATGAGTGGCGTGCACACGTCGTAATCTTAATCTGTATATTCAGTGTGAATGACACTCACTCTCTGAGTCAGCTGACGTGAACAGCTAGAGATAAAGTCCAGTCATATGAGTGGCGTTCACACATCGTAATCTTAATCTGTATATTCAGTGTGAATGACACTCACTCTCTGAGTCAGCTGGCGTGAACAGCCAGAGATAAAGTCCAGTCATATGAGTGGCGTGCACACGTTGTAATCTTAATCTGTATATTCAGTGTGAATGACATTCACTCTCTGAGTCAGCTGACGTGAACAGCCAGAGATAAAGTCCAGTCATATGAGTGGCGTGCACACGTTGTAATCTTAATCTGTATATTCAGTGTGAATGACATTCACTCTCTGAGTCAGCTGACGTGAACAGCCAGAGACAAAGTCCAGTCATATGAGTGGCGTGCACACGTTGTAATCTTAATCTGTATATTCAGTGTGAATGACACTCACTCTCTGAGTCAGCTGACGTGAACAGCCAGAGATAAAGTCCAGTCATATGAGTGGCGTGCACACGTTGTAATCTTAATCTGTATATTCAGTGTCAATGACACTCACTCTCTGAGTCAGCTGACGTGAACAGCCAGAGACAAAGTCCAGTCATATGAGTGGCGTGCACACGTTGTAATCTTAATCTGTATATTCAGTGTCAATGACACTCACTCTCTGAGTCAGCTGACGTGAACAGCCAGAGACAAAGTCCAGTCATATGAGTGGCGTGCACACGTTGTAATCTTAATCTGTATATTCAGTGTGAATGACACTCACTCTCTGAGTCAGCTGACGTGAACAGCCAGAGATAAAGTCCAGTCATATGAGTGGCGTGCACACGTTGTAATCTTAATCTGTATATTCAGTGTCAATGACACTCACTCTCTGAGTCAGCTGACGTGAACAGCTAGAGATAAAGTCCAGTCATATGAGTGGCGTTCACACATCGTAATCTTAATCTGTATATTCAGTGTGAATGACACTCACTCTCTGAGTCAGCTGGCGTGAACAGCCAGAGACAAAGTCCAGTCATATGAGTGGCGTGCACACGTCGTAATCTTAATCTGTATATTCAGTGTGAATGACACTCACTCTCTGAGTCAGCTGACGTGAACAGCTAGAGATAAAGTCCAGTCATATGAGTGGCGTTCACACATCGTAATCTTAATCTGTATATTCAGTGTGAATGACACTCACTCTCTGAGTCAGCTGGCGTGAACAGCCAGAGATAAAGTCCAGTCATATGAGTGGCGTGCACACGTTGTAATCTTAATCTGTATATTCAGTGTGAATGACATTCACTCTCTGAGTCAGCTGACGTGAACAGCCAGAGATAAAGTCCAGTCATATGAGTGGCGTGCACACGTTGTAATCTTAATCTGTATATTCAGTGTGAATGACATTCACTCTCTGAGTCAGCTGACGTGAACAGCTAGAGATAAAGTCCAGTCATATGAGTGGCGTTCACACATCGTAATCTTAATCTGTATATTCAGTGTGAATGACACTCACTCTCTGAGTCAGCTGGCGTGAACAGCCAGAGACAAAGTCCAGTCATATGAGTGGCGTGCACACATCGTAATCTTAATCTGTATATTCAGTGTGAATGACACTCACTCTCTGAGTCAGCTGACGTGAACAGCTAGAGATAAAGTCCAGTCATATGAGTGGCGTTCACACATCGTAATCTTAATCTGTATATTCAGTGTGAATGACACTCACTCTCTGAGTCAGCTGGCGTGAACAGCCAGAGATAAAGTCCAGTCATATGAGTGGCGTGCACACGTTGTAATCTTAATCTGTATATTCAGTGTGAATGACATTCACTCTCTGAGTCAGCTGACGTGAACAGCCAGAGATAAAGTCCAGTCATATGAGTGGCGTGCACACGTTGTAATCTTAATCTGTATATTCAGTGTGAATGACATTCACTCTCTGAGTCAGCTGACGTGAACAGCCAGAGACAAAGTCCAGTCATATGAGTGGCGTGCACACGTTGTAATCTTAATCTGTATATTCAGTGTCAATGACACTCACTCTCTGAGTCAGCTGACGTGAACAGCCAGAGACAAAGTCCAGTCATATGAGTGGCGTGCACACGTTGTAATCTTAATCTGTATATTCAGTGTGAATGACACTCACTCTCTGAGTCAGCTGACGTGAACAGCCAGAGATAAAGTCCAGTCATATGAGTGGCGTGCACACGTTGTAATCTTAATCTGTATATTCAGTGTCAATGACACTCACTCTCTGAGTCAGCTGACGTGAACAGCTAGAGATAAAGTCCAGTCATATGAGTGGCGTTCACACATCGTAATCTTAATCTGTATATTCAGTGTGAATGACACTCACTCTCTGAGTCAGCTGGCGTGAACAGCCAGAGACAAAGTCCAGTCATATGAGTGGCGTGCACACGTCGTAATCTTAATCTGTATATTCAGTGTGAATGACACTCACTCTCTGAGTCAGCTGACGTGAACAGCTAGAGATAAAGTCCAGTCATATGAGTGGCGTTCACACATCGTAATCTTAATCTGTATATTCAGTGTGAATGACACTCACTCTCTGAGTCAGCTGGCGTGAACAGCCAGAGATAAAGTCCAGTCATATGAGTGGCGTGCACACGTTGTAATCTTAATCTGTATATTCAGTGTGAATGACATTCACTCTCTGAGTCAGCTGACGTGAACAGCCAGAGATAAAGTCCAGTCATATGAGTGGCGTGCACACGTTGTAATCTTAATCTGTATATTCAGTGTGAATGACATTCACTCTCTGAGTCAGCTGACGTGAACAGCCAGAGACAAAGTCCAGTCATATGAGTGGCGTGCACACGTTGTAATCTTAATCTGTATATTCAGTGTGAATGACACTCACTCTCTGAGTCAGCTGACGTGAACAGCCAGAGATAAAGTCCAGTCATATGAGTGGCGTGCACACGTTGTAATCTTAATCTGTATATTCAGTGTCAATGACACTCACTCTCTGAGTCAGCTGACGTGAACAGCCAGAGACAAAGTCCAGTCATATGAGTGGCGTGCACACGTTGTAATCTTAATCTGTATATTCAGTGTCAATGACACTCACTCTCTGAGTCAGCTGACGTGAACAGCCAGAGACAAAGTCCAGTCATATGAGTGGCGTGCACACGTTGTAATCTTAATCTGTATATTCAGTGTGAATGACACTCACTCTCTGAGTCAGCTGACGTGAACAGCCAGAGATAAAGTCCAGTCATATGAGTGGCGTGCACACGTTGTAATCTTAATCTGTATATTCAGTGTCAATGACACTCACTCTCTGAGTCAGCTGACGTGAACAGCTAGAGATAAAGTCCAGTCATATGAGTGGCGTTCACACATCGTAATCTTAATCTGTATATTCAGTGTGAATGACACTCACTCTCTGAGTCAGCTGGCGTGAACAGCCAGAGACAAAGTCCAGTCATATGAGTGGCGTGCACACGTCGTAATCTTAATCTGTATATTCAGTGTGAATGACACTCACTCTCTGAGTCAGCTGACGTGAACAGCTAGAGATAAAGTCCAGTCATATGAGTGGCGTTCACACATCGTAATCTTAATCTGTATATTCAGTGTGAATGACACTCACTCTCTGAGTCAGCTGGCGTGAACAGCCAGAGATAAAGTCCAGTCATATGAGTGGCGTGCACACGTTGTAATCTTAATCTGTATATTCAGTGTGAATGACATTCACTCTCTGAGTCAGCTGACGTGAACAGCCAGAGATAAAGTCCAGTCATATGAGTGGCGTGCACACGTTGTAATCTTAATCTGTATATTCAGTGTGAATGACATTCACTCTCTGAGTCAGCTGACGTGAACAGCCAGAGACAAAGTCCAGTCATATGAGTGGCGTGCACACGTTGTAATCTTAATCTGTATATTCAGTGTGAATGACACTCACTCTCTGAGTCAGCTGACGTGAACAGCCAGAGATAAAGTCCAGTCATATGAGTGGCGTGCACACGTTGTAATCTTAATCTGTATATTCAGTGTGAATGACACTCACTCTCTGAGTCAGCTGACGTGAACAGCTAGAGATAAAGTCCAGTCATATGAGTGGCGTTCACACATCGTAATCTTAATCTGTATATTCAGTGTGAATGACACTCACTCTCTGAGTCAGCTGGCGTGAACAGCCAGAGACAAAGTCCAGTCATATGAGTGGCGTGCACACGTCGTAATCTTAATCTGTATATTCAGTGTGAATGACACTCACTCTCTGAGTCAGCTGACGTGAACAGCTAGAGATAAAGTCCAGTCATATGAGTGGCGTTCACACATCGTAATCTTAATCTGTATATTCAGTGTGAATGACACTCACTCTCTGAGTCAGCTGGCGTGAACAGCCAGAGATAAAGTCCAGTCATATGAGTGGCGTGCACACGTTGTAATCTTAATCTGTATATTCAGTGTGAATGACATTCACTCTCTGAGTCAGCTGACGTGAACAGCCAGAGATAAAGTCCAGTCATATGAGTGGCGTGCACACGTTGTAATCTTAATCTGTATATTCAGTGTGAATGACATTCACTCTCTGAGTCAGCTGACGTGAACAGCCAGAGACAAAGTCCAGTCATATGAGTGGCGTGCACACGTTGTAATCTTAATCTGTATATTCAGTGTGAATGACACTCACTCTCTGAGTCAGCTGACGTGAACAGCCAGAGATAAAGTCCAGTCATATGAGTGGCGTGCACACGTTGTAATCTTAATCTGTATATTCAGTGTCAATGACACTCACTCTCTGAGTCAGCTGACGTGAACAGCTAGAGATAAAGTCCAGTCATATGAGTGGCGTGCACACGTCGTAATCTTAATCTGTATATTCAGTGTGAATGACACTCACTCTCTGAGTCAGCTGACGTGAACAGCTAGAGATAAAGTCCAGTCATATGAGTGGCGTTCACACATCGTAATCTTAATCTGTATATTCAGTGTGAATGACACTCACTCTCTGAGTCAGCTGGCGTGAACAGCCAGAGATAAAGTCCAGTCATATGAGTGGCGTGCACACGTTGTAATCTTAATCTGTATATTCAGTGTGAATGACATTCACTCTCTGAGTCAGCTGACGTGAACAGCCAGAGATAAAGTCCAGTCATATGAGTGGCGTGCACACGTTGTAATCTTAATCTGTATATTCAGTGTGAATGACATTCACTCTCTGAGTCAGCTGACGTGAACAGCCAGAGATAAAGTCCAGTCATATGAGTGGCGTGCACACGTTGTAATCTTAATCTGTATATTCAGTGTGAATGACACTCACTCTCTGAGTCAGCTGACGTGAACAGCCAGAGATAAAGTCCAGTCATATGAGTGGCGTGCACACATCGTAATCTTAATCTGTATATTCAGTGTGAATGACACTCACTCTCTGAGTCAGCGGGGGTCCAGGGGTGGACTTGACCTCCACCTCAAGCAGGAAACGAATAATTAGAAACATAAACGAGTACTTACCTGTAAGTCGAAGTTTGTGTAGAATTCCATGATGTAGTTTACAGGAACGGAGGGATATGTGAGCGGACTTTGAGTCTCATGTTTGTGTAGTTACAAAACGCAATGCAACACCAAGACTGTTCATTGTTCGACAAGCAAAGGCTGTGCTTTCAGCCTCAGGTACAAAATACAAAACGCAATGCAACACCAAGACTGTTCATTGTTCGACAAGCAAAGGCTGTGCTTTCAGCCTCAGATACAAAATACTTGTCGGCATAAAGTGAGTTCCTTCCAAGAAGTGTCCAACACGATGTTGACGTTAAAAGAAATGAAATGGGTCAGCCATTCTATATATCTGAAGCTAGACATGCAACACAGCATTCAACTCTCGCTTCACACGCTGTACTAAGCTGTATAGTTTACAATGAAAACAAACAAATCTTGAGCACAGGCACGTACTTATGTATGGCTGGTTGTACTGAACACCCACATACACACACACACACACGCACACACACACATACGTTTATAAGGTCACAAATGAGGACTTGCTAATACACACATTCACACAACGGATAGTGCGTGCACTACAACGGCACTGGGCGCAGTGCCTTTGTAGTGCACTTGCACTACAACGGCACTGAGTGCAGTACTCGCTCCGGCATCGACGAATTTTACACTAAAAAAGGCACAAAATTTGACCTATTTCGTCGCCTATAGAGGAAGGAAAGAATTTCATTTTGAACATTGTTATGACATTCTTTCCGTCAAATTGAGGCATGTACTTTCAGGAAATATAGTTGAAAAAAATGGGGAATTTTTTGGCATCCCCATTTTTTTCAAATGCCCCATTTGTTACCAAGTGTGTACAGATTTTTTCCTCATTTGTATAGATGTACACGCCCACACACACACACACACACACACACACACACACACACACACACACACACACAGAAATCTGCACAAATCTGCAAGCAAACCACGAAGGAAATCTTGTTGCTTTGTGTCTGTTAACAAGTTTATTACTTCAAAAGATAATGCTAACTGGAAAAGATTAATCCAGGTCTGTGGTGGATCGACAAACCGATATCAGCATTTAAGCATATAAACAAATATCACAATCAAGTGTGACAAGATAAGTCACGTTTGTTTCAAAAACTGAAAGATTATTTGTTGTCAGTGTGTCACCCAGTGAGGGATAAAATGAATATGAGTGACATCGTCTTGCCTTCACATGGATAGAGGGTCAGCAAACACCAGTCTGTTCATTCGTTGTGTTCAAACCCCTCCAAGTCGACCTCTCCAGCCTCGTCAGGTTCACATGAGTCTCCAGCCTCTTCAGGTTCAGATGAGTCTCCAGCCTCTTCAGGTTCGGACGAATATCGCTGGTTATTTTCTCCCTAGATTAACAGAGACAAAGAAGGGAAGTCATGCTATATTGAAAGAATAAGGCAGCGAAATGGTTGGGCTATGTGTACGATAAGGTGCTAGTAATCCTAATGATAACACACGCGGGCCGAACGTGGCAAAATTGCCTGATTTAAATTTTTATTTTTTTTACATTTTCTTGTTTTTCTTGCTCTGTTAGCGAATCTGACCCTTGATTTGCACATGATCACCAAAACCATTGCCTGATACGGCAATTTGCTTGAACAGAAGTTTATAGAAACCCATGGCTTTTGTACAATCACTTGTATCCTTGGCATTCGATGTCATTAATCCCACTCGTTTTGGGCTTATTTTTGTGGGCCACAAACGCAAAATGTGCCCCACAAAATATGGGGCACAAAATGTGGGGCACAAATACAGTTTGTGGCCCACAAACAGAAGGACTTATTAAAATATGGGACACAAAATGTGCCCCTTAAAAATAAAGGCAAATAAAAAAAGCCCTTAAACAAAATGTGAAGCTTTATTTTGTGGGCCATAATTTTACACTGATGACTTTCGCGAGTAGTCGGTTTTAAGACACAATAAAACGCTCTTCCTTAGTGGAGTAGATGAATGGTATTGATGACGAAAAAACATGGCGGCGTTCTTGATGGATCTTGATGGATTACGCTGCTGGATACCAGAAGACTGGCGTAAATGCAGCGGGGGAGAGTGCGGCAGCCTAATGGTGGTGTACGGCTGCTAGCTTGGCTTTAAATATGCCAATGCTTTTGGAGGTTACAATATTGTCCTCAAGTAGATTCCAGTCTTGTGCCGTCTTCACAAAAAAGGAGTTCCTAAACTGATCAGTGTGGCCTTGGGGCACTGAATAGGGTCTAGAATTGTTTCTTGAAAACTGTGAGACGATGTTGGATGTGTGATGGTCAGGGTGTCTCACTGGCCTGATTTTACGGCCTTGATGTCGTAACAGACATCAAATATTTGGCAGTTCAACACGTCCACCAGAGAAATATATCGACAAAGAAGTTGAAACACCGACTGCCTTTCTGAAGGAATTCAATCGGGATGTGAATGGTACAGCTGATTTTGGACACGGTCTGCCTTGAATGGGAAGGTTGGCGATGAATCGCACTGTCTACACTACACTCTACACTTGACTTACAGGACAGTCATCGGTTTGGATCAACCAGCGGGTAAGTTATTGTTTTTAAAATCCAAGACATGACCATTGCAAACGTGGCCTTTGTAGGACTGAGCAAGATTTTTCTGTTGTGTACATGTGTGTGTGTGTTAGTGTTAGTGAGTAACTGGGTGTGACTGTGAGTCAATGAGTGTGTGTTTGTTGTGTTCTGTTGTTTACTCAAGTTTAGAAAATGCTTCATTGCTTGATCTTTAATCTGCATGCATAAAATGAAATGCTGCTGTATCAGTGTATGAACTGTTGTGTTCTGTTGTTTACTCAAGTTTAGAAAATGCTTGATCTTTAATCTGCATGCATAGAATGAAATGCTGCTGTATCAGTGTATGAACTATGGTTGTAAAAGAATAAACAAAACAATTACTGAATTAGTGAGTGATTTGGCTCTGATACTGTGATAGTGAAGTTGAAATAATACTTATTTCATTTTTAAGACATGTAATATTGTTATGTTAATCCAAGCGAAGCGAGCGAAGCGAGCGAAGCTAGGTTGGTCCCACACTAGAGTTGATTTCAACCAAATGATGTGTGTGTGTTAGAACCCCTAAAACTTTCACAGTTTTGACTCGACTACAACAAAAATTGGCACAGGCAATGTTATTGATCCCAGGAAGGTTTTAAGACATAAATCGTTTTGATCCGACATCGACAACGGCAGTTACAAGCGCTTCCAATTTCTAAGTCATAACAAAGAAGGAGGTCAAACCCAGGTCAAGAAGACAATCACAACTCATGACGTCAAACTCATGACATCATTCAACACATGACGTCAAACTTGAGGATTCCATTAGAGAAAGGGAGAATGTACGTTCTGGCTCACCGATTCCGACAGACCCTAAATATTAACGCAAAATAGGCTTCTGGACTAAACTTTTACTAAAATGAAACATGCGACAAAATCAGAAAAATACTGCATAAATCCATACCAAAAAAAAATACAGTAAAGTAAGGTTGTTTTGAACCAATGCCGGGTCTGTCGGAATCAGTAACCCAGAACGTACATTCTCCCTTTCTCTTATACAACATTCTTAAGCTCAATACGCTCTCTCATTTACAAACTTTACTTCATATGTTCTTTCACTGTTAGAATTATATCTGATACATGCAATGTGACTGTCTAAACGAATAGTTAACTCTTTACAAGTGATTCTATTTTTACTTTTTCTTCCCGTCCTATTTGAATCCCCTTTTTTAAAAACTGCTTTTTCAGATCTTCTATATCGAGTGGCTTGTTATATTCAGCTCGTGTTTTTGTTTGAATACTTGCTTTCTTACTTTTGTAGTCATCAAAGTCTGTTTGTATCTGTTTGAATTCTTCGTCAGAAACTTTTGAATCTTCAAGTGCTTTACTGATAGACAGTTTTAGGCTAGACAATTTTGATGATGCAAGAGTGGAAATGGATTCGTGTTTTTCAAGCTTTTTCACAATTTTTTTCATTATAGCTGATGCTATAAATGATAAACCACCAACTGCTGCTGCGACACCACCTAGGATTAGAGAAACTGGAGTCCCTACTCCGGTAGCTAACAGAATTGTTCCCGTTACACCCGCAGCTGATGCAAGGATAGTAGAACCAGTGCTGGCATTAGAAAGGTTGTTGTAAGTTGTTGAGTACTTACGTCTAGCGCGAGAATATTTTTCTAATTCATCTTCTAGTTGTTTTTGTATATTACTAATGTGTGCCAGTCTGAATTGTTGACTTTCTGCTGCACTTTCATCAATATTAGGATAAAGCTTCACACTGCTAGTCATCTTTTTAATGCAAAATATAAAATATTTATCTTAATTCTCACTGGCCAGTGTTTCTGCTAAGCTTTGAAGCTGTTCATTGCTTAACACCTTATCTGTATAGTAGAAAGCAATCAAATCAAGATAAGTAAGATTAATACTTCTTATTTCTGTTAAATTATTTATATCTGCGTTAACAACAACATTTTGGTTTGACGTCTGTTTTTTTATTGTGTTAGAATCCTTTTGAACAGCAATAAATACTCTGACTTCTTCAACATTTAATGGTCTCCAGTTGAGATTTATTCCTCTCATTAGAACAGTGTTTGTGGTTTCTTCCCTTTTCCTGACAACTATATCAAATATCATAGTTGCATTCTGCCCTATTGGAAGCTTGGGTATAAAATCGACAATGGTGTCAGCGTCCTTTTCAACACTTTGTTTTCTGTGAATGAGATAGTTGTTCTTATGGAAAGGTTTAACTGCAACTTCTCCCCTGCTGTTAATCGCAGGAGCAAGGCTAACAATTAGTGGTTTAGCATTGATTGACTTACGGAATGTGTCGTCTTTTCCAACAAGAGTGTATGGACTCACAAATTCAAACTTCATTTCCCAGTCAATCTTTTTCATAACAGGACTAAGTACCCATTTTTTATTCTGATGTTTCCACATGTAGTATATGTCATCGACAATTGGATCAGGTACATTAACATCACGGATTTGACCTAGTTTGAGAAATCTTGGTTTCTTTTCATCGTCGATTTCCTTTCTCTTGTAATGACCAGTGTCTGTAAACTCGAATGCATACACTGCACCAACTTCAGCATTGCTCTCAAAGTCGATAGCGTCTGCTAAATCTTTCAACTCTATAGTTGAACATGCAACAGGATAAGCTATTGTAGGTCCACTCGACATTTTAATACTCAATATTTTATGGAACTATTTCCAATGTAATGTTAAACAAACAATCAACTGGTTGTCCACTTTGATTTTTCAGATCAATGTGTAGGAATTCATGACACCCTTCCTCCAAGTCCTTGAACTGAAGTGTCTTAAATGTTGGCACGTGCATTTTACAAAAAGAGGCATCACTCGGTGGAAGAATCCTAAGCAGATCAGAACGCTGATCATTAAACAGATTATAGGATGTGTTAAGCTCTCTCATGTGAACAAACAGTACACTGTTAACATCCATGTCAATGGGACGTGTTCCCTTGTATATTTTTGTAATTCCAAGCATATCAAGGAGTTTGGTTGGAAACTCAACGTTTACTTCTCTAGTTTTGGGCATAGTAAGAGTAGCAATGAGACTTGCATGATTTAAACTCGCTGTAATACCTACTGGAGCAAACAATTCTTTCTCTAAAGTGCAGAAGTCATAGTAACCATCTTCTACAGAATGTGTTTTACCATTAATTCTAACCCAGTTGTTAGCCTTTTTTTTACTGATATTATACCAAGTAACCTTGTACATAATTTCATGCAGTGCAACTTTCATTCCTCCATTTTGATTGTTGATAGGGTTTGCAAGTTTAACTGGCACACCAGTCTTCACATTTGTTAGTGTGATAAACATTTTTTATTCAACAACAAAAATGATTCAGTATAAATTCAACAAAGACGTTAAATACAAAACTGGACCATATTACAATCCAAAGACTATTTCTTTCCATGAGTTGGACTTTGCTGTAACAGAAACAGAATCCATTCGCGTTAAAGTGCCTGACCCATTCCATTCTTACCTAAATCCCCCAATCAAAAATGATAGTGTTCCAAAGATGTGGAACTCTCACCCAATTCAGTTCTATCAGAATCAGTTAAACTTTGCAATATTCTGTGCAACCACAGGATGTGGAGTGTCCTATGCAGACCACATGAATAATTCAAACTTACTGACAAAGTGTGTGTACACATTTCACGTTTACTATCAGTGCAGGAGAATCTTGTCTGAACTTCAGGCACCAATGCCGCATGAAAAGAGCTGGAACCCATTCAACAATAGGATAAACATGAAAGTGTATGAGCGTCTCTGCAATGAATTCAATATAGATTTTAAGACCGATTTTAGGCAAAAGCAAGACAAAAACCATGGCATGGGAACACTATATTTATGGGGTGTCCACAGGAGGTATAATTTTGATTACTGGCCAGGTCATACATCTTTTTCTTCAAATGTGCAGGTACAGTTAGGATCAATAGAACAACAGCACCACAATGCATGGACTACTTTTATATTAGACACCGGCAAAGGTTTCACTGGATCAGGTGTTGAAAGGATCAATGAATCTATCCGAACATATGCGTGGTGCTTGCTAGGCTCGCAGGCACAGACACGATCAAACATAATGAGAACAAGCACAGGGTTTGGTGCACAGAAACAGTTGTTATCAAATTTAGAAGATGTCATAAACTCTGCAGTTGATCTGCCTCCCAGCATCAAAAGGTATCAAGACTCTCTCCGTTATGCAAGATCAAAAGTTGACTTTGCTGTTGGTAACGGCCTTTACATGTTACCTTCTGATCTCCAGCTGCAGATTGGAACAATAACAAATTATAACAATGAAATCATTATTGCTAGTGACACCCAGCCGCTTGGAAAGGGTGAAGAACTGAATTCAGAAATCAGAACGATGTTACAGCCATATCACAATGAACAGAAACAAAGCGTGACAAGTGAAGATCACGCTGCAGGTGAAGATCATTCTGTCACTAGTGATGATCAAGCTGTTAGTATTAGTGATGATCATGAATCGCAGAAGACTGCTCTAGTAATTGGTGGAGTGGGTGTAGGCTTACTTTTGCTTTATTCTCGTTAGCAGAACACCTGCAATTAAAACTATTAGAGTCCAGAGATGTTCAGCCATGAAACCAACAACTTTACCTGCAAAAGATAACAGCCAGCTAACAATTGAACCAATGATTCCTGGAAGTGCACCCAAAGCTTTTGCTGCTAGTTTCTTTAATAGTTCTGCAATGTGTTTGAGTTGTTTCTTTACCCATCCCGGATCAGATGGAGATGAAGGTGAAGGTGGAGGTGGAGGTGTGACAGTGCCACCTGTGAATGTTAACACTAATGTGCTTATTGCAAATCCTAACGCAGTTAGTATACTAGCTATTGTGATTCCCTGCTCTCTGAAAAGCGTTCTAATTCTTTCAGCAAGAGTTGTGTCTTCGTAAAGGATTCTTTGAATTGTATTTTTTATTCTGCTGACCTGTGTTCTCAGTTGTTCTCTATTGTTACTTAGAACTTCTAACCTTATGGCTTTCTCCTCCTGCAAATCTTTTAAACGCTTAGAAATTCTGTTTTTTACTTCTTGTTCTAGGTTCAAATCATCAGCATCAGCAAGTTTTTGTTTCTCTTTGTTTATATCTTCATCCAGCTGACCTAGTTTTGACAGATTATTTGCTATTTCACCTCTGATGGTTTGTAGTGATTGATTAAGGGCTTCTATTTCTCTCATAGGTAATAGTTCATGTGGAGTCTTCAGTGAAGTTTCCTCAGAAAAAGAAGTCTCTATCTCTTGTATAAGTTGATCAGCCTCATCTGCAAGTTTATTAAGATCTTGCAATGGAACAGATTCTATTTGAGTAGCAGTTGGTAGTCCTAGTTCTGCTTGTTGAAGTAAGGAAACAACATGGGAAGCTGATGACCGTGTGCTAGGCACAATATCTAATTGCCTAAGTCGATTAGCAGTAAGTTTTTGTTTTAGTGAAACTTTTGATAGAAACTTAGCAGGATTAGATTTATATGTAAGTTGGACTTTTTCTCCTTTATCGCTAGTTGTATATAAATGATTTGCTTCCATTTTGAACTGGTTTGGATCTAAAACATCAGGTTCTTCTCCTAAACTTTTGTAGAAATCTCTAACTTTACCTTCCAGAAGTTCATGTCGTGCCACCTCATAATGCAGTGAATGATGGTAGGGAACCAAAGGGATTGCTTCGCTCATGTCGTCCGCTGGCTCAAATAAATCTTCAAATCCACCTTCTGCCATTTGTAACTTATTTTTTATTTTGAAAATAAAAAAAGATGGCACAATCGTTCGGTTCTGTTCTTGATCCTTACAGAAGGCTGAAAGAACCTCTCGGGGTAAAAGGAATAAGGCAAACAGTTATAGTTACAAATAATCCTTCTACTATTGATCAGAATGAAATACTTACTGTTAGGTTTCCTAATCTGGGTAAGAACGATGTTATTGTACCAGGCACTGTAAGACTATCATTCAAATTAGAATTAGAATCTGGCTCAGATGAAAATAGGACTTTGGCTTATAATGTAGGAAGAGCAATTGTGAGGAAGATTACTGTCAAACTGGAAGGGCGGGAAGTGATGTCATTGAATAATGCAGATGTATTTTTAGTTTATGCAGATAATTGGTTGACTGACAATGAAAAGAAAAACAGAGTGTTTCAAGGGATTCAGTCAGACAATGGGATAAAAGTTAGAATAGGAGCAGGAGATAAAGCTGACAACAAAAAAGATAACGCTGTCAATGTTGCTTTTGGAAACAAATTTTGTATTCCACTTGACTTTGAACTCATAAATTCACATCCTCCCTTCTATCAAGGAGCATTGCGTGACAGGCTGTCATACGACCTGACTTTCAATAGTTATGATCGTGTTATGCTTTCACAAGACCCGGAAGCAAAGTATAAGGTGTCTGGAATTTCTTTAGAGTTTGATGTTGTAAACCATCCTGAACTGGCTAGACTTATAGAAAATCAGTACAGTTCTAAGCTGCCTATCTATTATGAAAGAGTGTTGAATCACAGTACACTTTCAAAAAGCCAGGCTGATCCAATCTGGAACATTAACTTGAATACACCAGCTAGGTCAATGAAGGGAATACTTATGTTGTTTGAGGAACCAAAAGATTCATATGAAAGGCAAATAGAAAAGTTTTACAATCCACTAATCAATAGAGTATATTGCACAATTGAAGGGCAGCCAAACCAAATATTTGCATCTGGCATGCTGCCATACCAACACTATGATGAAGCAAGAAAGTACTTTACTGGAGGAAGATTGAAAGACCCAACATCTGATCTTGTGGCTAAAGATCTACATTTACACGGTGTTGGCGTAGAAGATTTCTTGACAAATAAATATGCGTTATGGCTGGATCTCAGAACAACTGACGACAACAAACTGCATGGAAGTGGAAGGCGAATTGAAAACGGATCAGAAGGAATCACAATACAAATTGAAAAGGAAGTAGGGAGTAGTAGTAAATCAGTTAAGATCTACGTGTTTGTTGTGTCAGATGCGCAGTTAAACATCTCTGAAAGCAGATTACAGGATATTGTTTATTGAACGTGTTAAAATGAAGTATCTAGATTTTCTTCCAAAAGATCCACACTGTTCTTTGATTTGTGGGGCAACAGGTTGCGGCAAAACAAGATATGTTTTGGATTTATTACAGACTGTTTACATAAATCACTTTGAACACATAGTCATATTCTGTCCAACCATAAAGCATAACAGAACATACAAGGAGAGAAAATTCATATGGTCTGATCAAAATATATTTATTGTAAATCCTTCTGATCGTCTAAATGTTTGCTTGGAGCATTATTTCGATCTTTTTCAGAACACGCCAACATTGTTTATTATTGATGACTGTGCAGCAGAACGTGACATTGTTAGAAAGAAAAGTGCACTAGCAAAGCTTGCATTCAGTGGACGACATGCATTAATATCAGTTTGGATATTAACACAAAAATACAATGCAGTTCTGAAAGACTTTAGAGAGCAACTCAAAACAATAACATTGTTCTATTCAAAGGACCGTGACAGTTTTGAAGAGTGTCTTCGAGAAAATGATGTCATTGAAAACAAACAGGAGAGAGAAAGAATAAAGAATAATCTGAAATCTTCTAAGCACTCGAAACTGGTTTTAAAAACTGATCAACCAGTTCAGTATGTATGTTTGTAGAAATCCTTGCTAAGTTCTTGTCAAGTTCTTACTCAAGTTCTTGTCAAGTTCTTACTCAAGTTCTTACACAAGTTCTTGTCAAGTTCTTACTAAGTTCTTGTCAAGTTCTTACTCAAGTTCTTGTTAAGTTCCTACCTAAGTTCTTACTCAAGTTCCTACCTAAGTTCTTGTTAAGTTCCTACCTAAGTTCTTACTCAAGTTTAATTACTAGATTTTAATTTTATTCTGCATCAAAATAAAATGAACTGTGATGAATTGCTGATGCAGACTGCTACAGATATTGAAATCTGTGACAGTAGGACTATACCTGATAAAAAAGAAAGATTGTATTCACTTGCTGTTTGTGGAAAAACAAAACACTACCTTGGGCAGCAGTTAACTGTGGAAGAAGTACAACATCTTTCCTCAGAAGATATAGAAAAGTATCATGGACGGTATGAATCAGTGCTTGGTTCTAAGATGGTTAGAAGTATTGGACAGACTGTTATAGGTTTGTACACAAAGATTTTTGGACATTTTACACCTCTCGACTCGGAGGAAGACTTAACACATGATCTAACTCATGACCCTGTTGTTTCCAAGTCCCTCGAATCTCTTGCCTGTGGCCTGTATTATCGATTTGGTGCTTTATTAGTACCATTTGTTGCTGGATTAATTACTTTCAAACACATTAATTTTCAGAATAAAAAAGATGACAGATCAGTTGAAGCAGACAGTGGAGCAGACGAAAATACCAGAAGTGAACACAGTGACAAAGAAACCTGGTAGAGTAGAAGCAGGAAAAAAAACTAGCCGAATGGAACAGACAAAAAAAGTTAAATCAAAAGGCAAAGCAGAACATTATGTCTGAGGTTGAGCAGACACCAAACATTCCTGAAGTGACTAAGGTCACACAAACTGATCAAGAATTAAAATCTTCATTTCTATCATACAGAAAAGTAGCTGTAGCAGCTGTTGTTGGAGGAGGTGGATACTTGCTTTACAAACTTTGGCAAGGCAAATATAAAGTGTCAGAAACACCAAAATCAGAAACACCAAAATCAGAAACACCAAAACCAACAAACAAAGCAGTACAAACAATAAAAAAGCCCACAGTAGTACCTGCAGTGGATTCATTTCATATGGAATAATTTTAATATTTTAATTTTGATAACATAAAAATGAGTTCTGAAAAGACAATAGTTAATCTAGTTTATCACGCTGCAGTGATTGGCGGCTTGAGTGTAGGTTACACAATGCTGGGTAAAAGTCTCCTCAGAATGAAACCAGCCGACTTGGGAAAGTTAGACTTCGAAGACGGTGCTAAACTAATTGGTGTTGTGACAGCTTCCTTTGCAACAAAAGACTTGTTGGTGAAGCAAGGAATTATTCCAGAAAATATAAACATGTAAGACAATAAAATGGCTAGCTTGGTTATGATGGTGGGAGGTGCGATTGTAAATGCGCTTGCATTTTCTGGCAGCAACTATTTGTTTTCTAAACTGCAAAATGGTGAAGAGAGGGAAAGGCACAACAAAGCCATGGAACAATTGGCGAAAGCACAGGATGAATACGAGAAGAAACGAATTGCGCAGTTAGACTTTATGAATGATAAACTCAGGCAGCAAGGACATGCAAACAAAACCTTTGCCAATGTTGATGCAGCCATTCAAGAATACTATCTTGTAACTGGAAAGAAAATGAAGACAAGTGCTCCTCCAAAACTGGGTGACTTTTATCAGCCTTCAGAAGAGCAGAAGGTGGGCGAGATTGTTTTCATTGTTATTGGTATGGCTGTTGTTTACTTTATTGCGCGTGCTGTCAAATCTTAATATTCTGTCATTTAAAAAACCATGAGTGATGCTTTGTTATCTAAAATATATTATTCCCCAAAAGGATACTGGAAAGGAAGAACTGCTATTGACAAGCTCAGTGACGCAGCAGGTGTTTCTCAAGATACAGCAAAGAAATGGTTGTCAAAGCAGGCAGTTTGGCAGATCTATTTACCTGCACCAAGAAAAATTACACGACCACACTTTGTTAACATTAAACCGAATGACACTCATCAAATAGACCTGCTGTATTTACCGCACGACACAGTCAGAAGGAAGAAATATAAGTATGCACTGACTGTAGTTGATGTTGCAACAAGATACAAAGATGCTGAACCGTTGACAGAGAAAAGTGCTATAGCTACAGCTGTTGCCCTGCAAGAAATTTACAGACGTGGACCACTAAAGTATCCCAGAATGATTCAGTGCGATGATGGTAAGGAGTTTAAAGGAGCTGTCAACCAGCTTCTGTTAAAACATCATGTTACAGTGAAGAGAGGTATTCCAGGAAACCACAGGTCACAGGCTATTGTTGAGAGCTTTAACAAACAGTTGGCAGAAAAACTGTTTTCATATCAGTACCATCAGGAATTTTTGGACACAGAAAGTAAATTGCGTAACACTGAATGGGTCAAAAGATTACCATCAGTACTTAGAGCAATGAATCTGGAGGTATTTAAAGCTACAGGGTTAAGACCAGTTGATGCAATCAAACAGAAAACAATACCTGTTGCTCCAAAGTCAACAACACCAGTGGCATTACTACCTTTCAATCAGAAAGTCAGATATTTATATGCACCCGGTGAAGCTGAGGGTGACAGCAGGAAGCGTGCAACGGATCCAATCTGGAGTATTGACATTCATGAAATCAAGAGAGTAGTAGAGACAAATCCACCTATATATTACTTGAGAGAACCAGCACCGCAAAGAGCCTTTGTAAAAGAGGAATTACAATTAGTTCCACGTGGTACAAATGTTAAATGATTTTTTATTTCAGATTTTATAGTGTTAACAAAAATGGAAGCAACTTCATTTTTTTAATTTATATTTTTATTTTGAGTTATAAAATCAAACTCACAGCGATGGAAGACTCTGTATTAGAATCTTTATCGACAGTATTTGACACCGTTGAATTACAAGTAACGGATCCTCAAAATGTGCAGTCCAGTGTGCAAGACGCCATTGAACAAATTCCAAACAATTTGTTGATTGAACCTCCAGTAAAAGTGCAGATAGTCAGTTTAATAAAATACAAAACAGTCAGTGATGAGGTGCTAGAAGTTCATGTTTCAACCAGACAACTAGCACTTAATTCTATGGCAGAATTGAATGGAAACTGGGCAGATGAAATGATGAAACGGTTTGAGCAAGCTGCAGAGGATGCAAAGATGAAAGGATCCGGATGGTCAGAAGGTGAAATTCTAAAAATAGAATTGAAGCTAAGTAAATTTGCCCCCATCAGAGGTAGAAGTTACATACCTTTACCTCCTGCTCTTGTCAAAAAACGTGCTGTGCTGAACATAAAGAATGATGATGACAAATGTTTTATGTGGTGTGTTCTGGCAAGACTGTACAGTGTAAAGAAAAATGCAGAAAGAGTGTCTAACTATCATGCATACAGAAATAAACTAAACTTTACTGGTATTGAATTTCCTGTCAGCATTACAAGCATTGACAAATTTGAACAGCAAAACAAACCCATCACCGTAAATGTTTACACGTGGGATGAGGAAGATGAACTGAAACCAGTCAGAATATCAAAGAACTCACCAACGATTGGTGATTGTGATACTAACCATGTTGACATGTTACTAATGACTGATGGTGTAAAATATCATTACATTTTGATTCGTACAATGAGTAGACTGATGGCGAGCACAAGCAATCACAATAGTAAACAAGACTTTTGTAGGCGATGTCTCTTGCGTATTCCATCAATTCATGCAGCACTTATACACAAGCAACATTGTAAGAGCGTTGATGATGCGGTCGTGAAGTTAACAACACCACCGCCAGACAGCAAAGTGTATTTTAAGAATGTATGCAAACTACAGAAAAGTCCTTATGTTGTTTATGCTGACTTTGAATCTATCATTGTGCCATATGAAGGACCTTTACCAAAAGACCTACCTAAAACAGTAACTCTAAGTAATCATCAAGTCTGTTCATATGCATTTATTGTTGTTAGTTCAGATGGTAAACATTCTAAACCGCAATTGTACAGAGGACCTAATGCAGCAAAGAACTTCTTACAGCAAATGAACCAAGTGCGAAATGACTGCTCCAAACAACTGAATCTTTCAGACATTGTTATGAAACCTGAAGACCAAGAACAGTTTAACTCTACCACACAGTGTTGGATATGCGAACAAAGTCTAACACCAAACACAGACAATCCAATAGTAAGAGATCATGATCATGTAAGTGGGCAGTTCCGAGGAGCAGCACACAGCAAATGTAATCTACAATTAAAGTTTGATCCTAAGACTTGGAAGCTTCCAATCTTCTTCCATAACTTGCGCGGTTATGATTCACATCTGATCATGCAGGCAGTAACTGATGAATACAAAGCAAGATGCATTGCGCAGTCTTCAGAAAAGTACATGGCCTTTACTCTGAATAGTTTACACTTCTACGATTCTGCTCAACATCTGATGGGAACACTTGAGTCTTTATCTTCATCACTAACTGCTTTCCCAATCACATGTAAGTACTTTGACAGTGACTTAGTTAGAAAGGGAGTCTATCCATATGAATACATGGATTCGTGGGAGAGGTTTGATGAAGATGAGTTACCACCAAAGGATGCTTACTTCTCACGGCTGAAGGGTAAAGGTATAAGTGACGAAGACTATGAACACGCTAAGACTGCATGGAATAAATTAGGATGTAATACAATGGGTGATTATCATGATCAATATTTGTTGGCTGATGTTTGTTTACTTGCAGATATATTTGAGAATTACAGAAGAACATGTATGAAGCACTACAATCTAGATCCTTCACATTACATATCTGCACCAGGCATGAGCTGGGATGCATTTCTTAGATTTACAGGAGTAAAGATTGACTTGCTATCAGATCTACCTACACTTCAGATGATTGAAAATGGACTACGTGGAGGAATCAGTATGGCTTCACACAATTACTGCAAAGCCAACAACAAATACTTGGACGACTTTGATCCTATGAAACCTTCTAATTACATCATGTATCTAGATGCAAACAATTTGTATGGTTGGGCAATGTGTCAGACGCTTCCGCTTCGGAACTTTAAGATCTATTCAGGACCATTTTCACAATGTGTTGTGCTGACAATATTAAAAGCAGGCCCAGACAGTCGAAAGGGATGGATACTAGAAGTTGACTTAGACTATCCACTATCACTTCATGATCTACATAATGATTATCCTTTAGCGGCTGAGAGGTTAAAAGTAAACCCAAGAGAACCTCCAAAGCTGGTGCCCAATCTGTTTCACAAAAAGAAGTATGTGTGTCACTACAGACTGTTACAGTTTTACATTAGACATGGATTAATTTTGAAGGCTGTTCATCGTATAATTTTATTTGATCAAGAACAGTTTATGAAACCTTACATCATGAAAAACACAGAACTGAGAACCAAAGCCGCTGATGCATCAGAGAAAGACTTTTTTAAACTGATGAACAACAGTTGCTTTGGTAAGACAATGGAAAACCCACACAAGAGAAAGGATGTTAGACTTGTTACAAGAGAAAATGAGGCCATCAAGCTGACATCCAAACCACAGTATCAAGACTTTAAATACTTTCATGAACAGCTGTATGGTATCTTAATGAAAAAACTTGTAGTCAAGCTTGACAAACCAGTATTCATAGGCTTTACTGTGCTAGAGTTGTCAAAACTGTTGATGCTTGAGTTTTTGTATGATTATTTGAAACCAAGATATCCCAAATCGAGAGTACTTTACACAGACACAGATTCATTCTTACTTGACATTCCAGCGGGTGACATTTACAAAGATCTAGAAGCTGAAAGTCCTGCAGTAAAAGGAAAAGATTCTTTTTATGACACTTGCGACTACCCTAAAGAATCACCATTGCACTCAAATGTTAACAAGAAGGTTATTGGAAAGATGAAAGATGAAATGAATGGGAAGATAATTAAGGAGTATGTTGGATTGCGTGCAAAGATGTACAGTGTTGCAAGTGAGAAAGGGGTGGTTAAAAAAGCAAAGGGTGTAAGCAAACAGGTTGTAAAGTCGAGCATATCGCATGATAACTACAAGGAAGCACTGTTTCAGAAGCGAGTGTTTCACCATGACAACCCTAAGATCAGTTCCGCGCTTCATCAGATCAACACAACTATTGTAAACAAGAAATCTTTAGATGCTAATGACACAAAGCGCGTTTATTCATCACCAGAATATTCTTATGCAATTGGCCACTGGAGGACAAACGCGGCTTCAAATAGTCTGAGTGTGTAATAAGAATTTTTGTCAATCGGGAAAACCCGCTATGACAGCTTTGTTTTGACTGCAGCGGGGAAAAGGACGTTGCTTGTGAAAGGGGAGTGTTTGTGAAAGGGGAGAAGGCTTTGTTGAGTTTCAAAGCAGCCACCAAGTACACTTGTCAAAGCTTGATTCAATAAACAAGTCATTTGCATAAAGTGCACTCGGTGGCCGCCTGAAAAGGCAGCCTAAATATTGAAGCGTAGTGAAGCGTAGTGAAGCGTAGTGAAGCGTAGTGAAGCGAAGCGTTGAAACAGAGTGACCCAAGCCGCCGGTTTACCAGCAAGACCTACCGTTCACGCGTGAACGGTACTATTTTTAGAATCCTAGAATTCTTGAGAATGTTGGAGCTGGCTTGTTTCTGGTACATGAGGATCTTGTTTCCAGATGGAAGCAAATTCTGGCACTTGCAGCATGCTCTTAATGTTATTTAGCTTGCTGTAAATAAAACGAAAGGGGAGACCAACAGCAAAAAATCCAGGATATCCATAAAGAACACCTGCAACGGCTCGTAATTTCCGTGCATGAACATCGGAATAGCCTGTTTTTGCTTTCAACCAGTCAGCCCAAGTTTCTGTTATTCTCCCTTCTTTCCTCTCCTTCTCCTGCCAGTTTTTACACAGAATTAAAAAGTTGCCAAACTGAATGTAAATCATCATAGTCTGTGCATCTTGTCTAGCTAAATTTCTCACTCCTTTGTTTAATCTTTCTACCATTTCGTCTTCATTTGATGGGTTTTCAAATAATTTCTCAGAAAAAGCTTCTCTGGAAATCGTTGTTTTTATATCAGCTTGATTAGAAATCAGATAATTGTGTAATGCCTGTGGAGTTGTGAGATCATTTCTGCTTTTCTTTACTCCTGTTTTTTCTTTGAACAACTGCTCAATCTTTCTTTTCGGCTTTTTAGGTAATTCTATCGGCCCTTCTTTTACAGCTTTATCTACAATTTGCACCATTTCTTCAAAATACTTCCGATTCTCTAACAAAGTTTTCTTCTCTTCTTCTGTCCAAAATTCTGATGGTGTTGGTGGTGGAAGAGGAATTTCCTGAGCTTGCTCAAAAGCCATACTTTCTGAATCTAACAGTTTTTGGTTAGCTGCTTGCGCTTCACTAATTTCCTGAGCTAATTCTTGTGAAGAAATACTGTCTTGAGACATGAGATTAATCAACAGAAACACAAATTCAAACACTTCTCTCACAGAAAACTGCCACCGCTTCCAACAAGTCTGAACAGCACAACCACCAAAGTAATATGACAAGATATCCCAGCCCCGTTGCTAGCCACAACAAAACATTAGGGTGGACGTGACGTAACTGTTGCTATCACATGATTTAATCTTGTCTTGCCATTGGAGGAATATAGAAGACTAGCTTGCGGCAGGCTGGCTGTTTGTTTTTACCAGATCAATACGGTAGTCTTGGGCTTGGCTACGACGGGCAGATTGGATTAATATTTCAATGGAAACTAAATTTAGCGTTGTATCAGAGAAAGGGAGAATGTACGTTCTGGGTTACTGATTCCGACAGACCCGGCATTGGTTCAAAACAACCTTACTTTACTGTATTTTTTTGGTATGGATTTATGCAGTATTTTTCTGATTTTGTCGCATGTTTCATTTTAGTAAAAGTTTAGTCCAGAAGCCTATTTTGCGTTAATATTTAGGGTCTGTCGGAATCGGTGAGCCAGAACGTACATTCTCCCTTTCTCTCCATTTCCAAGCTAAAGTCTTTGTGTACATCAAATCTGGTAGCACGAGATGTTGTAAGAGACACCGTGAATTACTTGCAATCCTGGTGAGTTGGTTGATATGATGGACGACGACAACAACAACAACAACAACAACAACAACAACAACAACAACAACACCTCCACCACCAACAACAAAAAAACACCACCACCACCACCACCACTAACAACAACAACAACAACAACAACTACAACGACACCACCACCACAACCACCACAACCACCAACAACGAGATGTTGTAAGAGACACCGTGAATTACTTGCAATCCTGGTGAGTTGGTTGATATGATGGACGACGACAACAACAACAACAACAACAACAACAACACCTCCACCACCAACAACAAAAAACAACAACACCACCACCACCACCACTAACAACAACAACAACAACAACAACAACTACAACGACACCACCACCGCAACCACCACAACCACCAACAACGAGATGTTGTAAGAGACACCGTGAATTACTTGCAATCCTGGTGAGTTGGTTGATATGATGGACGACGACAACAACAACAACAACAACAACACCTCCACCACCAACAACAACACAAAAACAACACCACCACCACCACCACTAACAACAACAACAACTACAACGACACCACCACCACAACCACCAACAACAAAAATCCATTAAAAACCGTTATTTTCCATTTCTCAACCGATTTTTATGAACATTTGTGAAAAGGTCCGTTGTCCCTTACTGAAGATATCGAGATGTTGGACGAGACTTCGTTATTTACTTGTAATCAGGTAATCTAGGTGTACATCAAATCTCGTAGCACGAGATGTTGGACGAGACTTCGTCATTTGCTTGTAATCAGGTAATCTTGGTGTACATGAAATCTGGTAGCACGAGATGTTGGACGAGACTTCGTTATTTACTTGTAATCAGGTAATCTAGGTGTACATCATATCTCGTAGCACGAGATGTTGGACGAGACTTCGTCATTTGCTTGTAATCGCTCCCTCTCTCTCTCTCTCTTTCTCTCTCTCTCTCTTTCTCTCTCTCTCTCTCTATCTGTCTCTCTGCCAAACATATATGCATTTACCATCCAAAGCACTGCATTTTCCGAGGAAAGATATCATCATAAACACAGAGAGAGAGAGAGAGAGAGAGAGAGAGAGAGAGAGAGAGAGAGAGAGAGAGAGAGAGAGAGAGAGAGAGAGAGAGAGAGAGAGAGAGAGAGAGAGATAGAGTAAACAAGTATGAAACAATAACAACAAAACAACAACAAGAACATTACACACAAAAAAGGACAGTATTGTCATCAAAACAACAACAAACACAACAGCCACAACAACAACCACAACAACTGACAAGATTTCTAGGTGTGGAACCTCTCTCTCTCTCTCTCTCTCTCTCTCTCTCTCTCTCTCTCTCTCTCTCTCTCTCTCTCTCTCTCTCTCTCTCTCTCTCTCTCCCTGCCAAACATATATGCATTTACCATCCAAAGCACTGCATTTTCCGAGGAAAGATATCATCATAAACAGAGAGAGAGAGAGAGAGAGAGAGAGAGAGAGAGAGAGAGAGAGAGAGAGAGAGAGAGAGAGAGAGAGAGAGAGATAGATAGAGTAAACAAGTATGAAACAATAACAACAAAACAACAACAAGAACATTACACACAAAAAAGGACATTATTGTCATCAAAACAACAACAACAACAAACACAACAGCCACAACAACAACCACAACAACTGACAAGATTTCTAGGTGTGGAACCTCTCTCTCTCTCTCTCTCTCTCTCTCTCTCTCTCTCTCTCTCTCTCTCTCTCTCTCTCTCTCTCTCTCTCTCAATGATGGCTCCTTCGCTTGGGGTATGCAGTGCCAGGCACTGCACTTCTACTTAATTACTTAATTATATGGGTTTTTTTCAGGCTTCCCGAGAAACCAGAGATGATATGCATCATTCATACAGCTCCTGTCTTCCAGTTCCAACAGTTTACCTTTAACATGGATACATGTACTGGAGAGGTATCAGGATGACTTGGCGTGGTGCTTTACAAATTACAGACTACCCCTGAAGAGTAAGTATATTAACTAAGTTACACATTTCTTTACCAGTACCACTTACAGATCTATTTTGCTTGTCAAATCTTTGGTAAAATAACATTAGGTATTGGTGATGGTAGTCTGAAGCTATAAACATGTACTGTTGTAGATAATTCAGCAGTCTTTTGTTCTTCGTAAATTGTATTACAAGTACTTTGTAATTGTAGATGAAATTATTCATACATTTGAAGATGCATAGTAATACTGTGCATAGTAAATTGGTATGATGTACTTTGTATACATAATGGTACAAATATCTTTATTTTCTCTCTCCTTCCCATCTTAAAGTTTGTTGCAACCCTATACTCAAAAAGTGCACTGTTTGTATGAACATTGATTGATTGAACTATTGCGATGCAAGAAAGTAAAACATGAAATAGCTAGAATGAAAGATTTACTCATTACTGGAATTATTATAAATACAGTCAGTCCTTTCCTTGGCTCACAATCACATTCACAGATCTGGCCAGTTTTTGTGTTTTTTTTTTAACATGGAATAAGAATTACAATGTAAATTGTAATACCACCTGTGTACTTGGATAACTACTTCTACATTCAACACCCTGACTGCCCCTGCGCAGAGTTAGAATTTTCAGAATGAATTCACATCACATTTCACAACAAACTGTAAGGTGTCAACGCTAAATAGGGAATGTGTGTGGGATGAGGGCTCATGCTGAATTTAAAAAAATAGTAAATTTTCATCACACTCCAGAAAAGCTGCTCACATCAGCAGCACAACTAGATATCATGTCGTTAAAAAGGTTCTTGTGAGGAAGTCTTTAATTTTAATGATGAAAGATTATCTTTTTAATTTTAATGATGAAAGTATATATCATATGTATCCATGAAAATTGAAATAAATGGCTTTCACAGGAACTGATGAAGGAATGATGGCACCTGTAATATTACAGAACAATTTTTACAGTTTAGTTCATAGTTGTCACTGCCAGTATCACCCACACCATTCTCCATCCCACTGATCTTGTGAGGAACAAGTATTACCTCCTTCCTACCTACCTTCCCGCACCCCCACTCCTAACACACACCCTCTTCTCAATACCCAAAACATATCCCCATCAGCGCACAGCAAAGTCTGGATGTGCTCAGTAATACATTTTCTTTATTTTCCAGGAAGTGAGGTGCCGAGATATGACGTGCAGGCAGCTTGCAGAGTGGTGCCTGGCTTTGCTGAGGATGATGATCAGATTCAGTCCATTCTGTGCTGACGGTGCTACCAGAACTGCTTTAATATAGCCCATCTAAAGAGGTTTTCTGTTGCCTTGGTGGTGAAATGAACATGTAACACATTAACAATAACATTCTACACAAATAATGTGTGGCGCGGTGTGGATCAAGGGTACATTTTTAACTTATGTAAGTTGTCAATTCAGCTAAATACAGGTAGTGTTTGGTATGCAGATATTTACTGACAGCAAACAGCGGTTTGTTTGTTTTTACTACATACAGTTGTGTTATCTTTTATTTTGTTTGAGTGCTTTAAATTAAGCTGTTCGCAAGCAGTATTTTACACACAGGCTTAGCTTTGGGAGATGTGAGTGTATGTTTCAGTCAATGCGTGTTAATCATGTATAGACTTTTTTGTGCTATAGTAGAATTTAGATCTTTTAACTGCATTATGCACATGAAATGTGTTAACCCATGACTTTTTCTTCCTTTGAATCCTTGTCAGTACTTTATCTTGTTTAAAATGTTCATTGATTCTGTTTTGGGGTCGTTCTGGTGCAAATCAGGACTTGAAAAGGAGGGGGTCTTAACCCTTAGGCTGGTTGTCGTGACATATGTCGCGCTACTTTACGTATACTGTCACATGGGTGTCACGACATAGGTCGCGCTACTGGCTCAGTCTGTTTGGTCGGTTCCGATTACCTCCCATGGATGCGAAAATCTACATGACCGTTTTTCTTTATTTTTCTCTCTGTTAATTCACCAGTTGTTAGGTAGATTTTTGGTTCCTCTTTCCTGTCATGCTCTCTTTTTCTTCATGAATTCTTTTCTTTTTTCTGCCTTCTTGCTCATTCACCTGTATTTTTTCCAAAAATCTCTTCTCTTGCTGCTTGTCTCGCGATTCATGTATAGTTTAATCTGTTAGTGTTCTGATGTAAGTCCAGCAGTAGATAGGTTAAGCCTATTTTAACATACTGGAAACTGGTAATCTTCCAGTAGGTATTAATTTAGTTTTACTAAAGCCTGCTGGGACACAAGTAATGGGTTAGTGCATTTGTAAACAGGAATCGCTTGACAAGTGGCCCCCTTCATCCCCCCCTTCCTCGTCCTGATATGGCTCTGCGTAGTCGGCTGGACGTTAAGCAACAAATAAACAAACAAACAAACAAATAATTCACCAGTGGCTATGTAACATGTGTTACAGAATTGCACCAGTGTAAGGGTTAAAATGGAGGTAAATTCACAGAGGTTATGAACAGAAAGTCTGAAAAAACAAGGTTTTAAAATGGAGGGGTTCCACTGTATGTCTATTGGGGATTATGTGTTTGTAAAGATAGAGCTGAGAATCCTACACAGAATTCTGTGCATAGAAGGCGGCCTGAATCTTGACCCACACTGCTGGCATGACCTTCATAGCTGCATTCAACGCTTTACTTTTACGCTGGTAACTTTACGGTTGCTCTCTCTCTGGATTGTATTGTATGGGGAGATTTATATAGCGCTTGACGTGACGTTTTCTCTAAGCGCTTTACATATTAATTTCTGCCGTGTGAGATGGAATTTTTTTACACAATATATCACGCATTCACATCGGCCAGCAAACCTCAAGCCTATCAGGGCGAGCATTCACCTTTCACGGCCTTTATTCCAAGTCACACGGGTATTTGGTGGACATTTTTAGCTATGCCTATACAATTTTGCCAGGAAAGACCCTTTTGTCAATCGTGGGATCTTTAACGTGTACATGAAGGGATCCCGCAGTGGGGCACTGCGGTTATGAAATTAAAGGCCCCTCCTGTTTTTGGAACCGCAGGAGCTTTCTAGTTTGCTGTTAGGTAGATTTTTGGTTCCTCTTTCCTGTCATGCTCTCTTTTTTTTCATGAATTCTTTTCTTTTTTCTGCCTTCTTGCTCATTCACCTGTATTTTTTCCAAAAATCTCTTCTCTTGCCGCTTGTCTCGCGATTCATGTATAGTTTAATCTGTTAGTGTTCTGATGTAAGTCCAGCAGTAGATAGGTTAAGCCTATTTTAACATACTGGAAACTGGTAATCTTCCAGTAGGTATTAATTTAGTTTTACTAAAGCCTGCTGGGACACAAGTAATGGGTTAGTGCATTTGTAAACAGGAATCGCTTGACAAGTGGCCCCCTTCATCCCCCCCCTTCCTCGTCCTGATATGGCTCTGCGTAGTCGGCTGGACGTTAAGCAACAAATAAACAAACAAACAAACACGAAGGGACCTCGGTTTTTCGTCTCATCCGAAAGACTAGCACTTGAACCCGCCACCTAGGTTAGGAAAGGGGGGAGAAAATAGCGGCCTGACCCAGGGTCGAACACGCAACCTCTCGATTCCGAGCGCAAGTGCGTTACCACTCGGCCACCCAGTCCTAAGCATTGAGCATTTTTATTTCAACCAAGGGGAAAAATTAAATGCCTCTGCAGAGATTCGAACCTAGGACCTAGATTTTCAGGCCGATGTCCTAACCACTAGGTGTTTCTTTTTATTGTAAGATGGATATATATGTCTAGCAGATGCAGCTACATGTACAAATGTGCCAAATTAAAACTTGCATTCTCAGCCTATAATCTTTGGCCATTCATGTGAGTACTAAATATTGTGAATGCATGTGAGACTGCCTTGTTTTACTTTTGTGAAATGTGTGAACTCACTTTGTTTACATCTTTGTGTTAATAAATGCAGTTTATCAGTTACCTCTGTTTGTTTCTTCTGCAAGTATGTCAAATGGCCCACACACACCCTCATGCGCACAGACACACACAAAATCAGATCTCAAGTGTAAGTATTCTTTTTGCAGTTTTATTTTAATGCCCATAATCAGTCAAACAAATATATCATCACACTTGCACCTAAGCTTAACAGTAGCAGTCCTGCATACATATGTAATGTGTAAATGTTTCAGGTCACCATCTGTCCTGGCTTGAACATGCAATAAGAACACCTCTACACAAACACATGTACAGTCAACCGGCTAGCTGCTACTTCCCTGTAAGGCATATTTTTCTATGAATTAATCGATTTTCTGCAGACAGCAGCCAGGTAGTGGATCTTTAGTATATGTCCAAGTTGATCTTAGTACAACACATCAAGGAAATATTGTTTAAAAACAGATCCAACATCTAACCTTCCAAAGTTCATAATCAATAAAGAAGAATGGTATGTTACTGGAACCCTTTATTTATGACTTAAGGCAATGTGCGGCAGTAAAATTACCAAACTTAAACTTGAAGAATACAGTCAAGGAATAACTTGGTTTTCTGGGTAGTTATTGAAGTGACTTATTAAAATGAATGAAAACATTGTGGATGGATATTGACTGCTGTTGCGATGAAAACTGGCATTTACAGCGTCATATGGGATTTCTAGAAAACGGCTTTACAGCAACATCATACATCAGAAATTCATAATATTTGGCACAAGGATACACATGTATTATCTACAATCATATAGAATGTGTTTGTTTGTTTTTTAAACAACTACAGTTGAATTTAAATTAATTATTGTAATGAATATGCAGTGAGAAATTCGTTCATTCTTATCTTTCTTTCTTTATTTGGTGTTTAACGTCGTTTTCAACCACGAAGGTTATATCGCGACGATTCATTCTTATGACAAAAGATATTAAAATTCAACTGTAGTCTGTTGTAAAAAAAAAAATCGTTCTATATGATTGTAGATATGATACATGTGCATTTTTGTGCCAAATATTAGGAAGTTCTGATGTATGATGTCGCTGTTAAACTGTTTCCTAGAAATCCAATGTAACGACTGTTTCCATAGCAACGGCCCTCTATGTCAATCAGTATTCACAATCCTACGAAAGCGGTGTATGGCTGCCTAAATGGCGGGGTAAAAACGGTCATACACGTAAAAATCCACTCGTGCAAAAACATGAGTGTACGTAGGAGTTTCAGCCCACCAACACAGAAGAAGAAGAAGTATTCACAATTGTTCTATTTATTTTTATGTCACTTCCCAGAAAACCAGGTTATTCCATGTATTCTCCAAATTCAATTTTACTGCCGCACATTTCCTTAACAAAATGTAAGATTTACTGTACTTTGACCTAGCAGTTTTTGTAAGTGGACAGGCCTTAGTTTTATTTCGGTGGCATAATTCAATGCGCTTCGTCAAAATGTCTCGAACTTAAACCAAAAGCAGACGCAAGACTTATGGTCAGTTGGAGTTGTCTCCCGTACTCCTAACTTTGGTTTAAACTGTTTTATTTAACGTTTGTGCATTATTTACAAAAAACGCATATTGAGTAAACAACAACAAGCATAATGCTTATAGTGGTGTTCACTATTTCTAGAAAATTACATATAATATAAATGGCGGCTCCTAACTTTAATGTGATGCAGACAGGTGTACCCAAACAGCCCATATCACATAGGGTTTGGAATTCTCGAAAACACAAGATCCGCACTGCACAACTTCAGTGCACATGTACACGAGAGTGCTCGGTCGCTTTTTGAAAATGTGTATCTTGAGAGAAAAATATAGAATAGTGCGCTGTCCGAAGGAATGGAGTCAAGTTCTTATCGGACAATGACAGCGCTCAGTTCAAAACAATAGGACATCTGACCGCCATGCGGCTATGTGAATCGGACATTTGAGCCTTTCAATCTGTCTACGTCTGACGACATCCCCGAGGCTTTTACATGAAATAAGACCATACGGGCACATACCAAAAATGAACTGCCTCAAGGCTCTCCATGCAGAGTGGTATCCTTCAGTGGTAAATTCAGGTACAGCTTCTTTTAAAGAAAAAAAAAATTCACCGAAACCACCAAAACATCTACCTCACTACAGAAAGCAGTCAAAGTGTTGATTTTTGGTCTGTGACCAAGTGGAAGGATGGTCTTATCCCATGTTAAAGGTGAGGACAACTTTTTAAATGAGGCGTAGTGGGCCTTTAAAACATTGACACAAATTTACAACAGCAACAAGTTGTAATGCTCAGTACAACCAATACTGAGCAGGGGCGGATCAGTTGCTTTGTAAGGGGGGGGGGGGGGGGGGGGCACTTTGAATCGAAAGTGAATGTGATGGGCGGTCCGGAAAAATTGTTGGCCCAAAGAAGCAAAATGGTGCCATCTGGTGCCATTTGAACTTAGAAATGGTCATAGAATCAACTTTCCAATTTCCCCCCCCCTCGTCCGCCCCTGCTGAGTGGACATTTACTGCCGCTGTAGCTGTAGTTTCCCCATCGATCACAGCTGGACTTGGATAGCACTGCTTTTCATCCACATTCACTGGCCAGGTCTTCTCATCTTCTGTCCCTACTGACAAATGAATGACAAAGGAACTGATCTTAAATCCAAACACAATGACAAGAACAAGTTTTAAGTGTGTAGTCAAAAGCGGCATCCGGCAAAGGTTAATAACATATCCACAAAAATTGTAACAATAAATGTAAGCTGAACAATGCCTGCAACACATTTCAGGCCTCAGAAGGAAGTAATTATGAGATTCAGACAGAGAGAGAAAGCCCAACACGAAACCAGTTGTGACATTTTTTATTTCATTATGTAATATTAAAAACACGACAACAACGTATTTCCTGTACTTAGTTTCGTGCAATTATGGATTGCAAAGTATGTCTAATTGAGTGGCATAAAGAGGCACAGTTGCATGAAAAACCAACTCGGATCTTGACTAGGATCAGGATTTTACATGGACACAACCTAGAATTTAACATCCTGGGGGAAGGGGGGTACTGCGCCTTTCACATCAAGATGTAAAGATCTATTTTAAATAATACTTATTAGAAGGGAACAAAATCAAACAAACTACAACAATCGTTCTGAGGGGAGAGAATTACCTCTTCCGAAGAAATTACCTCCCTTGCTTTTCTTGTCGTGACTTATGTAGAGTAAAGTGAATAGAAAGTGAATCAGTCAGTAACAAAAAAAAAAACCACAACATTTCTTAAGATCAATGAGGAGTCTTGAAGTATTTGTCAATGTTAATCTTGTATGCATAACAAACAATATATTACGGATTGATAATTAAAGAAAATCGTCTCTTCTACAGGGTTGACCCCCCTAAAAAGGACACCCACAACCATGCAAATTACTTCTGCATCTGTTGAACCAATTATTTTATATATGGTATTCATTAACTTCAGTTTATGTTCTACCTTTCCAGTAAGTGGCAATTTTGTAAATTGAATGGTCTGACTTTTGTGCAATTTTAATTTTTTTCTCCAAATTCGGGGGTCGACTAAACAGAACGAGTTTTGACATTGAGCGGTAGCCATTTTTACCTAATTTAAACCCTTCAGGCTTTTACCTTTTTGATTATTTTGAATGTCTGAGTATGTAAAAACATCCCCTTCAACCCCCAGGCTATCGATGACCTGAAGACAGCATGCAGTTGCAGCTAGGTTCAGGGCAATCCTCAGACACGAAAGCGTTGGTGTCATTGGTGATGCAAAAGTTAGATAATTTAACCTACAAATTTGCCACTTTGTGAACTGCACATGCATAAAATCAAGTTTAAGTATGCTGAATATGAAGTTATCCAGTCAATAGGTGTAGAAGTTATAGCATTTCTGTCAGTTAACAGTATTTAAAATCTCTAAAGTAAAATCTGACATATTCGAAAGTTTTGCATAAACACCCAGACAATTTTTACGATACTCTCCTAAGCTTCTCCACTTCTCAGCCCTGTCTTGGAAATGAATTCGAATAAGGCAGTCACAATAACTTAGTTTGGAGCACCCATCAATCAGAATAAGCATTAACTTTTGACACAGGAAATATCTTCTACCGAAAGCTCTCCTGGTTTTATTCTACATTTTTCCTGCATAATGGTAACAAATTTAATGATAAATCTAAACAACGAAGTGACTGTGGTAAGATGAACAAAGTTAAAAAACAAAGGATTACTGTAAATGGTTTACGAATCGAAATCTAAACAAGTTTTAATGATAAGTAAAATGATAAAAAAATAAAATTAAAAAAAAGCTAACGTCCTCGCATTTGTCCAGAATTATTCCATGTTTAACATGGGAACAGAGGGATAATTGGTCTAAAGAATTTTATCTGTATGCAATGCCCGCTATAGGTGAAAGACTTTTGTGGAAGCCATGGAAGAATGCATCGCTGTTGTGCTGGTTCAGCTTGGGGTCCTGTCCTAGCGAATATCCTGCACACACAAAAACACGACTTTTTAAGCCACTTATGTTGCATTTCGTGACATAGCTTTGTTAAAACCGTGTGCCTGATAATGACAGATTTTGTTGATATACATTTTTTTTAAGACACCCCATATAATATTGTTTGACAATCTCTTTCAACATAGTTTACGAATCACCAATGTGTATACAAACGCAAATAACCCACAGGTCAATAAACTACTTTCCAGAGAGAGAGAGAGAGAGAGAGAGAGAGAGAGAGAGAGAGAGAGAGAGAGAGAGAGAGAGAGAGAGAGAGAGAGAGAGAGAGAGAGAGAGAGAGAGAGAGAGAGAGAGAGAGAGAGAGAGAGAGAGAGAGAGAGAGAGAGAGAGAGAGATTAAAACTAGAAAATGTGTGCTGTATAAAACAAGGATAATCACTGTCAAATCTTTGCTTGTACCTGCATGGTGTTTACTGCGCTATACACAACCTGTTTTATTTCATTTATTTATTTATTTTTTTTTTTTTTTTTGGGGGGGGGGGATGTTTTGTGATGAGGGTTTTTTCAAAGCCTTTACTGCTTTAGTCATTGAATCCACCCGGCTTCGATTTATTGTTCAGTGATGGGTAATTGTGTGACCAACTATGTAAGTTAGTGATTGTTCTGGCTTCATACAATGACATTGCATTAATTTTATAAGTGTATGTGTGTGTGTGTTTCAGGCAAAAGCTGATATTACAGTCCTAGTTGTTTGCAGTACCTCTGCTTCTTCGTTCAGGAATCAAAGTATACAATCTAAACCGATTATTTTGTTCAATAATGTTCAGCTTACCATCCCGAAGAAGACGTGCCGAGATATTGATTATAGATATTAACGTACCTAACCTGGTTACTGGTGTGTTTTCTTTTTATTTCAATAATGTAAATGTGTGACAACTTGCAGGGTACTTGATGTTCAGAGCAATTGTTCTGGCAAAAGACCTTTTATGGATCAAAGAAAACTTTTGTCATGGTGCACAAGTCAATCAATTTGGTTGATAAATAATTTGTGCTGCATTTTCCCTGGTTCCAAAACGTAGTATGTATTACCACATGTCCTTACCTGTCATTGGCATCACATGATTCTCTGCAAGCAGTCTTTTGTGGAAATACGTCATTTAACACTTGCACTTATAGTAGGTGGCTGTGGAACGGAGGACATGCAACGACAACGAACAACAAAAGACAAAGTGTGGAGTACACTCATTTTTCTTAACATACGCTAAGTTTCTTTGAGAATGCTCCAAGTGAAAATCAGGGGTTCCTAGGCCTGATATCACAATTAAACAGCTTCTTCTCAGAATCAGGAGGGAAAAAACTGTTATATGGCGAGATGTCGTGACAAGAACAGACAGCAGCAGCAGCAACAACAACATTGCTAAATCGTCGCTTTAACAAAATTTCATGTTTAGCATCGCAGACAAAGCACGGCTACTGATCCGACCAAAGCCACACTTCATGCACGATGGGCACATTGTTATGGCCAGCTTGTTAACGTGCGCATTGTGTATGTTTTACATAGAATTGAATGTGTTTGTCGTTGTGTCTGTCATCTATCCTAGTCGTTTGATTTAGAATAAAGCAAACTTATTACAATGACGATTTTCTTCGGTTTTTGATGAAGGATTGGCATCAAGACTTTTCCTATTTTCCAACTCTGCCACCATACACTGGCCGTTCAGGTCTGCATGTCGACCACATGGTGTGTGATCAGATTTTTCGGACATGTTCACAATGCTTACATGACCACCAAATGGAAAATCAGTTGGTATTTGTTATGTTTTTGTGTTAGCACAATCTTCATACAAGTAAACAGAAACAGTTTTGTTGCAAACAGAGCCTTCATAAGAAAAAATGCTTCTAAGTCAAAATACATACCCCCTTTTTCGTATTGCGTAAAGTATACCCATACATTCTGGACATCATATTTTTATTTTTTTTCACAACAATGAAACCAAACTTTAGCATATGTTTTAGCAATATATTCACAATGAAACCTATGAGTTTGAAGGCTGCATCTTGTTTTGTTAATTTTGAGAATTTTTTTGCAAACCCATTCAAATGGCCAGTTTCTGGGGAGAGACTGGGGAGATAATGGCCAGAATAGAAATAGTTAATAAGTAAACTAATGTCAAAAGTAGGTATTTACCTTGTTTGCCTTCGCGTTCTTGATAGCCCGCTGCAGCATTTGTATCACTTCCCTTGACATTCAAAACGCCAATGTATTTCTGAAAGGAAAATAAAGATATTGACCGAAACATCACACAAGTGGTATATCATGCTAGGTTTTGTTTACAGTGCCTGTTCTACGACCACATCTGATTGTGATTTAAATAAAGAAAAACTGTATCCATTTATTACTTCTCTATTTGTGTGTGTTTGTGTGTATGCAGGGGCGGATCACATCATTTTTAAGGGGGAGTTTCCAAATTTCTTTTTGGGACAATTTGACGACGCGAAGCGTTTAGTTGAAGACGCGAAGCGTTCAACCTCCTTGGGGGGGGGGGGGGGGGGGAGGTCCGACAAATGTTGATAAATACAAGGAAAACGGATCAATCTGAGCCAAGAAACATCCCCTAATACACCTTCCCAAAAAGTAAATATATTAAGAAGAAAAATTTGAATCACAAGGACAATTGATCGATCTGGCGCAACCTGAGCAAACTAATTAGCCAACTTCTTTCCAAAATCGTCACTTAGAATACAAAGGCCGGCTCCTAAGTGGTCCGGAAACCCCCTCCGGATCCGCTCAGTGTGTGTGTGTGTGTGTGTGTGTGTGTGTGTGTGTGTGTGTGTGTGTGTGACCGATGACCTTCTCTAAATTCTAATCGTTGCGTTTGCATGGTAATAAAGTTTTAATACTGGATATGCCCATGAAAAATATCATTTCTTGTTCATGTCATTGTGTGTGCGTGGCCAGGACCGTGACTTCTGCTTGCCTCGACGTCTTCAGAAAAGACACCAAATGCCAGCAGGCGTATGTTCTTGGAGCACTCAGTATGCCGTCATCTGCAAACAAATACATACAAATTATTCAATTGTGTAAATAAAGAACAATCATTTTAATATTACAACAAAAAATTCATATAACTGTAGTCTTCACCAGAGACATCCACTACACTATCTTTAAATAAAACTGCCGTAAAAAATTGAAATACTATAAAACTTACCCCCACTCAGATCTATTTGGGATTATTCAAGTTTCAACCATGAAACGATGCCGGTTTGGACAGATCTGCTGGTTTGCCGCTGAAACTGAAATCAAGGCGATCTTCAGAACTATTTCTAATCTTGTATTTGTGATTAATATAAAATACTGATCTTCCCAATAGAAGCTGATGTGTATACACATGACCAGGACAAGGTATTTTGTTACAGGGCATTTACGCAGACGTCGCAGTTCAAAATATCGTTTTAGATCTGATTTTGTACAGCAGCCTGTGTGATTCAGAATCGTCTGCCCTTTTTCGGTTTAACATTTTATGGACGATTCCTATGAGACTGCTCAATCATAACTGATGACAAATTCAGAAACAGATGATGGTTTCAAGTAGGCTACAGTAATGATTCGTTAAAAATGTCAAGCCACTCGTCGATCATTCACACTCAAAGAACCCAAGCCAAATCTGCTCTGGTTCCGAGCAGCTTTTTCCAACTGAGACCCTAATTGTTACGCATCTGCCGCGAAAAGATAGACCACAAACAAGCGGCACTGTACCATGCTTTCGTTTATGTTGCTAAACAGATTAAATGTGCATTGTAAATGTGCTTCCAGCAAAGAAATGCATCATTACTTACCACAAAAATACCGGTACCACATTCATCGCACTTGTGTCTTCTTACCAAAACCTATCGATATGTTTGTTTACGATATATTGGTAATTACTAACCGTTAACTATTTTTCAAAAATCTGAAATGACTTTTAAGAATCAAAGAAAGATTCGCTAAAACGGTTGACTTCAGAAAATAAGCAATTTTTTTCTGAACCATGAAATAAAAATTGAAAACTCCGTTTGATCTTTTATTTTGGTAGATTGATGACAACAGCCGGAACTGAAAGTACCAGAACCAAAAATTAAGGGCATTAATCAGGTAAACTAAGAAGATTGTCGTTCCTGGCGCGCACTTCACATGTCCGTCAAACAGTGTCCGAGTGAGAGAAATTTTTTTTTTTTCGCAGTTCGACAGTATATGAGGCCCTTCTTCATATCAAAGTGTAAAGGTTGCTGAACGATGTTTTTCCTTTTTGCTTGTTTAGTTACACTTTAACTTGAGACTCTACTGCAAGTCTTGAAATTCACATAAATCGAACCACGAGCAAAGACATCCAAACATTACAGGCACTTTAGATCAACTCATTTCACTAGAGGTGACTGCCTAGCACTGTGTTTGACATCCGTGTCTGCTGAAATAAAAAGAAATTAAAACAAAACGGATTAACAGGTGACACGTTATCAGAGTGGGAGACACTAGATCTGTCTCTGAACTTACCGGGATACGGCTGCAAGATCGACACTGACTGCCGCGCTTTCGACAGCTCTTCCTCGCGAGGACATTGGAAACACGCTGTGCAGATCAAATTGTAGGAAATCTCCCTTTGGTATCTTCTTTATTTACTTTTCTGGAGCTTAGAAACCGAACAACATGAAATCGTCTTCCCCGGCGAATCGGCGAGGTGAGAACTGGACCACAATCCTTCGCGCGACCCCTGACCTGATCTTGACACCTGACCTGCCGTCTACATGCCAAACACGACACAAATCAGTCAACTGCTTGTACCCCTTCAAAACCCCCCACCACCCGTTTTGTTTGGATACACGCTTTAACTACACACATGCCGACACAATGTTGATCATTGCTTCAATAATTTGAAGATGGTGCTTGAAAATTAACCACGTGAAATGAGTATTTCGGTGTTTAGCCAAAAATGTTAAAGTTTCTACCACAGACATACACACATACATACATACATACGCACGCACGCACGCACGCACAGACAGACAAAGTTTACCATCGCATAGGCTACACTTACGTGAGCCAAAAACGACAACAAACGACCAAACCAACATTAACGCTTGATTCTTATGATACTGTGGGACAGTGGCATTGATATCTTTCTAGAATATAAAATGTTATAAGTCCTTTTACATTTAGTGAAGTTTTGACTGAATCAGTGAACTGAATGTGTTCACATAGACTGATATAGTGACAGACATACAATGTAGACAAGTTGATGTGTGCATATATACATGTATATTACATAACATGTATATATATGGTATGTATAGCATGTATGCACATGTGTGTAGAGCACAAAGGAAAAAAATAATAGAACTTGACACACAGTTTCACTGAGAATGAGATATCCTAACAGTGAGTGAGTGAGTGACTGTTTACAGCAATACATTGTACTTTATTAAATTTAAAGGTACACACTGAAAGTCATGCGCTTTTAGTATTAGTAATGATTCTAATACTGGAGGAACTGCGGGGATATAGCTCAGTTGGTAGTGCGCTGGATTTGTATTCAGTTGGCCGCTGTCAGCGTGAGTTCGATCCCAGGTTCGGCGGAAATTTATTTCAGAGTCAACTTTGTGTGCAGACTCTCTTCGGTGTCCGAACCCTCCCCCCGTGTACACTACATTGGGTGTGCACGTTAAAGATCCCACGATTGACAAAAGGGTCTTTCCTGGCAAAATTGCTTAGGCACAGTTAATAATTGTCTACCTATACCCGTGTGACTTGGAATAATAGGCCGTGAAAGGTAAATATGCGCCGAAATGGCTGCAATCTACTGGCCGTATAAAATTTCATCTCACACGGCATCACTGCAGAGCGCCTAGAACTGTACCCACGGAATATGCGCGATATAAGCGTCATTGATTGATTGATTGATTGATGATCATCAGACTGGTGAAATAAAGCTAAGAGCTTCGAGCAGTTCTGTGGTTTGGACTCTAAGTCAGTAGGTGTTCATTATTTTATTATTATCCCTGAACATGAATTATACAAATAAAATGAAAACACTCTCTCAGTCTTGCTCACAGTCACACACACCTCCATATGAGTTATTTTGACCAGAACTTGAGAATCTGAGGGAGGGGAAGGAAAAAACACACTGTATCATAACACTGACAGTTGTACATAATAAAACCTCTTCGCCTTACTCTTACCTGATTTGCGGCAGTGGCATCAAATATTTTACTTCTGTCAGTGACAGCCTCAAGATCATGCAGCAATCGGTTGGCTTTTTCGGCTGAGAGGAGACCTTGAAGTTGAACATACTAGCTCTAGCTCTCTTCTGATTGATGCCAACCTGCAATAAAATAATTGGGAACCGATCAGGTTACCTACTGATTTGAGTATTTCAAGTTAGACTCAATCTTTAAAAACAAAAAGAATTTATAAAATATTATGATCATGCACCTTGAAAAGAGGTTGCAAAAACGTGGTAGACTAGTGGTAATCTTCTTCTTCAAATTAATGAGAAAATCCCTATACAGGGCAACTATCTAGTATCTACGTGTTGGTTCAGTGAACGATACCTTGCGCCTGTGGACTGACACACACAGTGACTCGAGTGAGTCGAAATGACACATGTTGCAACACATACTACCATAAACCCACTCTCAGTTATAAAACGAAACATGGAAACTTACCTCTGGTTAATATGCAAAGGTTCGCCCGTCCCAATTCTCTCG
>NC_090260.1:15331570-15372004 GCF_037325665.1 Littorina saxatilis | reverse complement strand
GTTTTGATAGGTACATCAGATAACATAAGTGTTTAATTTTTGTTATTTTGTTGTTGATAGACTATGTAAGAGGTAGGGTTATATGTGTGGTGGAAATAAAATATAAGCGCAAACACACACACACACACACACACACACACACACACACACACACATACACACACACACACACACGCACACACTCACACACACACACACACACACACACACACACACACACACACACACGTGCGCGCACGTTTTACACAAGTACTTCCAAACAAGAAGGTAAAAGTCAGATGTTAAAAGTAACAAACAATACATAAACTGCTCACGTTAGCATTCAAGAGTTATACAGACACATAGTTATTAACTTTTCCAATATGATCATTTTATTATAAAAGTGACAGCAGTCGTTTGAATATTAAAAATCAAAAAAAAAATAACATTTTGCATACACATACATTAAAACAAAAAGCCAAAACATGATTGCCAATGATAACATCTTTGGTATTCAACACCGCCTTGTTTGTTTTACACTTGTCTACTGTAGATGTTTTTTTAAAAAGCGAGGTCCTAGTTTGGTTGTTTGTCTTAGGGACTCCCATAACTTGATGTGGGGTGACTTTCGTATTTCACAATGTTGGGTTATAGTAACCGAGGTCGTTGAAGGTAGACATACCAGCCGGTTCCTGGTAGCAGTTTTCAAACAGATGGCTGCTCTCCGAGTGTTTGACAGTTGTGTGAGGTAGTTCGTCTGTTGGTGTTTCTTCTTTTTATATTTAGTCAAGTTTTTTTGTTCTGGACTCTTCTGACACGTCTGGTGTTTTTTAACTTCTCTAGCTACAACTTCTGTTTGTGTTTTAAGTCGCTTCAACAGCCTTTCTCGGACTTTGCTCAGGCGAGTGAATTCTTCACTGTTCAAGGCCACCCCTCTTTGACTTGGTCGCACGCGTCTGTTTTTTCTGTTTCCTTGGGTGATGTAATGTCTGATGTGGATTTTCACAAGTTTTCGCCACGTTCTGACACTCGCGAAAATGTTTCGACCCAAAGGAAACATATCAGGTTCGGGTAGCAGTGAGCTAAACAGAGGCTCTTCCTCGTCAACCATCTCTTTTGTCGTTCTCAGCAACAACAACAACAAAAGTGTTAAACAACTTTTACTTCTAGGAGACTGTCTTTGTAGACTGTAGTGTAGAGTAGGCGGCGTTGTCTTGTGGTTCGATCAGAGGATTTAGTAAAAAATTAGTCAACACCGCCTTTATACATAACCTCCTTACACTATGACATCAGTTACTATTTTTACATCAACAGGTTTAGACTTGTTGCGTTAACCCATCTCTGAAAAAGTGCTATGAGCTTACGGTCATTTACAGCAGGGTTTTGGGGGTTAAAAATAGAAATGATGCCACGGAGCCTTGCACCTTGACTCTTTTTGATGATGAAATACATTGCAAGCAAACCACAAGTAGAACTTTAACACCCCCTGTAATACCTGTTCGTTGGTTTTTATAACACAAATCAGTAACGCAACAAACAAAAAAAACCTTCAATGTCTTTGTGATTCGGTTTAAACCAAAACTAGCAAAATATTCAATATTCCCCTGACCATCATAATACACACCACCCAATGAGATCCAACCTTATGCCCTGGGTCTGTGTCTATGACGTAAGACGAGGTTTGAAGTAAATTTATCTCAGTAGGAAGTTGGTCTCTGGCGTAATCATCCACAATCGATCGTCTTGCCACGGGGTGGCTTAACAGTAGGCGAGAGAGCTCTAGTCCATTCATGATGTAAAATCAGTGATAACCTGTCTACTCCGATCAATTTCTAGCAACGAGTCCATTTCTGCATACACAATAACGTGAACAGAATCTACCAGGGGTGCACTAAACTTTAGTTCCAAAGAAACTTATCACATACTGTCTGTTTTCAAACTCTGGTGTTAGTGGTTTTGCAGGGACTTGCTTTTCATCAACATAGGGGCAGAGGAAATTCAAGTTGTGGGTTTTAAAGTTGAAGGGATTTTTGGTGTAGCTTCCGTTAAACACAACGCTCTCTACTAGTCCTACTACAACGCGTGTTGGTGGCTGCCTGAGAAACCAATTGTCTAAAACAGCACTAAGGTTTCCACGCGGGATCCCGTAAGATGTCATAACTACTCTTTTTAGCGGGTATTTGGCTGTGGACCTCTCCAGGTCTTTTGCGTGAACAAGACTTACAGCCGGATTTAGTTTTGCTTTTCTGACAAACAAAAGAGGTGTGTGTAACCACCGTTAGGTAAGCAGGATTAATCCGTGGCTCATCATATTAAAACTGTTTTTGTTGTTGTTGGTAGAATGAGTCGAAGTTTTACATCCACACCATTAAACAAAAAACGACCCTGGTTCATAACAGACACATGTAGTCACCCCATCATACCAGAGTTTTGATTAAGAGACACTTCCACCTGAGAAAAAAGAGAATACACCCACAGATTTACTGGAACCACGTCGATGTCGACGGGTAGTGGGACACCGTTACCTTGAGTCCCTTTAGCTCGAATATGCAAAAATGTACTAAATATTCTCTTTTTTCTCCCTTATCAAGTCGTTCTTTTTAGTACTTTGTCAATACGATACATTTTTTTTCGAAAAAACCTATATCTGTAAAAAAAAAAAAAAAAAAAAAAAAAATACCTTGTAGTTCTTCTGCGTGAGAGTCTTTCAGCTTATAGGTCACTGGAGTTGATTTCAACACACTGCTAACTGTAAATAATTCTTCTGACCAACTTGACAAACTTCTTCGTTGTTTCTTTGTTAGCGAGACAAACTTTAACAGGTGTTGTTTTTATACTTCTGTGAAACGAAAGGTTATACTTTTTATTATTGATGTCATCGTCCTCCGTCGTAAAAAAACTGTATACCCTCGTTTTTTTTAAAAAAACCGCTGAAAAACAAAACAGGAGTGATGTTGTTGTCAGCTTTTAAAAGTATTATGGATTTAGGACACAAAACCTTTTAAAGTGCAAACTGACAAGGGAACAGAGTTTTTTTAACACCCCTGTACCAACATTCTCAACCCTGGACCTCTCTAGGTCTTTTGCGTGAACAAGACTTACAGCCGGATTTAGTTTTGCTTTTCTAACAAACAAAAGAGGTGTGTGTAACCACCGTTAGGTAAGCAGGATTAATCCGTGGCTAAAACTGTTTTTGTTGTTGTTGGTAGAATGAGTCGAAGTTTTACAGCCACACCATTAAAGAAAAAACGACCCTGGTTCATAACAGACACATGTAGTCGCCCCCATCATATATACCAGAGTTTTGATTAAGAGACACTTCCACCTGAGAAAAAAGAGAATACACCCACAGATTTACTGGAACCACGTCGATGTCGACGGGTAGTGGGACACCGTTACCTTGAGTCCCTTTAGCTCGAATATGCAAAAATGTCTTTGTCAAATCCAGATATTCACTTCCCCCACCACTTATGTTAAATTCAATAGGACCGATGCGGCAAGCGATGCGAGAGGAATAAAATCTTTATGTAAATCCAACATAACCTTTTCCACCAAAGTGACCAGGTCCTGGGATGGGTTGTTGGGTGACATCTGTTTTCAAAAATTCTTATCAACTCGGGGCTCATCCACAGCGAGATATTTTTGAGTAAATTAACACGTACTTTTTTCTTTTTTTGTGCTACTTTTGATGTAATAAAACCTTACATAGTGAGTAAGACTTACAGCAACCAAGAGCTGGTTTAGCGAGTTTATAAAAAAAAAAGCAGTGAATCATACAGACAACCAAAAAACACGCCACAAGCAAGAGAAGCTCTTGGTATCAGTAGTTGGCTTTTCTAAGACGTTAGTATCAACAGTCGTAGTTTCACCAGACAAGACAGCCTCACACATAAATACTCTGAATACTGTCTAAGGTTATCAGCTGAGATCCATGTGTCAAATGACGTTGGGTACCCAAACCAAAGTACTAAATATTCTCTTTTTTCTCCCTTATCAATTCGTTCTTTTTAGTACTTTGTCAATACGATACATTTTTTTTTCTCACCTACTTTTTGTAGTTCTTCTTTGTAAAAAAAAAACCAAACTACCTTGTAGTTCTTCTGCGTGAGCGTCTTTCAGCTTATAGGTCACTGGAGTTGTTTTCAACACACTGCTAACTGTAAATAATTCTTCTGACCAACTTGCCAAACTTCTTCGTTGTTTCTTTGTTAGCGAGACAAACTTTAACAGGTGCTGTTTTTATACTTCTGTGAAACGAAAGGTTATACTTTTTATTATTGATGTCATCGTTCTCCGTCGTAAAAAACTGTATACCTTCGTTTTTTTAAAAAAACGCTGAAAAACAAAACAGGAGCGATGTTGTTGTCAGCTTTTAAAAGTATTATGGATTTAGGACACAAAACCTTTTAAAGTGCAAACTGACAAGGGAACAGAGGTTTTTTTGAACACCCCTGTACCAACATTCCCAACCACACGGATGTATCTTTCACAGACAAGAAAAGGACACACAAAAAACAACTTCTAAATGACTCTTTGTTTTCGAAAAGTTGACCCCAGCTGACAAAGAAAATGATCAAGCCCACCCTCAAGTGGAATCTCCCTCCAACCCCTTCTCATGTAACTGACTGGTGTTGTTTTGTTTTTATATTTAGTCAAGTTTTGACTAAATATTTTAACATCGAGGGGGAATCGAAACGAGGGTCGTGGTGTATGTGCGTGTGTCTGTGTGTGTGTCTGTGTGTGTGTGTAGAGCGATTCAGACTAAACTACTGGACCGATCTTTATGAAATTTGACATGAGAGTTCCTGGGTATGAAATCCCCGAACGTTTTTTTCATTTTTTTGATAAATGTCTTTGATGACGTCATATCCGGCTTTTCGTGAAAGTTGAGGCGGCACTGTCACGCCCTCATTTTTCAACCAAATTGGTTGAAATTTTGGTCAAGTAATCTTCGACGAAGCCCGGGGTTCGGTATTGCATTTCAGCTTGGTGGCTTGAAAATTAATTAATGACTTTGGTCATTAAAAATCGGAAAATTGTAAAACAAATTAAAAATTTATAAAACGATCCAAATTTACGTTTATCGTATTCTCCATCATTTGCTGATTCCAAAAACATATAAATATGTTATATTCGGATTAAAAACAAGCTCTGAAAATTAAATATATAAAAATTATTATCAAAATTTTTTTTTCGAAATCAATTCAAAAACACTTTCATCTTATTCCTTGTCGGTTCCTGATTCCAAAAATATATAGATATGATATGTTTGGATTAAAAACACGCTCAGAAAGTTAAAACGAAGAAAGGTACAGAAAAGCGTGCTATCCTTCTTAGCGCAACGAATACCCCGCTCTTCTTGTCAATTCCACGTGCACTGCCTTTGCCACGGGCGGTGGAGTGACGATGCTACGAGTATACGGTCTTGCTGCGTTGCGTTGCGTTCAGTTTCATTCTGTGAGTTCGACAGCTACTTGACTAAATATTGTATTTTCGCCTTACGCGACTTGTTTCTTTTTGTAAATAATCATGACCTATCATTCAAGAGCCAAGTCCCTAATGTGGCTTTGACAGAGTGTGAGTGTCTTTAAGCTTATAGGTCACTGGCGTTGTTTTCAACACACCGCTACCTGTAAATAATTATTCTGTTCACGCAGGTAAAAAAACCCAAAAAAACAGGGTCTGTTTTACTTAGTCTCACACGATCACCAACCTGTAGCCTACCTTTGGGTGTTTTCTTTGGGGGTTGTCCGTACAAAACTTACCAAACTGTTTCTTTGTTAGCGAGGCAAACTTTAACAGGTGCTGTTTTTATACTTCTGTGAAACGAATGGTCATACGCGTGTACCAGGTGTTGTAATTCTTCTATATATCTTACACGATTAGTGTGTGTAAAAAAACGCCACATTTTCTCTTTTAAGGTGCGCTCCCATAACTTGCCGTGGGGCGACTTTCGTATTTCGCAATGTTGGGTTATAGTAACCGAGGTCGTTGAAGGTAGACATACCAGCCGGCTCCTGGTAGCAGTTTTCAAACAGATTGCTGCTCTGAGTGTTTGACAGGTGTGTGAGGTAGTTTGTCTGTTGGTGTTTCTTCTTTTTGTTCTGGGCTCTTCTGACACGTCTGGTGTTTTTTAACTTCTCTAGCTACAACTTCTGTTTGTGTTTTAAGTCGCTTCAACAGCCTTTCTCGGACTTTGATCAGGCGAGTAAATTCTTCACTGTCCAAGGCCACCCCTCTTTGACTTGGTCGCACGCGTCTGTTTTTTCTGTTTCCTTTGGTGATGTAATGTCTGATGTGGATTTTCACAAGTTTTCGCCACGTTCTGACACTCGCGAAAATGTTTAGACCCAAAGGAATCATATCAGGTTCGGGTAGCGGTGAGCTAAACAGAGGCTCTTCCTCGTCAACCATCTCTTTTGTCGTTCTCAGCAACAACAACAACAAAAATGTTAAACAACTTTTACTTCTAGGAGACTGGCTTTGTAGACTGTAGTGCAGAGTAGGCGGTGTTGTCTTGTGGGTCGACCAGGGGATTTAGTAAAAAAATTAGTCAACACCATCTTTATACATAACCTCCTTACACTATGACATCAGTTACTATTTTTACAACAACAGGTTTTGGACTTGTTGCGTTAACCCCTCTCTGAAAAAGTGCTATGAGCTTACGGTCATTTACAGCAGGGTTTTGGGGGTTAAAAATAGAAATGATGTCACGGAGCCTTGCACCTTGACTCTTTTTGATGATGAAATACATTGCAATCAAACCACAAGTAGAACTTAACATCCCCCCTGTAATACCTGTTCGTTGGTTTTTATAACACAACCAATAACGCAACAACAAAAAAACCTTCAATGTCTTTGTGATTCGGCTTTAATTCAAAACTATCAAAATATTCAATATTCCCTGACCATCATAATACACACCAACCCAATGAGATCCAACCTTATGCCCTGGGTCTGTGTCTATGACGTAAGACGAGGGGTGAAGTAAATTTATCTCAGAAGGAATTTGGTCTCTGGCGTAAACACCCATAAACGACCGTCTTGCCATGGGGTGTCTTAACAGTAGGCGAGAGATCTCTAGTCCATTCATGCTGTAAAATCAGTGATAACCTGCCTACTCTGATCAATTTCTAGCAACAAGTCCATTTCTGCATACACAATAACGTGAACAGACTCTGCCAGGGGTGCACTAAACTTTAGTTCCAGACGCAAACCCCCACAGCGCACCAGCTCAATCTGAGCTCCATCCAGCATAGATGGTGACAGGTCGAATACATACAGCGTATAGCCTCCGGGGTAGTCTTCATAGACAATTCTGTTACCGACGTCACCAACACCCACCCCTGTTCCTGTGATCAAACTAAAGAAACTTCTCACATACTGTCTGTTTTCAAAGTCTGGTGTTAGTGGTTTTGCCGGGCCTTGTTTTCCATCAACATAGAGGCAGAGAAAATTCAAGTTGTGGGTCTTTTTTTGGTGTAGCTACCGTTAAACGCAGTGCTCTCTACTAGTCCTACTACAACGCGTGTTGGTAGCTGCCTGAGAAACAAATTGTCTAAAACAGCACTAAGCTTTCCACGCGGGATACCGTAAGATTTTATAACTACTCTTTTTAGAGGGTATTTGGCTGTGGACCTCTCTAGGGCTTTTGTGTGAGCAAGACTTACAGCTGGGTTTAGTTTTGCTTTTCTGACAAACAAAGAGGCGTGTGTAATCACCGTTAGGTAAGCAGGGTTTAGTCCGTGGGTCATCACATTAAAACTGGGTTTTTTTATGGAATGAATCGAAGTTTTACATCCACACCGTTTAGCAAAAAACGACCCTGGTTCATAACAGACACATGTAGTCGATCCATCATATCCACTTTACGGCTCCGTGCTGCCCTAGTACGGTGTGTTTGCAAACCTGCATTATCACCCCCCTTGCAAGTCGTCAAAATGTTCCGGTGTGTCGCTATAATATACTGTTCAAAAAAAGAAACGCATAGCTTGTAATATTTGGTTAATTTAGTTATATGGCTACAAGGATATGCACCAAACTGCAGAAAATGTTTATCTGGTCGTCGACCTTTCGTCCATTGCCACAAGTGAGCTCTGCACGTGACGCATGCGTTATCAGTGGCTACAATGTCAAAATTGCTCATTTGGCATGACCACTCGTCATGCTTCAGTGTAATCTCGTGAAACTCGGGGAATATTGAGCTCTCACCATGTCTTCCAAAACCCATAAAAGCGGATTGTTCGCCACAAAGAAATCAGACGACAATTCAGCGACGAAAGATGGCCCGATTGAGCAGAGAAGACCGCCAAATTGCATTGGGTCGTTTACAAGCAGGCCAAAGTCAAAGTGCAATCGCCAGGCACTTCCACGTGTCCCAGAGCACCATCAGTAGACTGTGGGTCAGGTTTCAAGCCACTGGCTCCGTTGCTGACTTGCCACGAGCGGGAAGACCAAGGGCGACAACTGCTGCTCACGACCGCTTCATACGGCTCCGCCACCTCCGGAATCGTTTCCTGTCGGCCTCATCTTCTGTCCAGGCTCTCCCCGGGCCACACCGATTATCGGACCAGACCGTGCGGAACCGCCTGCATGAAGCTGGTTTGAGAGCTCGCAGACCTCACAGAGGAGCTGTCCTCACCCGCCGCCATCGCCAGAACCGAGTGCAGTGGGGCAACCAGCACCTTCGCTGGACCGTCCGGAATCACTGGAGACACGTGTGGTTCAGCGACGAGTCCTACTTCCTGCTCCAGCGACATGATGGTCGGAGGAGGGTCTACCGGAGAGTAAACGAACGTTACGCGCCCAACTGTGTGGATGAGGCACCCGTTCATGGTGGTGGAGGCGTCATGGTGTGGGGGGCGATCAATACCGCTGGAAGGAGCACCCTGGTGCACGTCCAAGGGCGCATAACTGCCCAGCGATAGGTGGAGGAAATTCTGCGCCCACACGCCCTTCCTCTTCTGGCTGACCAGGATGCCATATTCCAGCAGGACAACGCTCGCCCGCACACAGCACGACTCACCACCCAGTTCCTCACCGACCACCATGTCCAGGTGCTTCCCTGGCCATCCATGTCGCCAGACATGAACCCGATAGAACACCTCTGGGATGAATTGGACAGACGTGTGCGCAGGCGAGAAGAAGCGCCGGCAAATCACCGCGATCTATTGCAGGCACTTCAGGAGGAGTGGGACACCATCCCACAGCAAGATATCCGGCATCTGATCCAGTCCATGCCCAGAAGGTGCCGGGCAGTTGTTGCTGCTCAAGGCAGTCACACCCCCTACTGACTTGACAGCCTCGGCACCCAATCGTATTGATTGACTGATTGATTTGAAGATGCAAATGAACTGTGTGTGCATTCAGCTGTGTCCATACCAAATTTCAAACAAATAATCTAAATATTGGATTTTCTGTTAATTTTTTCGAAAAATAAAACAAATTTGGCAAGTAGCAACTATGCGTTTCTTTTTTTGAACAGTATACAAGGCACTAAAATCGATGACTTTGTTTCGTCTCAGCCCCGTAATTCTAGAGGGTTTCAACGTAGCCCCTATAGGGGTACGTGTTTTCTTTCACGCACCAAATCACAGTACACGTATACTACGTGAAAATCTTTATGTAACTCCAACATAGCCTTTCCACCAAAGTGACCAGGTCCTGTGATGGTTTGTTGGGTGACATCTGTTTTCAAAATTTTCTTCAACTCGGGGTTCATCCACAGCAAGATATTTTTGAGTAATTTAACACGTACTTTTTTCTTTTTTGGTGCTGCTTTTGGTGTAATAAAACCTTACATAGTGAGTAAGACTTACAGCAACCAAGAGTTGGTTTAGTGAGTTTATTAAAAAACAAGTCGCGTAAGGCGAAATTACTACATTTTAGTCAAGCTGTGGAACTCACAGAATAAAACTGAACGTAGTCCGCCGCTAGTGCAAAAGGCAGTGAAAGTGGCGAGCCTGTTTGGCGCGGTAGCGATTGCGCTGTGCTTCATAGCACGCTTTACTGTACCTCTCTTCGTTTTAACTTTCTGAGCGTGTTTTTAATCCAAACATATCATATCTATATGTTTTTGGAATCAGGAGCCGACAAGGAATAAGATGAAATAGTTTTTAAAACGATTTCGGAAATTTAATTTTGATCATAATTTTTATATTTTTAATTTTCAGAGCTTGTTTTTAATCCAAATGTAGCAAAGTGCACTTCGCTACCCTAAACACTCTAATCATCGCATAGCGAAACAGCCTTGTGTACAGTACAAACGGGATAACCCATCCCATAGCAGACGATACGATGCTGCGCGCGCACCTTGCCGGCGCAAATTCTAGTAAAATACCTTTCTTTATATATCTACCTAACTTCTATCTTTCAAAGTCCCTTTTATCTTTGATACGGTCCTAATTATATTTAGGTTTGCATAGAAGTCACTGATTAGGCTGGATGGCTGCATATTATTGTGTTATTTACGATAATGCTTCGAACTGACCAAAGCGTCACTCTGACCTTGACCGGTTTTCATGTATCGTCGAGAGAAATTGATTCTCACAAACTCATCTTTGTCTTTTCAATCATTGTTTTGTCATTTTTGTATCACTATTACATATCCCGTACCTATGTTGCATATGATTTTAGTTTGTTTATAAGGATTTGGTTGTAATGAGTGATGCTTGGTTCCTCTGCAAAGATTGCTAATTTATGCAGACAGGTACTCGCGCAGGAATTTAGCCGATTCCATTTACTTTCGGACTTTACCGCTTCGTACTAAGTCAATGTATAATGTTCCCCCAAGTAACGCATATCATGATGTTTGTCTAAGGTTCTTCTTTTTATCTGTATGATTTATGAATTTGTCCATTATTCCAGTTTAGAGAGTTTTGTAATTTTCCGCACTGAAGTTGGTTCAGTGCCTTCACTAGGACCATTGTTTTTGCATCATACTAAATAAATATAAGTTTTTACGAAATGTGATCTATTGCAATGGAAAGCTAAAGGTCGTAGCTTTAATTTGATGTATTGTTTGTTAGGATTGGTTATGTATTTGTTTAAATAACGTAGGGTAAAGCAAGTGTAAGAAACACAGATTCCGTGTTTCTGGCCGTATTCAGGCGATTTTTATTCTCGGCGGACGGTGCTTTCTGTGCAGTCCGCGCCGGGGCTATAAGTATAAGCCGGACCCCGGCATGAGCAGGCATTCGCTCCTAGCAGCTGAACACGACACTACACTTGCTTTGCTGTCTACGGGTTTCGCCTTCGGCCTCTACGTTTCCTTGCATTGTTTTCTTGAATAAAAAGTTGAAACAAGACGCTTGGACTTGGGCTTCGTATCGTGTCTACTACTACCCCTTCCACTCCACCACTACATAAATATAACATATGTATATGTTTTTGGAATCCGAAAATGACGAAGTATAAGATGAAATTGTTTTTGGATCGTTTAAGAAAAATAATGTTAATTACAGGTTTCCGATTTTTAATGACCAAACTCACTCATTAGTTTTTAAGCCACCAAGCTGAAATGCAATACCAAACCCCGGGCTTTGTCGAAGATTGCTTTGCCAAAATTTCAATCAATTTGATTGAAAAATGAGGGTGTGACAGTGCCGCCTCAACTTTTACAAAAGGCCGGATATGACGTCATCAAAGGTATTTATCGAAAAAAAGAAAAAAACGTCCGGGGATATCATACCCAGGAACTCTCATGTCAAATTTCATAAAGATCGGCCCAGTAGTTTAGTCTGAATCGCTCTACACACACACACAGACAGACAGACAGACACACACACATACACCACGACCCTCGTCTCGATTCCCCCCTCTATGTTAAAACATTTAGTCAAAACTTGACTAAATGTAAAAACTAGCACATAGGTAACCTCCACCGGTTGTACCATAGCCTTGCTGCTATTTGTTTACTGTGACCTTCTCCCCTTTTGTTTTCTGCTGTTACCTGACCAGTGCTTTCCCATAGATATAACAAGTCGCGTAAGGCGAAATTACTACATTTAGTCAAGCTGCGGAACTCACAGAATGAAACTGAACGTAGTCCGCCGCTAGTGCAAAAGGCAGTGAAAGTGACGAGCCTGTTTGGCGCGGCAGCGGTTGCGCTGTGCGAATTCATAGCACGCTTTACTGTACCTCTCTTCGTTTTAACTTTCTGAGCGTGTTTTTAATCCAAACATATCATATATATATATATGTTTTTGGAATCAGGAAACGACAAGGAATAAGATGAAATAGTTTTTAAAACGATTTTGGAATTTTAATTTTTATATTTTTAATTTTCAGAGCTTGTTTTTAATCCGAATATTCCATATTTATATGTTTTTGGAATCAGAAAATAATGAAAAATAAGATGAACGTAAATTTGGATCGTTTTATAATTTTTTTTTTTTTTACAATTTTCAGATTTTTAATGACCAAAGTCAGTAATTAATTTTTAAGCCACCAAGCTGAAATGCAATACCGAAGTCTGGCCTTCGTCGAAGATTGCTGGGCCAAAATTTCAATCAATTTGATTGAAAAATGAGGGCGTGACAGTGCCGCTTCAACTTTTACAAAAAGCCGGATATGGCGTCATCAAAGGTATTTATCAAAAAAAAAGAAAAAAACGTCCGGGGATATCATTCCCAGGAACTCTCATGTCAAATTCCATAAAGATCGGTCCAGTATTTTGGTCTAAATCGCTCCACACACACACACACACAGACAGACAGACAGACACACACACACACACACACACACACACACACACACGCACACACATACACCACGACCCTCGTCTCGATTCCCCCCCTCTACGTTAAAACATTTAGTCAAAACTTGACTAAATGTAAAAAGCAGTGAATCATACAACCCCCTCTGGTAAAACTAGAGTAGCACAAGAAATAACAACACCTAATGGGGTACACAATCGAAACTGACACGTGTCTTTTTCTACATTTACATACGAGTTGTTAAATTGAAACTCAGTCAACCCACACTCGTAGTCGGTGCTCAGGTCAATTGTTTGAGGTAGTTTTGGGTAGTAGTGACTCACGTTGTTGTCTGGGTAATGAGTCATAACAACTATTACTAGGTAGCGTCAAGTAAAACATGTTGGTAGTTAAACAATCAACGATTACGACTCAAACTAATGGTTGGATTGGGCAGCGTATAACTTAAACAACTTCCGAGCAAAACTACCCACAAGTTTATCTGGTCCGCGAACGGTTGTCAAATTAAACAGAGACACACCTACTACAATATCAATTAAAAAATCTGATCAACAAAACAAAAAAACAAAAACAAAACAAACAAAAATTGAAAAAAATACAATCTCACTACGAGGGGCGCGATAACCAAAAACACGCCACAATCGAGAGAATCTCTTCGTATCAGTAGTTGTCTCTTCTAAGACGTTAGTATCAACAGTGGTATCTTCAGCAGACAAGGCGTCCTCACACATATCTACTCTGAATACTGTCTAAGGCTATCAGCTGAGAGCCATGTGTCAAATGACGTTGGGTTTTGTGAACAAGAAACAATTAACAAGTGGCTCTATCCCATCTCCCCCCTTTCCCTGTCGCGATATAACCTTGAACGGTTGAAAACGACGTTAAACACCAAATAAAGAAAGAAAGAAAATGACGTTGGGTACCCAAACCAATGCACTAAATACTCTTTTTATATTTAGTCAAGTTTTGACTAAATATTTTAACGTAGAGGGGGGAATCGAGACGAGGGTCGTGGTGTATGTGTGTGTGTGTGTGTGTGTGTGTCTGTCTGTCTGTGTGTGTGTGTAGAGCGATTCAGACCAAACTACTGAACCGATCTTTATGAAATTTTACATGAGAGTTCCTGGGATTGATATCCCCGAACGTTTTTTTCATTTTTTTGATAAATGTCTTTGATGACGTCATATCCGGCTTTTCGTGAAAGTTGAGGCGGCACTGTCACGCCCTCATTTTTCAACCAAATTGGTTGAAATTTTGGTCAAGTAATCTTCGACGAAGCCCGGACTTCGGTATTGCATTTCAGCTTGGTGGCTTAAAAATTAATTAATGACTTTGGTCATTAAAAATCTGAAAATTGTAAAAAAAATTAAAAATTTATAAAACGATCCAAATTTACGTTCATCTTATTTTCCATCATTTGCTGATTCCAAAAACATATAAATATGTTATATTTGGATTAAAAACAAGCTCTGAAAATTAAATATATAAAAATTATTATCAAAATTAAATTTTCGAAATCAATTTAAAAACACTTTCATCTTATTCCTTGTCGGTTCCTGATTCCAAAAACATATAGATATGATATGTTTGGATTAAAAACACGCTCAGAAAGTTAAAACAAAGAGAGGTACAGAAAAGCGTGCTATCCTTCTTAGCGCAACTACTACCCCGCTCTTCTTGTCAATTTCACTGCCTTTGCCATGAGCGGTGGACTGACGATGCTACGAGTATACGGTCTTGCTGAAAAATGGCATTGCGTTCAGTTTCATTCTGTGAGTTCGACAGCTACTTGACTAAATGTTGTATTTTCGCCTTACGCGACTTGTTTTTCCTCCCTTACCAAGTCGTTCTTTTAGTACTTTGTCAATACGATACATTTCTTTCTCTCCTACTTTTTGTAGTTCTTCTTTGTAAAAAAAACAAACTACCTTGTAGTTCTTCTGCGTGAGCGTCTTTCAGCTTATAGGTCACTGGAGTTGTTTTCAACACATTGCTAACTGTAAATAATTCTTCTGTTCACGCAGGTAAATAACCTTTTTTAAAGAGTCGCCGTGTTTTACTTAGTCTCACACGATCACCAACCTGTAGCCTACCTTTGGATGTTTTTTGGGGGGGTTGTCCGTACAAAACTTGCCGTTTCTTCGTTAGTGGAGCAAACTTTAACAGGTGCTGTTTTTATACTTCTGTGAAACGAATGGTTATACGCATGTACCAGGTGTTGTAATTCTTCTACATATCTTACACGATTAGTGTGTGTAAAAAAGCGCCACATTTTCTCTTTTACGAGGAACCCTTGTTCTGATTTCCCTGATTGGGACGAGTCGCTTCTTGATCTGTTCCATGAGCAAAACAAACGCTTCAAAATCAATTTTTCTCACTCCTTTCTTCTCAAAAACAAAGAGTCGGGTGACTTGTCTTTCTTTCATGCCTCAGTCAATAACCACTCTGTCTTACAACGACCACGCCTGAGTTGTCAAAGCAGGACTTTCTTTGTGAAATCAGTGACCATGACATGCTAGAACAAGTTAGACTCGAACGCCCAAACTCTCGGCATTTTGTTCACATCATGTCTTCCAGTTTCTATGTCACGCCTTTGTCTGACTTTCCTATCGAACAGAGAGAAAAAGAAGACCCCTAAAAGACCTCCTTTCAAGTTTGTTGTTAAACGTAACAATCAATATATGTGTCTTTGTACAGACAAACTTCGGTTTCTCGACATCAACAATTTTCTTGCGCCAGGTTTTAGTTATTCCAAGTACCTCTAGGCGTTCGGTGTCGAAGAGCAAAAGGGTTTTTTCTGCTATGAATACGTCACTAGTCTAAGTACACTAGACGAAAGAGAACTCCCACCCCATGCAGCTTTTTTTAGTAAGCTCAAAAACTCAAATATTTCTGATACAGAGTACGCTTTTTGTCAGCGTGTGTGGACTGAAAACAAAATGACGACTTTGAAGGATTTTTTGGTGTGGTACAACAACCTAGACACAGTACCGTTTCTGGTTGCTTTGCATCATCAGATTAGTATGTACGCTAGTCTGCGAGTTGATTTGCTGAAAGACGGTATTTCTGTCCCCGGTGTGACACTGAAGTGTCTGTTTGACACGTTGTCTTCAGATACCTACTTTTCACTTTTTAACGAAAAACAAAAAGACGTTCACGCACTTTTGCGAAAGAACATTGTCGAGGGTCCGTCTATTGTCTTTCACAGATACCACGAAAAAGACAAAACACACATTCGTGGTAATCAGGACAAACCGGTACAGTCTGTTCAGGGGTTTGATGCAAATGCGCTGTATTTAGCTGCACTCATGCAAGACATGCCCACAGAGCACCCTGTCATTCGTAGAAAAGAAAACGCTTTTAAAGCGCAAAAAACAGATCCCTACGGTCAGCTAGCTCGGGAATGGTTGGAGTGGGTTATGGATTCAAAACAGATCCATCTCCAACATAAGTTTAACGCAAAAGAGAAGACCCTTGGTCGAAAAAAGATTAGAATTGATGGTTGGGATGACACAAATCAAATTTGCTATCAGTTTCACGGATGTTTGTTCCACGGGCATGACTGTTCTGTGACCGCCGGTAAAACGTCTAACCGTCACCGGAAAAACACTAGTTGAACTCAGAGAGCATATAAGCAACATCACCAAATACTTGCGTGAGGATGTGGGTGTGACTGTCGTCAAAAAATGGGAGTGTGAATGGCATGCAGACAAAATACAAAACACCTCCATTCAGGCTTTTCTACAAGGTCGTTTTCCGACACTTAAACCATTTCGGCATCCTTCTACCATCACAGATCAAACTGTCTTAGACGCGGTGCAAAACAAAACTTTGTTCGGGTTGGTACAGTGTGATATTTATGTACCTGATCATCTAAAAGAACATTTCAGTGAAATGCAGCCTATTCAAAAATGAGTCTGTCAGCCGAGAACAGATCGGGGATTTTATGAAAGACTACGCTGAAAAACACAAGCTCTTATCCCAACCACGTCGTACACTTGTAGGGAGTTACCACGGTGAACAAATTCTGCTAGCTACACCCCTCTTGTTTTGGTACGTGCAGCATGGGTTGATTGTTAAAACATCACGCTGATCGTAGAGTATCAACCCAAAACCTGTTTCCGTCAGTTTGGTGACAGCGTTTCAAACGCAAGACGAGCAGGAGACCAAGACTCATCAAAAACTATCTTAGCTGAAACTTTCAAACTGCTCGGTAACTCAGCCTACGGGAAAACCTTAACTAACGTGGCCAACCATCGTGATATTCATTACGTTTTGTCTGATAAGGCCTCAAAACTGATCAACAATGGTCGTTTTCAAAAACTAACAGAAGTAACAGATTCTGTCACTGAAGTAGAGATGGCTAAAAAAAATCAACTGGTCACTCCCCTCTCAGATTTGTTACTTTGTTTACCAGAACGCTAAACTACGCATGTTGGAGTTTCATTTTGATTTTCCAGATAAGTTTGTGTCCAGAGCCGACTACCAGCTTTTGGAAATGGATACAGATTCTCTATACATGGCGCTTAGCTCTTCAACGTTAGAAGAGGTGGTTCGTCCTGAACTGCGAGAGCAGTTTTACCAAGTGTATAACCAATGGTTCCCTGCACAAGCCCTCTGTGGACAACCAATACTCAGACGTGATCAGTCTCTAACCTAACATTATGTATGACTGACTGTAGAACAACTCGTGTTCGGTGTAAAATGTACCTGCGATGTTTATAACACCCACATAAAAACCAACAATCTGAGTCTACTTGTTAAAACTGTTTTTATATTGTTTTTCCTGATGAAGCTTCCATAAGCGAAAATTCGTACCGTCTTGTCCCGTTCTTGTATTGGTGAGTACAGTATTCCTTTGTTTTTTAACTTTGTTCATCTTACCACAGTCACTTCGTTGTTTAGATTTTTTTTATATGTGTACAACAGCTCCCACCCCTCTCACCAGTCGAGCTAACTTCCACACCCAACCCACACCATTTGTCTAGCACTAATCTAAGCATTACAGCCTAATCAACCCTCGGTAGGCAAACCACGTCCTATTAAAGTTTTCTAACCACTCACCACCTCTGGTGGTTTATCGGCGAGGGGCCTCCACGAAGCGCAGCGGTACCATTTTTATTGCCTTATCCTGACACCTCTGATAGTTATTAGCACTATTAAAGAGAGAGTGCTCCGCGAAGCGCGGATAGTAATCCTGTCATTACCCCAGCTGGAGTGGTCATTAGTACCGAGCAACAGGTACAGGCACATGAAATCACATGACAAAATATAAAACGCAATAAACCGTTTAAACACAATCCCTCTTTATTACTACTTAAACACAGGCACCTTAACCTATAACCTTATGGACCCTATCCGTGCGCGGCTGCGCAGCTGCGCAAAAAAATGAGGGCCGGTTTATACCTCTCCCTACTACTAACCAGTCCATTTCACACGAAGAAATGCGATTTTTTCACACCGGAAAACACGAGCTGTACACTGTTCCAGACTATGCCTTCAGTGTGCTGAGATTTCCGCGCCTGCCGCGCGGGAGAGTGGAGGTCAACGATAATTAGCCGGGTGCAGGAAACGTTGGCGCTGGCTCAGCGTGGCTGAGCTTGCAGGAATCCCAGTATAATAGAACACAGTGTCGAGGGCGGCTTGACGTCAAAGGAAAACATATTACGTTCCCTAGTGGACACAGCCGACTGAGCGAGTTTACGACCTCCAGGTGTCTGAGCATATCAAATTTAACTTACACAAGACAGGAATGACATAAAATCATTATAACGAATTAGTAGCCAGTTTAGCACTTGGCTACATCTCCCCCAAGCTTTTAACAATCAGCGTCCGCGATGATTAAACAACGGATAAGAAATAAGGTCGACGTCACTACAGTGGAAAGACCTAAGGTCGACGTCACTACAGTGGAAAGACCTAAGGTCGGTCGACGTTGAGTTAAAGCGGGACAAACGAAAGTCTATGAAGTGCAATATGCAAGACAACTTAGATCAATCAAAACCACTTGAGTTAAAGAAGAGAGGGAGGCAAAGGCTGTGTTTAAGACGTATTTTAGGTGAAAAACGTAACAGTTACAAAATGAACAGATTCACCAATGAATGACGTAGTTACCTGACACTGTTAAAATGATACATCATGTACAATACACCTGACACAATGCAATGACATCCAACATTACAAATGATCTGTACCAAGCCTATTTAAAGGTAACAAGGTAAATCATAACTTAGTTTACGCTTAAGAGAGCAATTAAGAAAGTGATGATACAGGGCCTTATTTGAAGGTCAGCAAGTATTCACTAAATTACTTTCAACCCTAGGTGGCAATTACCATCAGATTTGTAGTATCTGCTTGTGCCAAAAAAAATCTTTCAATAAGCGCAAACATCCGCCAACACATTCCACTCAAAGCATCATGACAAATAATCGCAACAATCAATATCAATCATACTAATGCAAGAAACATGGCATAGCATACATGAAAATGAACATTATCAAACATCAACGGCAACAAAACACCCGGCAGTAAACACACCTGCGAGTCTCTTTGTGGACGCAACACTTGCGTCACTTCACTGCCGCAAACACCGAGGAAAGTCTTATGTAATACCACATGGCTAACGTCACCAGCCCAAGACTGTATCCGTCAAGTCCGATATGACGTGTCACACTAGCTAAGAATGGGATTGCACGCGCTACAGCCACTCGAGTACAGTATATACACTGGCTGAGTCCTGTAGGCTCTCTACACCGTCATACACAGTCCGTTGAATAAGGGCTATAGTCACACTCACCAAATGGGCACCACACAGTTCCATCAAGGTCACACAACCGCAAAATAACACTTCGTCGATATTACGAGATAATCACTAATTTACCAGCCACCAACCTAACGGCAGCAGTGTGGTTGATTATTTCATATGTACACATGTGTTACATAGCGGTGTAGTAAACATGACAGTGGAAGCGCTAAATGAATACTCAGATCACTGTCCTATACGTCTGACTATACACATACCAGCACTATGGAAAAGAAAACAGGAAAGGAGCTCGTCTAATAATTACGCTACAGCCCCAGAGCCAAATACATGTAATCAAGACAAAACGAGTTTCGTCTGGGACGAACACTCAGCCGAAAGCTTACAATGCGCACTCAAAACACAAGCGTTTACTATGCTGCTAAGAGACATTGACAATAAGATAGACGGACTACAAGACAATACCATGACAAACACCTTGGATGAAATAGTAGACGAATTTACGGACATAATGACAAAAGCATCAAAACTCTCCCTGAAATGCAGACTATCTAGAAAAAAAGAAAAAAAAAGCGGAGTAAGAAATGGTTCGATCAGGAATGCTACGTACAGAGACGGGAACTTAAGTCACTAAGAAACGCATTTAATCGCCACCCCTATAACCGCTCTCTGCGAGATAAACTCTTCAGTCTGTCACGCACGTACAATAAAGCTTTGAAAAGGAAAAAGCAACTGTATAAAAACAAACTCATCGCTATTCTGAACGATGCATACACAAATGACCCGACAAGCGTATGGAAAACACTTTAACTACCAAAAGACTCTGAGAACCCAAACGACCGGAATAGAAGCAACATCAGCTCATGCAAATGGATAAACCACTTACAAAACCTGATAGGCACTGATGTCGAAGTAGAGCAAACTACGAAAGATAACGTACGGGCAGAGCTTAATAACATTGATATCAACGCACAATCCGCACAACTCGATCTGCCTATCACAATGGAAGAAATCGCGAAAGCAGCTTCCAACTTGAAGTCGAAAAAAGCACCAGGTGTAGATGGAATTACAAATGAAATAATCAAGGCAAACCTGCCTGCTACACAAATAACAATTAAAAAATTGTTTCAGGCAGCTCTGCACATAGGCTCGTGCCCCAAAGCATGGGCGACGGGTATAAACATTTTAATCTATAAGAGTGGTGACCCTATGAATCCTAGTAATTATCGTGGGATAACACTAAATAATAACCTAGGGAAATTTTTTTCGCAGATTATTAACAATAGACTAAATGGATTCCTGGAATCTAATCATCTATATGCGAGGGAACAGGCCGGATTTAGAAAGAAGTCGAGAACGACGGACCAAATATTTATCCTAAAAAAGATCGTCGACGGAATAATTACAAACAGAAAAGACAGGTTGTATGCATGCTTCGTGGACTTCCAAAAGGCCTTCGACAACGTATGGCACGAAGCTATCCTCCTCAAACTTAACAGGTTAGGAGTTATGGGGAATTGTTTTAACGTTATAAGAGATATGTACAGCAAATCTACTATCTGCACTAAGACCGCACTCGGACACTCACATGACATACCCGTCCGGAAAGGTGTACATCAAGGCAATACTCTAAGCCCCACACTCTTCAACATATTCATCAACGATCTCCCAGATTATCTGCGTGGGAATGACTCACCAAGTCTGAACAGTGCCCAAAATACAGAAATCCCATGCCTACTTTACGCCGATGATTTGGTAATTCTGTCCACATCCAAAAGAGGACTACAAAATAAGTTGAACCGACTGAATGACTACAGCAGTGAATGGGGCATTAAAATAAACAAAGAAAAAACGAAAGTGATAATATTTACCCGCACAGACCCAAAAGTACCAATACTATTTAACTGTGGCACACATATGATTGAAAGTGTAGACCAATATAAATATTTAGGGGTCATCTTCCATAAAAGCGGTAAATTCTTACAAACCCAGGAACATTTAGCCAATCAAGCAAACAAGGCATCGCATGCCCTGAGACGACTAATTAGAGGAAGAGAGATGAAAGTAACTACAATGATGCAACTATTTTATACCTTAGTCGCCCCTGTGTCCACTTATGGAGCCGAGGTCTGGTTCCCATCAGCAATCAACATCCAAAACGAACAATCGCTACCCGACATATTCGATAAGTGTCTATCGAATAATCTACCCCATGAACAAGTGCATTTAAAATTCAGTAAACGCCTTCTTGGCGTCCACAGTAAAGCAATGAACTTGCCAACGCTAGCAGAGCTCGGGCAACTCCCTGTGGGTATAAAACTAATTGAACAAACAATTAAGTAGATGTGCAACGCCAAGGCACTGCATACCCCAGCGAAAGACAAACCTCTCTGTCTCTGTCTCTGTCTCTGTCTCTGTCTGTCTCTCTCTCTCTCAAACACACACACACACACACACACACGAACACACACACACATACCCCAAGTTACACACGTAAACACATACACACTCACTCACACGCACTCGCTCACTCTCTCACACACACTTCATACACACAAAACACACCCCCATACGCACATATAGACAGACGGACATATACACACCTTTACAAACACACACCCACCCACCCACTCTCTCTCTCTCTCTCTCTTTCTCTCTTATACAAACAGACACCCCCCCCCACACACACACACACACACACATGTACATACGCACGCATGTACGCACGCACACACCCACAGACACACACACACACACACCGTGCACACACACACACACACATTGACTCACACAAATCTTATACACACAAAACACACACTTATACGCACATAGACCGGCACGGTTGGCCTTGTGGTAAGGCGTCCGCCCCGTGATCGGGAGGTCGTGGGTTCGAACCCCGGCCGGGTCATACCTAAGACTTTAAAATTGGCAATCTAGTGGCTGCTCCGCCTGGCGTCTGGCATTATGGGGTTAGTGGACTGGTTGGTCCGGTGTCAGAATAATGTGACTGGGTGAGACATGAAGCCTGTGCTGCGACTTCTGTCTTGTGTGTGGCGCACGTTATATGTCAAAGCAGCACCGCCCTGATATGGCCCTTCGTGGTCGGCTGGGCGTTAAGCAAACAATCAAACAAATACGCACATAGACAGTCGGACACACACACACCTTTACAAACAAACACATATACACACTCATACACACACAAACTCATGCACACACACATTCAAACACACACACACACTCTCTCTCTCTCTCAAACACACACACACACCCACGCACACAAGTCACACACAGTGACACACACATACTCACACTCACTCATGATCACACGCACTCACTCACTCTCTCACAAAAAACTTCATACACACACCCATACGAACATAATTATGGACAGACGGACATACCCACCTTTACAAACAAACACACATACACGCACACACATACACTTATGCCCACACACACACTTACACACACACGAGTACAGACTCATGCACGCGCGCGCACACACACACACACACACAAATACACACAAATACACACACACACACACACCACACACATACGAGTACAGACTCATGCACGCGTGCGCACACACACACACACACAAATACACACACAAACACACACACACACAAACAGTAACACTAACACATGTGCACAAAATGAACACAAACACACACACTGCGCGAGAGAGAAAGACTTCAGGGAGGCATGACGTCATGATGCATTAATTGACGTCAAAGACTTTCGACCGTGACGTATTCTTCTTACGCGAGCTTTATCCATAGACTTGGAAACTACGGAATTTCTACCCGTCCAAAACGGCCTTGGGTGGCGTTTGCTGAAAAAATGGGGGCGACTATTGCACCCACCGTATTTTTGTTAGTATGGTCCCAATTTTTGGTGAACTTTCATCTCCAACTGTAGCACGTAGCCGGGCACAAAGAATCCTTCTTTATCCCAGCGAAGCTGGAGGTATCCCGTGAACGCTATACTGTAATCGATTTGAGAAATGTGCACACCGAATAATACATGATAAAGAAGGATTCGTTGTGCCCGGCTACGTGCTACAGTTGGAGATGGAAGTTCACAAAAAATGGGGACCATACTAACAAAAATACGGTGGGTAAAATAGGCGCCCCCATTTTTTCAGCAAACGCCACCCCAGGCCGCTTTGGACGGGTAGAAATTCCGTAGTTTCCAAGTCTATGGATAAAGCTCGCGTAAGAAGAATACGTCACGGTCGAAAGTCTTTGACGTCAATTAATGCATCATGACGTCATGCCTCCCTGTAGTCTTTCTCTCTCGCGCAGTGTGTGTGTTTGTGTTCATTTTGTGCACATGTGTTAGTGTTACTGTGTGTGTGTGTGTGTGTGTGTGTGTGTATTTGTGTGTGTGTGTGTGTGTGTGTGTGCGCGCACGCGTGCATGAGTCTGTACTCGTATATGTGTGTGGTGTGTGTGTATTTGTGTGTGTGTGTGTGTGTGAGTGTGTGTGCGCACGCGTGCATGAGTCTGTACTCGTGTGTGTGTAAGTGTGTGTGTGGGCATAAGTGTGTGTGTATGTGTGTTTGTTTGTAAAGGTGTGCATGTCCGTCTGTCCATATGTGCGTATGGGTGTGTGTTTTGTGTGTATGAAGTTTTTTTGTTAGAGAGTGAGTGAGTGCGTGTGAGTGAGTGTGTGTGTGTGTGTGTGTGTGTGTGACTTGGTGTGTGTGTGTGTGTGTGTGTGTGTGTGTGTGTGTTTGAGAGAGAGAGAGTGTGTGTGTGTGTGTAGGTGTGAATGTGTGTGTGCATGAGTTTGTGTGTATGTTTGTGTGTGTATGAGTGTGTATATGTGTTTGTTTGTAAATGTGTGTGTGTCCGACTGTCTATGTGCGTATTTCTTTGTTTGTTTGCTCAACGCCCAGCCGACCACGAAGGGCCATATCAGGGCGGTGCTGCTTTGACATATAACGTGCGCCACACACAAGACAGAAGTCGCAGCACAGGCTTCATGTCTCACCCAGTCACATTATTCTGACACCGGACCAACCAGTCCTAGCACTAACCCCATAATGCCAGGCGCCAGGCGGAGCAGCCACTAGATTGCCAATTTTAAAGTCTTAGGATACTGCGGACTTCCTGGCAGCCACTGGTCTGAGGATCTAGCACGGCCACCAACATCGAACGCAGAAGAAGAAGAAGAAAGTCTTAGGTATGACCCGGCCGGGGTTCAAACCCACGACCTCCCGATCACGGGGCGGACGCCTTACCACTAGGCCAACCGTGCCGGTCTATGTGCGTATAAGTGTGTGTTATGTGTGTATGAGATTTGTGTCAGTCAATGTGTGTGTGTGTGTGTGTGTGTGTGTGTGTGTGTGTGTGTGTGTGTGCGTGCGTATGTACAGTGTGTGTGTGGGTGTGGGTGTTGCTTGTTTGCTTAACGCCCAGCCGACCACGAAGGGCCATATCAGGGCGGTGCTGCTTTGACATATAACGTGCGCCACACACAAGACAGAAGTCGCAGCACAGGCTTCATGTCTCACCCAGTCACATTATTCTGACACCGGACCAACCGGAGTGTGTGTGTGTGTGAATGTGTGTGTGCATGAGTTTGTGTGTATGTTTGTGTGTGTATATGTGTTTGTTTGTAAAGGTGTGTGTGTCCGTCTGTCTATGTGCGTATTTGTTTGTTTGTTTCCATAATTATCAGGGCGGTGCTGCTTTGAGATATAACGTGCGCCACACAAAAGGCAGAAGTCGCAGCACAGGCTTCATGTCTCACCCAGTCACATTATTCTGACACCGGACCAACCAGTCCTAGCATGCACTAACCCCATAATGCCAGCCGCCAGGCGGAGCACCCACTAGATTGCCAATTTTAAAGTCTTAGGTATGACCCGGCCTGGGTTCTAACCCACGACCTCCCGATCACGGGGCGGACGCCTTACCACTGGGCCAACCGTGTATGTGCGTATGAGTGTGTGTATTGTGTGTATGAGATTTGTGTGAGTCAATGTGTGTGTGTCTGTGGGTGTGTGCGTGCGTACATGCGTGCGTATGTACATGTGTGTGTGTGTGTGTGTTTGTGTGGGTGTGTGTCTGTTTGTATAAGAGATAAAGAGAGAGATAAAGAGAGAGAGAAAGAGAGAGAGAGAGAGTGGGTGGGTTGGTTTGTGTTTGTGCGTGTGCGTGTGCGTAAGTGTATGTGTGTGTGTATGTGTGTTTGTTTGTAAAGGTGTGTATGTCCGTCTGTCTATATGTGCGTATGGGGGTGTGTTTTGTGTGTACAGTGAAGTGTGTGTGAGAGAGTGAGTGAGTGCGTGTGAGTGAGTGTGTATGTGTGTACGTGTGTAACTTGGGTGTGTGTGTGTGTGTTCGTGTGCGTGTGTGTGTTTGAGAGAGAGAGAGTGAGAGAGAGAGAGAGAGAGAGAGAGAGAGAGAGAGAGAGAGAGAGAGAGAAAGGTTTGTCTTTCGCTGGGGTATGCAGTGCCTTGGGATTGCACATCTACTTAATCATGTATTATTCGGTATGCACATTTCTCAAGTCGATTACAGTATAGCGTTCACGGGATACCTCCAGCTTCGCTGGGATTAAGTAGATGTGCAACGCCAAGGCACTGCATACCCCAGCGAAAGACAAACCTCTCTCTCTCTCTCTCTCTCTCTCTCTCTCTCTCTCTCTCTCTCTCTCTCTCTCTCTCTCTCTCTCTCTCTCTCTCTCTCTCTCTCTCTCTCTCTCTCTATCTCTCTCTCTTAAACACACACACACACGAACACACACGAACACACACACACACACACACACACACACACACACACACACACACACACACACACACACACACATACCCCAAGTTACACACGTACACACATACACACTCACTACACTCACTCACTCTCTCACACACACTTCATACACACAAAACACACCCCCATACGCACATATAGACAGACGGACATACACACCTTTACAAACAAACACACATACACACACACATACACTTACGCACACGCACAAACACACACCCACCCACCCACTCTCTCTCTCTCTCTCTTTCTCTCTCTCTTTCTCTCTTATACAAACAGACACACACCCACACACACACACACACACACACACACACACACACACACACACACACACATTGACTCACACAAATCTCATACACACAAAACACACACTCATACGCACATACACGGTTGGCCTAGTGGTAAGGCGTCCGCCCCGTGATCGGGAGGTCGTGGGTTAGAACCCAGGCCGTACCTAAGACTTTAAAATTGGCAATCTAGTGGCTGCTCCGCCTGGCGTCTGGCATTATGGGGTTAGTGCATGCTAGGACTGGTTGGTCCGGTGTCAGAATAATGTGACTGGGTGAGACATGAAGCATGTGCTGCGACTTCTGCCTTGTGTGCGCCCCGTGATCGGGAGGTCGTGGGTTCGAACCCCGGCCGGGTCATACCTAAGACTTTAAAATTGGCAATCTAGTGGCTGCTCCGCCTGGCGTCTGGCATTATGGGGTTAGTGCTAGGACTGGTTGGTCCGGTGTCAGAATAATGTGACTGGGTGAGACATGAAGCCTGTGCTGCGACTTCGGTCTTGTGTGTGGCGCACGTTATAGCCTATGTCGAAGCAGCACCGCCCTGATATGGCCCTTCGTGGTCGGCTGGGCGTTTAAGCAAACAAACAAACAAATACGCACATAGACATTCGGACACACACACCTTTACAAACAAACACATATACACACTCATACACACACAAACATACACACAAACTCATGCACACACACACACACACACACACACACACACACACACACACACACACATTCACACACACACACACACACTCTCTCTCTCTCAAACACACACACACACACACACACCTACGCACACACACACACACACACACACACACCCCAAGTCACACACACACACACATACACACACTAACACGCACTCACTCACTCTCTCACAAAAACACTGAACTTCATTCACACAAAACACACACCCATACGCACATATGGACAGACGGACATACACACCTTTACAAACAAACACACATACACGCACACACATACTCTTATACCCACACACACATTTACACACACACGAGTACAGACTCATGCACGCGTGCGCACACACACACACACACACACACACACACAAATACACACACACACACACAACACACATACGAGTACAGACTCATGCACGCGTGCGCACACACACACACACACACACACACACACACACACACACAAACAGTAACAGTAACACATGTGCACAAAATGAACACCAACACACACACTGCGCGAGAGAGAAAGACTTCAGGGAGGCATGACGTCATGATGCATTAATTGACGTCAAAGACTTTCGACCGTGACGTATTCTTCTTACGCGAGCTTTATCCATAGACTTGGAAACTACGGAATTTCTACCCGTCCAAAACGGCCTTGGGTGGCGTTTGCTGAAAAAATGGGGGCGACTATTGCACCCACCGTATTTTTGTTAGTATGGTCCCAATTTTTGGTGAACTTCCATCTCCAACTGTAGCACGTAGCCGGGCACAAAGAATCCTTCTTTATCATGTATTATTCGGTATGCACATTTCTCAAGTCGATTACAGTATAGCGTTCACAGGATACCTCCAGCTTCGCTGGGATTAAGTAGATGTGCAACGCCAAGGCACTGCATACCCCAGCGAAAGACACACCTCTCTCTCTCTGTCTCTCTGTGTCTCTCTCTCTGTCTCTCTCTCTCTCAAACACACACGAACACACACACACACACACACACACACACACACTGGCACACACACACACACACACACACACACATACCCCAAGTTACACACATACACACTCACTCACAGTCACTCACTCACTCTCTCACACACACTTCATACACACAAAACAAACCCCCATACGCACATATAGACAGACGGACATACACACCTTTACAAACAAACACACATACACACACACATACACTTACGCAAACACACACCCACCCACTCCCTCTCTCTCTCTCTCTCTCTCTTATACAAACAGACACACACACACACACACACACACATGTACATACGCACCCATGTACGCATGCACACCCCCACAGACACACACACACACACACACTGACTCACACAAATCTCATACACACAAAACACACACTCATAGCACATACACGGTTGGCCCAGTGGTAAGGCGTCCGCCCCCTGATCGGGAGGTCGTGGGTTAGAACCCAGGCCGGGTCATACCTGAGACTTTAAAATTGGCAATCTTGTGGCTGCTCCGCCTGGCGTCTGGCATTATGGGGTTAGTGCATGCCAGGACTGGTTGGTCCGGTGTCAGAATAATGTGACTGGGTGAGACATGAAGTCTGTGCTGCGACTTCTGTCTTGTGTGTGGCGCACGTTATATGTCATAGCAGCACCGCCCTGATGTGGCTTTTCGTGGTCGGCTGGGCGTTAAGCAAACAAACAAACTTTGACAAATACGCACATAGACAGTCGGACACACACACCTTTACAAACAAACACATATACACACTCATACACACACAAACAAACACACACACTCATGCACACACGTACACACATTCACACACACACACACACACACTCTCTCTCTCGATCTCTCTCTCTCAAACACACACACACACACACACACACACACACACACACACACACACACACCCCAAGTCACAAACACACACATACACACGCTCACTAACACGCACTCACTCACTCTCTCACAAAAAACTTCATAGGGCCTACACACAAAACACACACCCATACGCACATATGGACAGACGGACATGACACACCTTTACAAACACACATACACGCACACACATACACTTATGCCCACACACACACTTACACACACACGAGTACAGACTCATGCACGCGTGCGTGCACACACACACACACACAAACACAAATACACACACACACACACACACACCACACACATACGAGTACATACTCATGCACGCGTGCGCGCACACACACACACACACACACACACACACACACACACACACACACACACACAAACAGTAACACTAACACATGTGCACAAAATGAACACAAACACACACACTGCGCGAGAGAGAAAGACTTCAGGGAGGCATGACGTCATGATGCATTAATTGACGTCAAAGACTTTCGACCGTGACGTATTCTTCTTACGCGAGCTTTATCCATAGACTTGGAAACTACGGAATTTCTACCCGTCCAAAACGGCCTTGGGTGGCGTTTGCTGAAAAAATGGGGGCGACTATTGCACCCACCGTATTTTTGTTAGTATGGTCCCAATTTTTGGTGAACTTTCATCTCCAACTGTAGCACGTAGCCGGGCACAAAGAATCCTTCTTTATCATGTATTATTCGGTATGCACATTTCTCAAGTCGATTACAGTATAGCGTTCACGGGATACCTCCAGCTTCGCTGGGATAAACTTCTGGACCCACATCGTTGAGTCAGAAGAAAATTCATATTTACGACAGGCTTACGCTGACATGATCGACAGACCACAAGACAGCTCACCGCAATGGATACATTTCATTCGAGCAATCATAGGTAACCTCGGACTGGACCATAACTGGATACTTCAGTCAGCAGTCCAAAAGAATGCGCTGATAAAAACTCTACGACGAGGACTAGAATACGAATACGTACGATTTTGGCAAGGAAAGAAGACTGAGGGCTCAAAACTGCAATACTACAACACAATTACTGACGGCGATTACGACTGTGAAGCATACTTGACATGTGTAACCAACCCCAAACACAGAAAAGCACTGTGTAGATTGCGTATTAGCGCTCACGATTTAAAAATCGAAAGGGGGAGATACACAAACACACCCAGAGAGGATAGAAAGTGCACCGTGTGTGGCGTAATTGAAGACGAGCTCCATTTCCTGGATAGTTGTACAAGATTTCATGATCTACGCTTGCAGCTTATGGAACATGCACGTGTTAATGCTCGAAATCCGAGTCAGCTGATGACGATGCAAGACGTATCGATACAGCAACAACTTGCTGAATTTGTATACAACTGCATGATTATACGCAATAATGACATAACTACAGATACATAACAATGTTGTAATCACTGCTCCATGGACGATATTTCTTCTTGTCTTTACAAATATCCACTTCGTGTCTAATAAACCCTTTACTGTGTTTTTATGACAATTAAATGAGTTCTGAGTTCTGAGTTCTGAGTTCTAAGATGAAATAACGTAGGTAACACTTCGGAATCAGGAAACAGCACACGGGTAAACAAACAGGAATCGCCGATCGAAGACAGCAAACAGGACAGGATCTGCTTGAGTGTAGACCTAGGAACAGACAGGAACCGCCGATGCAAAACAGGTTGAAGACAGGCATGGTCCGCAGGAACAGGTAGAAGCAGACTATGTTGACCATGGTTGAATATCTTCCAGGCAGACGTCAGGATTCCGGTGTCGGTCGCACCAGCAAGATTTACCGTACTCCATGATGGAAAACGAGTCACAAGAAAAGTCCATTCTGTGCAAAACACGATCTTTGCTCGCAGCGCCATTTGTGATGGGGTGGAAGGAAGAGGATAAAAATTGATTGTAGCCTCTTGATGTAGTAGTTGGGTGAATGTAGTCACCTAGTAGAAGTAAACCCCGAAGTTCAGGAGTACACCATGTGGGTGCCTCTTTAGTGTCTTGCACTGAACGAACATCACTTGCTCTCGTAATGGACTTTCATTCACATGTAGAGAATGATAGACAAGAGTTCACTGGCACAGACCGACGAATCACTTGATGCAACATGAAACTCTGGGAAACCATGTCTGTCGATTCACATTTCTCTTTATTTTCTATTCTTCTCTTCTCCTCAGCAACCCAGCTCCCAGCCCGAAGGCCGGGAGGCCACACCAATAGTACAATGCAATCTACATCAGTATGTCTCCATGATAACAAAGTACAAAACGAGTACGTCCTCCCTCTCCGAGATAGTTCTCAGTTCTCTCCCAAAATCTCAAATGCTATCATGTAAATGGGGATGGGTGGCGTCAAAAGCCACCAATCAAGAGTTAGCTAACAAAACTGACATCATTTCTCATTGGTCAGTAAAGACAAGGAAAGGGGGGGGGGTAAGAGACTAAAACCTCCGAGCCACCTGGCATCTTCTATGATCTACCCTGTCAAAAGAAATGACACCCACTCGACAAAACGCCGAGTCCAGCGATACCCAGATAGGCTGTCGGCACATTGCATAACGACCACCTGGGGCCCAATTAAGGTGCCCCGGCGTCTCTCTCTGGGAGGGCGGCTTGACGTCAAAGGAAGACATCGGTGGACACAGCCGACTGAGCGAGTTTACGACCGCCAGGTGTTTGAGCATATACAAATTTAACTTGCACAAGACAGGAATGACATAAAATCATTATAACGAATTAGTAGCCAGTTTAGCACTTGGCTACATCTCCCCCAAGCTTTTAACAATCAGCGTCCGCGCTGATTAAACAACGGATAAGAAATAAGGTCGACGTCACTACAGTGGAAAGACCTAAGGTCGACGTTGAGTTAAAGCGGGACAAACGAAAGTCTATGAAGTGCGATATGCAAGACAACTTAGATCAATCAAAACCACTTGAGTTAAAGAAGAGAGGGAGGTAAAGGCTGTGTTTAAGACGTATTTTAGGTGAAAAACGTAACAGTTACAAAATGGACAGATTCACTAATGAATGACGTAGTTACCTGACACTGTTAAAATGATACATCATGTACAATACACCTGACACAATACAATGACATCCAACATTACAAATGATCTACACCAAGCCTATTTAAAGGTAACAAGGTAAATCATAACTTGGTTTACGCTTAAGAGAGCAATTAAGAAAGTGATGATACAGGGCCTTATTTGAAGGTCAGCAAGTATTCACTAAATTACTTTCAACCCTAGGTGGCAATTACCATCAGATTTGTAGTATCTGCTTGTGCCAAAAAAAAATCTTTCAATAAGCGCAAACATCCGCCAATACATTCCACTCAAAGCATCATGACAAATAATCGCAACAATCAATATCAATCATACCAATACAAGAAACATGGCATAGCATACATGAAAATGAACATTATCAAACATCAACAAATTAAACGGCAACAAAACACCCGGCAGTAAACACACCTGCGAGTCTCTTCGTGGACGCAACACTTGCGTCACTTCACTGCCGCGAACACCGAGGAAAGTCTTATGTAATACCACATGGCTAACGTCACCAGCCCAAGTCTGTATCCGTCAAGTCCGATATGACGTGTCACACTAGCTAAGAATGGGATTGCACGCGCTACAGCCACTCGAGGACAGTATATACACTGGCTGAGTCCTGTAGGCTCTCTACACCGTCATACACAGTCCGTTGAATAAGGGCTATAGTCACACTCACCAAATGGGCACCACACAGTTCCATCAAGGTCACACAACCGCAAAATAACACTTCGTCGATATTACGAGATAATCACTAAGATGAAATAACGTAGGTAACACTTCGGAATCAGGAAACAGCACACGGGTAAACAAACAGGAATCGCCGATGCAAAACAGGTTGAAGACAGGCATGGTCCGCAGGAACAGGTAGAAGCAGACTATGTTGACCATGGTTGAATATCTTCCAGGCAGACGTCAGGATTCCGGTGTCGGTCGCACCAGCAAGATTTACCGTACTCCATGATGGAAAACGAGTCACAAGAAAAGTCCATTCTGTGCAAAACACGATCTTTGCTCGCAGCGCCATTTGTGATGGGGTGGAAGGAAGAGGATAATATTTGATTGTAGCCTCTTGATGTAGTAGTTGGGTGAATGTAGTCACCTAGTAGAAGTAAACCCCGAAGTTCAGGAGTACACCATGTGGGTGCCTCTTTAGTGTCTTGCACTGAACGAACATCACTTGCTCTCGTAATGGACTTTCATTCACATGTAGAGAATGATAGACAAGAGTTCACTGGCACAGACCGACGAGTCACTTGATGCAACATGAAACTCTGGAAAACCATGTCTGTCGATTCACATTTCTCTTTATTTTCTATTCTTCTCTTCTCCTCAGCAACCCAGCTCCCAGCCCGAAGACCGGGAGGCCACACCAATAGTACAATGCAATCTACATCAGTATGTCTCCATGATAACAAAGTACAAAACGAGTACGTCCTCTCTCTCCGAGATAGTTCTCAGTTCTCTCCCAAAATCTCAAATGCTATCATGTAAATGGGGATGGGTGGCGTCAAAAGCCACCAATCAAGAGTTAGCTAACAAAACTGACATCATTTCTCATTGGTCAGTAAAGACAAGGAAAGGGGGGGGGTAAGAGACTAAAACCTCCGAGCCACCTGGCATCTTCTATGATCTACCCTGTCAAAAGAAATGACACCCACTCGACAAAACGCCGAGTCCAGCGATACCCAGATAGGCTGTCGGCACATTGCATAACGACCACCTGGGGCCCAATTAAGGTGCCCCGGCGTCTCTCTCTGGGAGGGTGGCTTGACGTCAAAGGAAGACATCGGTGGACACAGCCGACTGAGCGAGTTTACAACCGCCAGGTGTTTGAGCATATACAAATTTAACTTGCACAAGACAGGAATGACATAAAATCATTATAACGAATTAGTAGCCAGTTTAGCACTTGGCTACATATACTAGCGGAAAAAAGTTAGGGACGGGCCACTGATTTCCCCGCTGACTTTCATTTGTTTAAAACACCCTGTTCTTTCGTCAGCAAAATCAAATGGCTGTCGCATGCTACACACCAATGGGTAGGTTATGCTGTGTTAGCAGGAAAACTGCACGGGACTCCCGGGCGCAGAGCTGCAGCACGTGACTTAAATAGCAAAATCGCCAAAAAGTAGGCTGTTGTTTGGCGTGCGCACGGGTAGAATAAAGCAGGTAACATGGCAAAATTGTTGTGCACATGCAAGGACAATCCTTCGAGTGTGAATTGTGATCACGAACTCGGCTTTATAAGCCGCCGATTTTCTGCGAGCTGCCATCTCCTCACCATGCCTGCCAGACGGAAGCTGACAACATTCAACCGAGGAAGAGCAATTGCCTGGCTCCACGACGGCGTATCCAAGTGCGAAGTGGCCAGGCAACTTGGGGTATCGCATTCAGTCATTGTAAGGCTGAATCAACGGTTCCAGACGACAAACAATGTCGAGGAGAGGCCCAGGTCGGGTCGCCCCAAAAAGACTACTCCTTGGGAAGATCGTTTCATCCAACGGCAGGCGCTGCAGCACCGGGCCACCACCTGCAAGGTCATCAGAGGGCAGTTATGGGAGGCCACTAACATCAACGTTAGTGAGAGGACCATCGGCAACCGCCTGCATGACGCCCGGCTGCGGAGTCGTCGTCCTGCTGTGCGTCCCCTGCTGACACAGGGTCATCGCCGGGCTCGTCTGGCCTGGAGTCGCCGCCACTTGAGATGGACGCGCCGGGACTGGGCTCAGGTCCTATTCAGTGACGAGTCCAGGTTCAACCTGTACCATTCTGACGGCCGGCGCAAGGTCTGGAGGCGTGAGGGCGAGCGTTATGAAGACGACACAGTGCATGAGAGGGTGGCCTTCGGCGGGGGCTCTGTCATGGTTTGGGAGGGGCTTCAGCCTTCATCAACGCACCCCCCTGTACCATGTGGTCGGGAATCTCACTGGTCAACGCTACAGGGACGAAATTCTCGCCCCTATTGTCTTGCCGACCCTGCAGCAGATTGGCCCAAACGCCGTGTTTCAGGATGACAATGCTACTCCTCACAGGGCCAGGCTTGTCAACGACTACATCCAGCAAACCGGGGTCGTCAGGATGGATTTCCCTGCCTGTTCGCCAGACATGAACCCCATAGAGCATGTATGGGACGAACTGGACAGGCAGGTGAGGGCCAACCACCAGCCTCCCAGAAACCTGCAGCAGCTGCTGCAGATGCTCCAACAGGAGTGGCGGGCCATTCCACAGGCCTTTTTCACGAAGCTTATGAACTCTATGCGGACAAGGTGTGGTGAACTTGAGCGCAAACGTGGCGGACACACCCATTATTGACCTCATGAAAAACTTGTTATGTTTATTTGTGACCCCTCTGCTGTTTGTGGACATGAATAACCGAATCGGCTGTATGAAATAAACCCAAATTTTGCAGTTGCGTTGCACATTGACTGAAGTAAACGTGTTCCAAATTTCCGTACGATATGTTCATTCGTTCTTTTGCTGTGATTGCGTGTGTGAACCGTCCTTAACTTTTTTCCGCTAGTATATTATACAGGGTGGGCCATAAAAAGTGTCCACATTTAATTTGTTAATATTTTTCCTGTAAAGTGATATTTTCTTTTCTGTTTCAGATAGAATTTGAGACAAGCATCTTAGAATTCTTTTAAAGCCTGAATGGATCGCATTCCAGTACAGGAAAGGACCAAAACCGTTGAACTTTACTTTGCTACCAATTCTGTGGTTCTCGCCCAGCGCGCTTTTCGGAGAGAGTTCCCTGGCACACACTGTCCCTGTGCAAGAACTATGAAGCGCCTCGTGGATAAATTCAGGAACACTGGTAGTCTCGCAGATAACAATAAAGGACATAACCCTGAATTTATCCACGAGGCGCTTCACAGTTCTCGCACATGGACAGTGTGTGCCAGGGAACTCTCTCCGAAAAGCGCGCTGGGCGAGAACTACAGAATTGGTAGCAAAGTAAAGTTCAACGATTTTGGTCCTTTCCTGTACTGGAATGCGATCCATTCAGGCTTTAAAAGAATTCTAAGATGCTTGTCTCAAATTCTATCTGAAACAGAAAAGAAAATATCACTTTACAGGGAAAATATTAACAAATTAAATGTGGACACTTTTTATGGCCCACCCTGTATTTTGTTTTGGGGGCTTTTCTCCTGGCCATTTAAAAAGCATATTCACTAATGAACACATTTTTCGATCCAGTGAATGTTTGTAGCACTGTCAGCCGGACAGAACTGACAGATTTGGACAAAACCGGGATAAAAAAAACAAAAAAAACAGCAGTTACTGTAGAAGCGCGAGTTTCACCTTGGCGGGAGTAACTCTTCCTGCACTCTAATCGGCTGATCTACCTTAGCGCAAAGAAGTATGCGTCATCCCTGTGTACTCTACGGTCTCTGATATTACTGTGAATTATTTCGAGAAACAAATGACGGCATAAAACGTCAACGACGTAAGGTATTTATACTTATCTAGATCTATACGGAGAAGCTGTGAATCTGTTGGCAAAGTGCTTGGTATTGTAATAGTTATGCCAACGGTGTGGGATCTGCCTAGATCTAACCACAGTTACCGTGAGCTGGTTGGCGAAGCAAGTGCTGGGCATACGGTATTCAAAGCCGCGTAAAACTGTAATAAGCGGTGTAGATCTAATTTGAGATTTCTAACGCGTCGACACTTTTCTCCAATCCTGCAGACGCTACGTCTTCAGTGCGGGACTAGTGTGAAGATCAAAGATGGCAGTCAATACCAAGCTTCCTTCTTACCATCGTTTTGTGAATGGAGTGCCAGTTTCGCCATCTCGTCGAATAGTGGGGCTCGTATGTTGCAGACGCACTCATAAATCATTCACATCTTGCAACAAACATCATACTTTGTGGTATTGTTCCTTATAATTATTTAAGGGATTTCAGATACAGAGCCACTTCAGAAATCGTTTTTTTTGTCTTTGATAGGGAATAAAAGGCTGCATTTACAGCAGACGAAATTCGTACCAAAAGCGCTCAGCAGTAAATATTCCCAACTCAGCAAATGTAAAATTCAATGGTTTACCATGCACCAGAAGTTGTCTGCTGATAACACATGCATGACATAAATACTCTTATGGGTATTTTTGTGTTCTGGTATTTAATTTGATCGTTTTTAGAATTTTATATATCCGCAGCATGAAAATTCAAGATGGCGGCCTCCGCAACATTGCGTGTTTTGATTTGAGCGAAAACAACGTTTCTGAAGGTAAGTTTTCAAGAATACGCATCCATTCACCAATGTCACATCATTTTACTGTTTAATTCTCCCCTGGGGTCTGTTATTCATCGGGTGAAGCGCTGAAATGCAGAGTAATCTTGCAATAGCTCATCAAGCTGGATTGTGATGCTGATAGATCTAGATCTATCTGTTGATTACAAGTAAGGAAATCATGATCGCCACGCTGGTGATTTTAAACAGATTAAACAAACTTTGAATAAAAGGCGAGGAGAAAGAGATTGTTCATGGTATGATAAATGATTAGTCCTGCCTACGTTAAGGACTTCCATAAGGTGGGGAGGGGTAGAGTCAAAAACTGACTGAGGGTAGGCCAGATAGTAGGATGACCAGCTGGAGATAAAAACACTCCACTCCCCATGTCTTTACAGTGTTGTGATCAAACTTTCAAAGACGGTAGGTAACAGACAAAAGCATACAGTGTATGCTAATCAAATGAGATAAGTGGTTTTGAAAAATGAAGAGGTACCGCTCTTTGAGTTTACAATTTTGGTTTGTTGCTTGTTTCTCATCCTTTTGCTTATTTTAAGTTGACCGTGCATTGGTGTGAATTTTATTTTTACAGGATATATACAAGAGTTACACCACATGCCGGTTCCTGGGAACAAGCGTTCTGCATTTATTCCGGTGCCACAGAAGGGAGCCGATTTCACTAGTACTACTGTATCAAGGTTTGTTACCTAATACATCTTAACAGTAAGATTTTTTTATTTGTATTAATTGGAACATGTTTGCACATCATTTGTAAGCGACCTCTGTGAATTTGATGGGTTTAACGTACGAACCCTCACTATGGTCAACATTCTGTTAGCGACTGTTTGAAGCGAATAAATGTAGCGGTCAGAAAGATTCCAGAATCAGTTGGGTCACTGGAAACTGTGTTTGTTTGTTTTTTAACCTGAAACAGTAAGAATTATACGAATTCATGAAATATAATTTTCTTTCATTTTGGTCTGTTGTGTGAAGACTTGCTAACCCGGCTTTGACCGACTCTCTGAGATAACAATAACAATAACAATAACAATAACAGCACTTTATTGTCCATTAAAATATTACATAAAAATGGAAATTTTTCTTCGGCACACCCTGTCTGCCTGTAAACGATTATAACAACAATTGTATAGGACGACACACATAAAACATAAAACATAAAAGGGATACAATCAAATATGATATTGCACTATGTAAATTTACCCTCTCATATCACAGGAGTTGGGTTTCACAGCCGAGTAATCACATTACAAATATTTCCCACACACCTTCACATGTACACATTGTTTGTTTTTTCCCAGCCGACCAGCCTCTACGTGATGCGAGAAGAATTTAAAATGGTGACTGCAGAAGGCAGGAATGACTTTTTAAACTGGTTTTTGCGTGCCAAAGGGACCTTATAACGTTTACCTGAAGGGAGAATTTCGAAACAGGGGTTGAGAGGATGGATCGGATCACGGACAATTTTGAGAGCTTTCCGCTTAATGGCAGCTTCGTAGAGACTGGTCAGCTGTCGTTGGGGTTGCCCAACAAGCTTGCTAGCCGTCGCAACAATGCGGTGGAGTTTAGCTTTGTTTTTAACATTTGTGGTACCATACCATGTCACAATGTTAAAAGTCAGTATGCTTTCAATCAAACTGCGATACACAAGTTCCATAACACTTTGATTGACATTAAAATATTTAAGCTTCCTGAGAAGAAAAAGTCGCTGCTGAGCTTTCTTATAAACAGCATGAACATGATCACTAAAAGTCAGCTTATTGTCAATTGAAACCCCAAGATATTTGAAGGTTTCCACAAGTTCAACTTCCTTGTCGCTTATTCTCACTTTTTGGGGACCACAATTATCACTCTTTCCTCCAAAAATCATTTCTTTTGTTTTGCCTACATTCAACTGCAAGAAACTGGACTTGAACCATTCATTCAGAAGATCAACTTGGGTAAAATACTTTGACAAAGTTTCGTCGTCCTTCAGACGCCCAACGAGGGCCATGTCGTCTGCATATTTAATGAGGGCTAGAACTGGATCATTTAAAAGCATGTTGTTTGTGTAAATGGAAAAAAGGACAGGAGAGAGAACACAACCTTGTGGGGCCCCGGTGTTTAAAACAACTTCGTCTGAAAGCACAGAATGACCAAACAAACGGTTGCTGAGGCTGACACGTTGTGGCCGATCGCATAGGAACTCCCTGATCCAGAAAATCAAATTATTGTTCACATCTAACTGGACTAACCTCTGGATAAGTATATGGGGCTGAATCGTATTAAAGGCTGATGAAAAATCCATAAAAAGAACTCTAACCGTGTTCCCTGCTGTATCTAAATGGCTGACAATCATGTTGATAAGCGTGAGTGTAGCATCTTCGACGCCTCTCTTTGCCCTATATGCGAACTGAAGGGGGTCCATGCGATCTGCCACAGACTCAGTGAGCTTGTTACAAACAAGCCTCTCCATACATTTCGCTACAACAGAAGTCAGTGCCACAGGGCGAAAATCATTTAGTTCTTTTGCGTTTGGTTTCTTGGGTACAGGTAAACATTATTCAAATACATTCAAATAAAAATGTCACTTTTCATCTTTTGTGTGAAGGGTACCACAGGCTGATTTCCTGCACCATGGATGTAGAGGAGGCCAGACAGTCTGCTTCTCATTCCAGCTGTGTTGCGTTTTTTTCTGCTCGTGAAGTGTATCGCCACATTGCCAAAGCCATTGGCCAAGAGAAGTCACCCTGTCTGCCCATTTTGCATAGCCTTACAGGCTGTGACACTATGTCGTTCTTCAATGGTATTGGGGAATCAGAAGGCTTGGGAAGTATGGCAAGCATTTGAAGACGTCACTCAAACTTTCTTCAGGTTGTCTGCTCCTCTTTGTAAGCTGAGTACCACTGACAGGGCAGCACAAGAGCTTTTTGGTGTACATTTGTAGGACAAAACCAGCAACGTACTGGGTGTAAACAGTGCTAGACGGTACCTCTTCAGTA
>NC_090260.1:15324070-15326570 GCF_037325665.1 Littorina saxatilis | reverse complement strand
AGCTCTCCCAGACGCAGAGATGGCCAACAACAGCGTGCAGACGAGGACCACGACAGCGAGCCTGCAGATAGCCAGCCTGCTGCAAGCCAGGCGAGTACAGGCAGTCAGAGGACTACTGACCGTAATCCTCGGGGTTCTACTACGGAGCAGCAGGGTTCCATGTACAACCTGCGGACACGGGTTGGTGCCCAAACGGACCCTGCGCGTAACAAGGCAAGTTGCTCCACTCCTTCTACACAGGTTATACGGGGCTATGGAAGAGGGCGGGGTAAAACCCCTCCTTCCCAGACAAAGATAGACACCATATTTAAGGCTCCCCAAGCAGCAAGCAACAAAAATGACTCTCCCCTTGTGGACAGAACAAATAGCTATGACTCGGGGGATATAAACCAAGAGGGTGAAAACCCTTTTGCTGACGCGAATAGTACAGAGGACTAGGAATGTGGCCGGCCCCTAAGCTCACAGTATATAAGTTTTGTGTCATACAATATTGGAGGGTTAGTAAACAAGCTTTCCGATAATAACCTGATTAGTTATCTTGAACGTTTTGATTTTGTAGCACTTACAGAAACCTTTATTGATAATGACTTTGATTTGACTAACACCTTTCTTGATTATTTGAAATTTATCTATCCAGCGGTGAAACTCTCTTCTCATGGAAGACGATCTGGTGGAATTTTGGTTTTAGTAAAGGAGTTTCTGTGTAATTTTGTAGACCAGGTTTCCGTTGACTGCAGTAACGTTATTGTATTGAAACTGTCAAAGTGTTTGTTTGGTAGTGATAAGGACGTATTATATATAGTGACCTATATTCCTCCGTATGGAAGTCCGTTTTATAACCAGACTGAATGCGACTGCCAGATAACAGAATTGGAAAGGTGTATTGGTGACTTGTTGGAAACCCAGAGTGACGTATATGTAATTTGCACTGGTGATTTTAATGCGAGAACTGGTGACTATCAGGTTAATAGAGCTTTTAGTCAAAGTATTGGCGAAACTGATATAAGTGATAGTCCCTCCTTATGGGAAACCAGTCGCGTATCTCAAGATAAGGAAATTAACGGTTTTGGTAAAAAGTTGTTGGATTTGTGTGTATGTTATGATTTTGAGTTGATGAATGGAAGTGCTCGAGGAGATGATCAGGGTAAATTTACATATTTGTCTGTGCACGGTTTTAGTGTTATAGATTATTTTCTCGCCAGTTTTGATTTTTCAGATTTTGTTCACAGAATGATTGTAGCCGATCGAATCGAGTCTGACCATATGCCACTCGAAATGGTGTGTAAATGCCAGGTTGCAGAAGAAAGGTTGAAAAAAAACCGAAATTGTGTGAAATTTGAAAAGTTTTTTTGGAGTAAAGAAAAGGTTCTGCAATTTACAAATTGTGTTTTATCTGAAGAGTTTATTGAAAATGTGAATGACGCACAGGCAATGATTGATGAATGTCCAGAAAGATCTCTTGATATGTTTACTGATGCTGTTTTGATTGCGGCAGATTGCATGAAAAGGGTCATTATTCAAGGGGGGCAATCCAAAACACAAACAGCAGTATGGTTCGACAAAGAATGCCATATCAAACGAAAAGAAGTGAGAAAATGTTTAAGACACTTCCGACACACTAATTTTAAGGAAGATTATGGTCTGTATGAAGAACAGCGTAAAGAGTACAATGGTTTGAAGAATGTAAAGAGGAATCAAGAAAAGAAAGCATCCTTAGATGCTTTGCTTGATTCAATGCAAAGCCCAAAAAACTTTTGGGCTGAAATTCGCAGGCATAGAACGAAGAGAAGGATAATGAATTGTATTGAGAAGGAAGATTGGTTGAAGCATTTTGAAGGAGTATTCAATGAAGGAGTTGACATAAATGCGGAGGAGGATGTATGTGCTACCGCAGACGGTGTTTTTAATGACATGTTGGATGCAGAAATTACTGGAGCCGAAATACGAAAAGCGATTAAACATTTGAAAACAGGAAAAGCAGCAGGCCCAGACAGTATTTTGGCAGAAATGATAAAAACAGTTGAAAATGAGATGTTGCCATTTTTGAAAAAATATTTTAATTATTTGTTTTCTAAAGGACACTTCCCGCTCCAATGGACGAAGGCGACTATTATTCCCTTATATAAGAAAGGAGACAGAAATAATCCGGATAATTACCGAGGCATATCACTTCTGAGCATTTTGAGCAAAGTATTTACCCAAGTTATTAATAACAGACTGGTTCTGTGGTCGGAAGAAAACTCCGTTTTGAACGATGTACAAGCTGGTTTCAGAAAGGGACGTTCCACCACAGATCATATTTTCACTCTGCATGCCGCCATTGAGAAACATCTGTTAAAACGATCTAAGTTGTATGTTGGTTTTATAGATTTTAGAAAGGCTTACGATACTGTTAACCGCTCTGTGTTGTGGTCCGTGTTGATGAGATCAGGTGTCAGCGGAAGAATGTTAAGAATGATAAGAGCTATGTATGCCACAGTTGAAGCACGTGTCCTTTCCA
>NC_090260.1:15304070-15316570 GCF_037325665.1 Littorina saxatilis | reverse complement strand
ATTCGTATCGTCGGGGGTTTTCTTGCTGCGTTCGCTTTGACTGGCGACGAGGTAAGGTTGTCTTATTCGATGAGTTGCTTCTTTGTCAGAGATGTCACTGCAGTGTCTCACGCACTTATACAGGAGATTCGATACACAATGCTCAGTTCTGGGATATTGCGGCGCCCGTCTGGCGTGCTTCTTGTGGTTACAACAATGGCGGATAACGAACATGTATATCACGTGGTGGCTAACACGTGACTAACATGTGACTTATCGTCGTCTGCTATGATTTGGTCGACATTATTACAATCTCTTTTTTCCTTCAGAAACAAATGGTATATATATACTGAGAATTTCTGTCCCTTCTCCATTCAATAATAAATCTGGACAATATTTCAAATGAAACGGGTTTTTTTTCCTTTCACACCATTTCAAATGTAACTTATCAGCAATGGTTTTCTTTTCCTTTATGAAAGAACAATTTAAACTGACATGTTGGAGAAAAAAAACACCCATAACTTTGACTAGAATGTAGAAAGAAGTTGCACGCACTACTCAGTGTAATCCTTCAATTTTGCGCCATTCTTACATTAATAATAATAAAAAATGAGCATTTATATAGCGCAACATCATAACTTTACAATTATGCTCTTTGCGCTTGACATTACAGTCACTTTAGTGTGCAATGATTCCGTGTTCTTGCACACAGGACAAATACTCTTACAATCATGCACACGACAGACTGTGATCTATGTTTGCAATGATTCACGGTGAAAATTGACGTGTGTAACCAAGACTTTTTTATCTTCAGTAGTTAGCCGCAGGAATTAAATCGTGATTTTGTCGTTGTATTTAAAATCCCCCCCAAAAAAGAAAGGTAGGTTGTTGGAACGTTCCATCACAACGTACCTTTCTTGTTTTTTGATTCTGAATTTTGGAACGTTGGCAGTCTCTTTGTTTTTGGATTCGTGGTATTTAAAGACTGCATGTATGATGATCACCAGGGCTGTGGTGCATGAACCAAAAGTGGGTGCCACCCAAACGGGAGAGAACTACCCGCGGGTTCTGATTCGTTGAAATCACAACACATCTCAGTTTCAAGCAATCCAACACTGCAGTTAGCTCCCTTTGGTGTGGCAACTTTGTCCTGCACCTCGGCCCTGTATAACAGCTAGGCATGCCCCCCTCCCCCCCCCCTCCCCTCCCCCGCCCCCCCCCCCCCTCCACCCCTTAAACAATTTTGAAATCTAGATTAAAATATGTGCATTCTGACGCATTCTGGGAGTATATGTCGTGAGTTTTTGACTCACATTTTTGACTCACATGCGAAGCAAAAGTGAGTCTATGTACTCACCCGAGTCGTCCGTCCGTCCGTCCGTCCGTCCGGACGTCCGTCCGTCCGTCCGGAAAACTTTAACGTTGGATATTTCTTGGACACTATTCTGTCTATCAGTACCAAATTTGGCAAGATGGTGTATGATGACAAGGCCCCAAAAAACATACATAGCATCTTGACCTTGCTTCAAGGTCAAGGTCGCAGGGGCCATAAATGTTGTCTAAAAAACAGCTATTTTTCACATTTTTCCCATTTTCTCTGAAGTTTTTGAGATTGAATACCTCACCTACATATGATATATAGGGCAAAGTAAGCCCCATCTTTTGATACCAGTTTGGTTTACCTTGCTTCAAGGTCAAGGTCACAGGAGCTCTTCAAAGTTGGATTGTATACATATTTTGAAGTGACCTTGACCCTGAACTATGGAAGATAACTGTTTCAAACTCAAAAATTATGTGGGGCACATGTTATGCTTTCATCATGAGACACATTTGGTCACATATGATCAAGGTCAAGGTCACTTTGACCCTTATGAAATGTGACCAAAATAAGGTAGTGAACCACTAAAAGTGACCATATCTCATGGTAGAAAGAGCCAGTAAGCACCATTGTACTTCCTATGTCTTGAATTAACAGCTTTGTGTTGCATGACCTTGTATGACCTTGACCTTGGGTCAAGGTCACATGTATTTTGGTAGGAAAAATGTGTAAAGCAGTTCTTAGTATATGATGTCATTGCTAGGTTTAGCTATTTGAAGGTCAAGGTCATGTAAAGGTCAAGGTCAAGCATGTGAGTCGTATGGGCTTTGCCCTCCTTTTTTTTTTTTTTTTTTTTTACCTATGGAGGAGGTACATGGTCAGGCCGGGGAGGGGGAGGGGGGGGACTGCCGGGCAACAGAAAAAACTGGATCCGGCCCTGCTGTCTCGTTGTGAATGTAATACTAATACGCACAGCTAGGCATCAGCGGTGATGGAACCTGTTTAGAAGACCCTTATTAACGGGCTGTTACTTAGCCGACACTGTAGTTTCCGTGAGTGATCCGCGTACACTGGTACCTCCCTGAACGACTTCTCTATATTACGGCTCCCTCAACATCACAACCAATTTTTCTGTGACGGATTTTTTTTCCATCTATTTCCTAGTATTTCTGACCTATATTACGTCCCCTCTCTGTTACAACATTCGACCGACCATCAGTGGATGTATAATGACTTTTTCACAAAATTATCACAAGTGTGGTTTACGTAAACTATGCAGGGTGTCTAAAAAAAAAGTACCCGATTGTCTTTCAATACTACAGACAAGTCAGTAACTTTATTGAAATCATTTTTGCGTGATATTGTAGTCACAGTTCGTAGAAGTTTTGTCCCCAGTTCACAGGTTTCAGTTGAGATGGTCTGTTTCTTCACACCACGTGATCAATGTAGCCACCCCGTTTTCCAATGAAAGACTGCATCCTCATTGCCATCAATCAATCAATCAATATGAAGCTTATATAGCGCGTATTCCGTGGGTACAGTTCTAAGCGCTTGTCGAAGAGTTGTCAACACAGGACTAACAAAGAAACTAACATCTACAGACGGACACGAACCCTATCACACACTAGCAAACCCTGATAAACATACAACAAACAACTGTTTAACAATAATGTACACATCAATAGCTAGGTCCAAACAAAATAATATTAAACACAAAGAAAACACCTCTCACAGAGCACAGCACAAGAATGTCTTTTGGGGCACAACACATCACGTAGAACATTGCCATATTGTTCATTACATTGGAGAATGTTTCCTGTGGGATGTTCTGAATTTCTCTGAGAATGTTTGCCTTCAGTTGTTGTAGGTTTCTTGGTCTGGGGTACATATTAGCGTATTAGTTTACATATTAGTGTTTCCATTTCTCCGTACTGATGTTTCAATGTCTGTTGGGGTACTTTTTTTTTTAGACACCCTATATGTATGTCCAGTCGAGTCAGTGAGCAAAACTATTCTCGCCAGTAGACGAGGTTCGTAAATACCTCTGTCATGTGTCGAAAGAGCGCTTTAAAACCGGTTGTTACTATCAGCGTGGGTTCAACCCCCAAGTTCGGCGCGGGATGTGTGTCCCAGAGTCAACTTTGTGCAGACTCTCCTCGGTGTCCGAACACCCCCGTGTGCACGCATGCGCACGATAAAGATCCCAGGGTCACAGCGAAAGCCTCAGGCCTTGGAAACACGAATACATGCATGCAAAAATATGAAGCCCGGGTGTCCGTTCGGCCAACAGCCAATAAAGTAACCATTTCAGCACTGACCCAAGACGACCCAACCCGGTCCCTAGCCCACTTCAGGTCTCCTCTAGCAGCCGGCAGCTAGCTGTCTACATCCCCCCCCCCCCCCCCCCCCTGCATTTTTATTTTTTATTTTCATACAAAGCCGGGTTTTTCAACATGCCCCTAATGGCTTTGCCGTGAGGACGTAAAACTTACATTTTCTCTGTCGAAAGAGCCAGGGGCGGAGTGGTTCCCCTTGAATAATGAGGCAAAACAGTGCAACTGGTTGCTTGAGCCAAGCGATGAAGGTGTCACCGTGATAATTCAGCTCCCTGTACTTTTTGCGGCTTGGTCCAACCCCCTTGCTTTACTTATTATTTTTTTTGATACGCTCATGCGAGCTTACTCAACCTAACTAAGACCACTTCTCCGCAGTATCATAATTATAATCATGTGTGTTTGTGTAGTTCAAGCTAAGCTGGCTTATATTATCTAAGGACAATCTATGATGGACTGTTGGAGTGATTGATTGATTGGATGATTGATTGGATGATTGACTGATTGATTGATTGATTGATTGACTGACTGATTGATTGACTGACTGACTGCCTGACTGCTTGGTTCGTGGATTGATTTGATGATTGTTTGATTGATTGGATGATTCATTCATTCATTCATTCATTCATTCATTTATTTATTCATTCATTCACTAATTGATGCCTCCTTTACTGAGATGAAATCATGAATCTACTTGAAATTGTCAGCCGAACTAAATAGAAGAGAAAGAAAGAAAAAGAAACTATAATTTTGTTTGCACTGAAAAAATATCTCTTTCTTTTTGCAGTTATTCAAAGTGAAAGCAAAGACTGTCGTTGATAAATTGATGCCTGCGTTCAACACAAGCACGGGTATACCATGTCCAACGGTGAACATCGGACGGTGAGTAAACCTCTTCTTCTTCTTCGTTCATGGGCTCAAACTTCCACGATCAATCATGTTTTTTGCACGAGTGGGTTTTTACGTGTGTTACCGTTTTTACCGCGCCATTCAGGCAGCCATACGCCGATCTCGGGAAAGCATGCTGGGTATTTTCGTGTTTCTATAACCCATCGAACCCTTACATGGATTGCAGGATCTTTTCCGTGCACACTTGGTCTTGTGATTGCTTGTACACACGAAGGGGGATAAGGCACAAGCAAATCTGCACATAAGTAGACCTGGGAGATCGGAAACAATCTCCACTCTTAACCTGCCTTAACCCACCAGGCCGCCGCGGCCGGGATTTGAACTCACGACCTTCCTATTAGAAGGCCGATGTCTTATCCATTAGGCCACTGCGCCCGTCTTAAGGTGAGTAAACGATACTTTATGTCGACATTTTATTGCGACAATTTCGTTCCCCATCTAAAGCATTCATTCCCGTGGCATTTCATTCAAACTTTCTGTTCCATTTAAGTGACTTAACTCCGATATCTGGCACGTATTGGATCAAAGATTTATTTTGCTGGGGTCACGTGACCGCCGCTCAAATAAGGGACCCCAAAATCGACCTGGTAAGAACGTTAAAAAAAAACGTATGGGAAGGGCTCCTACTATGGACCGGCTCCTAATATAGACCACCTTCTGTTCTTTTGTTCAAAAACAAAATGTGCTCATTTTGTTCAAAAACAAAATGTGTTCATTTTGTTCAAAAAAAAATGTGTTCATTTTGTTCAAAAACAAATGCGTTCATTTTGTTCAACAAGAGGCGAAGCCATCAAGGCTCACGTAAGAAATCGACAAACAGTAACACACACACACACACACACACGCACACACACACACACACACACACACACACACACACACACACACACACGCACACACACACACACACACACACACACACACACACACACACACACACACACACAGAGCATAGGTGAAACTGTGCAAGAAAGCGAGACACTAGATCTAGATCTGTCTGTCTGCATGTAGCCTACTTACAGGGACACGACTGCCAACTAGTCTCGGCCCGCTCAAAATAATAATGACCGAGACTTTCAGTACTTCCTTCGCGTGACGTCTAACCCTCTTACGTCATAATGTGACGTCAATGTAATGTGACGTCTTCAAATGTTAGAGTTTCTACCACAGACATACACACGCACGCACGCACATACGCACGCACGCACGCACGCACAGACAGACAAAGTTACGATCGCATAGGCTACACTTACGTGAGCCAAAAACAAAACGTGTTCATTTTGTTCAAAAACAAAATGTGTTCATTTTGTTCAAAAACAAAATGTGTTTACTTTGTTCATTTTAAGAACGTTAAAACCAATATGAAAATCGATTACAACTCAGAATAGGCACAACCGTATTTAGTTAGTTAGCTGTTGCTTTTCGGGTCCAGCGGACCATAATAGGCCAAATCAGGACCCCCACAACCGTATGCCCCACTTGTTCGAGAAAGAAAATAAAGAGTTGAACCCTCAATTCTCCCCCAGCAAAAATGGCGGGCAGTGTGAGGAACATAAGGCCGTACTAGCGGAGGCCGGCTCGTTGCACCTGGAGTTCGCCTACCTGTCCGAGATCACGGGGGACAACGCTTACCTGGACAAGGTGCAAATCGTCCGTCAGGCGCTACGGAAACTGGTCAACTCCAAGGGACTCTACTCCAACGACATCGGTTTCAAATCTCTAGAAACGTACAGAGGTGAGCATGTGTGTTTCTGTGTGTACGCAATAGACCTTATTGATATCCGAGCAGCTTTTGGTTTTTCTCTGGATCCATTCCCAGTAACTCTTCCTTATCTTCTCCAGTGTTTTCAGCGTTTATCTCCCTTCCTTCGTGTGGCGTCAATCCATATTCCCGTTACTACGTTACTATTTTTAGAATGTCACTGCACTGTCCAGAACGCTTTCATTGCACCCGTAAGTTGTCCTTACTGTAAAAGTGAAAAGGTCGAATCAATTTATTGCCACGCGAAAAATACACTGTCATCTATCTCTATATATTTATAGATATAGATATACATATATATATATACGGCTTCTCTGTGTGTGTGTGTGTGTGTTTGTGTGTGTGTGTGGGCAACACCTGTGGATTGTAGAGTTCTGTTTGTGATGTGGTCTGGCGGCTTTGGTGTGTCTGTATGTTCAGGCCTTCCTTCGAGAAGCCATAACAGTTATTCTCAATCCCGTTTGAGTGGACTTCGTCTTCAAAGGTGATTGTGGTGTTTCGGCACTCGGTTACATTTGGCGTCGTCGACAGCGATGGGACTCGACATGAAATGTTCAGGCCACTGAATCATTTTCGTGCTCTTCCCATTCCACCTGGGACTCGTGGGAGGGACCTAAGCTTGGCGGGTCCATGGTTCGGAACTTTGGGGACAAAGTTCATTCAAAGGGGGTCGAGTGTGACAGGGAGACTACCGTCGCCCCTTCACAGCAGACTCTGCAGAGTTGTTCGCCTTAGAAGTTGTGGGCTTTCCTTGCATGTACCCGTAAGTTGTCCTCGCTGTAAAAGTGCAAAGGTCGAATCTATTTATCGAAAAATCCACTGTCATCTATCTCTATATATTTATATATGTATAGATAGATATATACGGCTTCTGTGTCTGTGTCTGTGTGTGTGTGTGTGTGTGTGTGTGTGGAGGCAACACCTGTGGATTGTAGAGTTCTGTTTGTGATGGGGTCTGGCGGCTTTTGTCTGTCTGTATGTTCTGGCATTTAAGAAGCCATAACAGATAATATAGGGCTTAGAAATAAGCTCTTAAATTCTCAATCCCGTTTGAGAGGACTTCGCCTTCAAAGGTGATTGTGGTGAACCGCCACGCTGACTGTCTCTGTTTCGCGATTCACCCCGGCGAAGCCGGGTATTCCTATAGTTAACTAATATCCAGGCATGCAGCTCTCGCACGATATGAACGATATCAGTTTCAATTCTCTGGAAACGTACAGAGGTAAGCATGTGTGTTTCTGTGTGTACGCAATAGACCTTATTGATATCCAAGCAGCTCTCGCACGATATGAACGATATCAGTTTCAAATCTCTAGAAACGTACAGAGGTGAGCATGTGTGTTTCTGTGTGTACGCAATAGACCTTATTGATATCCAAGCAGCTCTCGCACGATATGAACGATATCAGTTTCAATTCTCTAGAAACGTACAGAGGTGAGCATGTGTGTTTCTGTGTGTACGCAATAGACCTTATTGATATCCGAGCAGCTCTCGCAAGATATCCGCAAGATATGCGCCAGTTACTCATTCTCAATAAGTAGCGACCACTTGGTTTTCAAAAAGACGAAAACCACTTTCTGGCATTTTCGTGGTTGTTGTTTTTTCGCTTGATTGTCAACCAACATGGGAAATTGGGTGCCCAGCAGAAAATAGCTTTTGTTTTTATTAGATCCATATTGTAGATGACCAACAGAAACACCGTAGTTGACAACAGACGCTGAAGCTCGCATTTTTCATGATCCGCTAACTTCGACCATTATTTTTAATATTGACTGAGACTCGGCCTGTAACCTCTACATCCTTCCTAGATTTTAATACAATACAATACAATACAATACAATAATCTTTATTCATCTCTAAAAGAGAAATTACAAGCTTGACTGTGTGTCTGTAAAATCAATCAATTAATCAATCAATCAACCATGCATGTAGTAACATTCACATCGCATATTCACATCATATCGTTACACGCAAACATTGTACCCACACACTTACTAAAATAAGCCTATAAATAGAAGCAATGCATTGCCTGTTTAAAAATTATATCACATTATCACCTTATCACATTAACACCTAATTGTGTGTTCATATCACTCATGGACGGGTTATGGTAACATCTTAATCGCGATATATAGCTATTCTGATAGACACGTGGGGGAATTCGGGGGCTGTGATTGGATGGTCTCACACATCCCTATTGCGATCATCAATGGATAACGCTACGGAAGTTGGTAATTTTTTGCCGATATCTAAACAATATCGGCAATAACAAAGACGCATGGTTCCGGTTTCTTCCACGTGTATAAAGTACACGCATACCTCGCCAGGTTTGTTTCTGTGACTAGTCGACAAACGATGTGTTGTTGCTTACTGTACATGACATACATTACGTGTAAAATCCAGTTCTTTAACAGGCAACAAACCTGGAACATTTCCAGAAGCTGCAATCTGAAGCGACCTATCTCTGATTCTAGCAGACGATCTTTCCTATGTTTAACACAAAATCAGCAAACTCCTGTCACATGGAACGTCCATTGTATAGTGCAATGTTGAAAAGAAGTTACCGGTCGGAAACATTTAGTCGTTTATTCTGAGACAATCCTTGTTCTCTTGACTTATCATCTACAGATTTACCGCAGTCTTCATCACACAAATCCCCAACAGAAGTCAGACTTTCGAACATCTATATCTATATACGGCTTGTGTGTGTGTGTGTCTGTCTGTCTGTCTTTCTGTCACTTCGCGATGCACGGCCAAAGTTCTCAATGGATCTGCTTCAAATTTGGTGGGCATATTCAGGTAGACCCCGGACACAATCTGCTTGATGAAAATTTTCAACACGTGCTCTCAGCGCGCAGCGCTGAACCGATTTTGGTTTTTCTGTACATCCATTCCCAGTAACTCTTCCTTATTTTCTCCAGTGTTTTGCGTTTATCTCCCTTCCTTCGTGTGGCGTCAATCGCATACGGTGCGCCCAGCGAAGTCGGGTTCGCCGGGTATTGGTGCGCCACTCACATATATATTAAAGACTAGATGAATACCCGCTTCGCCGAGGGTGAGCGGCGCACCAATACCCGGTGTACCCGGCTTCGCCGGGCGCACCGTACGCGATTGACGCCACACGAAGGAAGGGAGCTCGAGATAAACGCGCAAAACACTGGAGAAGATAAGGAAGAGTTACTGGGAATTGGTTGTGTCTTTGACTTGTAGATATTTGGTTGTATCTATGACCCTCCCCTTTACCAATCAATCAATGAGGCTTATATCGCGCATATTCCGTGGGTACAGTTCTAGGCGCTCAGCAGTGATGCCGTGTGAGATGAAATTTTATACGGCCAGTAATTGCAGCCATTTCGGCGCATATTTACCTTTCACGGCCTATTATTCCAAGTCACACGGGTATAGGTAGACAATTATTAACTGTGCCAAAGCAATTTTGCCAGGAAAGACCCTTTTGTCAATCGTGGGATCTTTAACGTGCACACCCAATGTAGTGTACACGGGGGGAGGTTCGGACACCGAAGAGAGTCTGCACACAAAGTTGACTCTGAAATAAATTTCCGCCGAACCTGGGATCGAACTCACGCTGACAGCGGCCAATTGAATACAAATCCAGCGCGCTACCAACTGAGCTATATCTCCGCCCGATATGCGCGATATAAGCCTCATTGATTGATTGATTGATTTACAGTTTTTGTGTCAATGGGAACTTGGAGATATTTGGTTGTATCTATGACCCCACCCCACACCTCCCCTTTACAGTTTTTGTGTCAATGGGAACTTGAAGATGTTTGGTTGTATCTATGACCCCACCGTTTTTGTGTCAATAGGAACTTGTAGATATTTGGTTGTGTCTATGACCCCACCCCACCCCCCTCCCCTTTACAGTTTTTGTGTCAATGGGAACTTGTAGATATTTGGTTGTATCTATGACCCCACCCCTCCCCTTTACAGTTTTTGTGTCAATGGGAACTTGGAGATATTTGGTTGTGCCTATGACCCACCCCACCCCTCCTCTTTACAGTTTTTGTGTCAATGGGAACTTGGAGATGTTTGGTTGTGTCTATGACCCCCCCCCCCCCCACCCCACCCCTCCTCTTTACAGTTTTTGTGTCAATGGGAACTTGGAGATGTTTGGTTGTGTCTATGACCCCCCACCCCACCCCTCCCCTTTACAGTTTTTGTGTCAATGGGAACTTGGAGATGTTTGGTTGTGTCTATGACCCCCCCCCCCACCCCACCCCACCCCTTTACAGTTTTTGTATCAATGGGAATTTGTAGATGTTTGGTTGTGTCTATGACCCACCCCACCCCTTCCCTTTACAGTTTGTGTGTCAATGGAAACTTGTAGATATTTGGTTGTGTCTATGACCCCCCCCACCCCACCCCTCCCCTTTACAGTTTTGTGTGTAAATGTGGGAACTTGTAGATATTTAGTTGTGTCTATGACCCCCCCACCCCACCCCTCCCCTTTACAGTTTTGTGTGTAAATGTGGGAACTTGTAGATATTTAGTTGTGTCTATGACCCCCCCACCCCACCCCTCCCCTTTACAGTTTTGTGTGTAAATGTGGGAACTTGTAGATATTTAGTTGTGTCTATGACCCCCCCACCCCCCCCCCCCTCCCCTTTACAGTTTTGTGTGTAAATGTGGGAACTTGTAGATATTTAGTTGTGTCTATGCCCCCCCCCCCTCCCCTTTACAGTTTTGTGTGTAAATGTGGGAACTTGTAGATATTTAGTTGTGTCTATGACCCCCCCACCCCACCCCTCCCCTTTACAGTTTTGTGTGTAAATGTGGGAACTTGTAGATATTTAGTTGTGTCTATGACCCCCCACCCCACCCCTCCCCTTTACAGTTTTGTGTGTAAATGTGGGAACTTGTAGATATTTGGTTGTGTCTATGACCCCCCCACCCCTCCCCTTTACAGTTTTTGTGTCAATGGGAACTTGTAGATGTTTGGTTGTGTCTATGACCCCCCCCCCCCCACCCCACCCCTCCCCTTTACAGTTTTTGTGTCAATGGAAACTTGTAGATGTTTGGTTGTGTCTATGACCCCCCACCCCACCCCTCCCCTTTACAGTTTTTGTGTCTATGGGAACTTGTAGATGTTTGGTTGTGTCTATGACCCCCCCACCCCACCCCTCCCCTTTACAGTTTTTGTGTCTATGGGAACTTGTAGATGTTTGGTTGTGTCTATGACCCCCCACCCCACCCCTCCCCTTTACAGTTTGTGTGTCAATGGAAACTTGTAGATGTTTGGTTGTGTCTATGACCCCCCACCCCACCCCTCCCCTTTACAGTTTTGTGTGTAAATGTGGGAACTTGTAGATATTTAGTTGTGTCTATGACCCCCCCACCCCTCCCCTTTACAGTTTTGTGTGTAAATGTGGGAACTTGTAGATATTTAGTTGTGTCTATGCCCCCCCCCCCCTTCCCCTTTACAGTTTTGTGTGTAAATGTGGGAACTTGTAGATATTTAGTTGTGTCTATGACCCCCCCACCCCCCCCCCCTCCCCTTTACAGTTTTGTGTGTAAATGTGGGAACTTGTAGATATTTAGTTGTGTCTATGCCCCCCCCTCCCCTTTACAGTTTTGTGTGTAAATGTGGGAACTTGTAGATATTTAGTTGTGTCTATGACCCCCCCACCCCCCCCTCCCCTTTACAGTTTTGTGTGTAAATGTGGGAACTTGTAGATATTTAGTTGTGTCTATGCCCCCCCCTCCCCTTTACAGTTTTGTGTGTAAATGTGGGAACTTGTAGATATTTAGTTGTGTCTATGACCCCCCCACCCCCCCTCCCCTTTACAGTTTTGTGTGTAAATGTGGGAACTTGTAGATATTTAGTTGTGTCTATGCCCCCCCCTCCCCTTTACAGTTTTGTGTGTAAATGTGGGAACTTGTAGATATTTAGTTGTGTCTATGACCCCCCCACCCCACCCCTCCCCTTTACAGTTTTGTGTGTAAATGTGGGAACTTGTAGATATTTAGTTGTGTCTATGCCCCCCCCCCTCCCCTTTACAGTTTTGTGTGTAAATGTGGGAACTTGTAGATATTTAGTTGTGTCTATGACCCCCCCACCCCTCCCCTTTACAGTTTTGTGTGTAAATGTGGGAACTTGTAGATATTTAGTTGTGTCTATGACCCCCCCACCCCCCCCCCCTCCCCATTACAGTTTTGTGTGTAAATGTGGGAACTT
>NC_090260.1:15294070-15299070 GCF_037325665.1 Littorina saxatilis | reverse complement strand
CCTGTCGCCGCGATGGAGGCACTACATAGGGCTTGTTGTGGAGAGGTTATTGTACTGGCAGGAGAGACTGACGCATTCTGCTCTCTTTTCGCATTGTCCTAAAAAGGACAGACGGTGCTAGCCAGCGGTGAGGGCTGAAAGCGAGAAGTGACAAGCACAAGACACTTCGCCAACACACTAGACACGTCACACAACCGTTTGGCAGGCGGTCGTTATCGAGAGGTGGTCATTATTGAGAGGTGGTCATTGTTGAGAGGTGGTCGTTATTGAGAGGTGGTCATTGTTGAGAGGTGGTCGTTATTGAGAGGTGGTCATTATTGAGAGGTGGTCGTTATAGAGAGGTGGTTGTAATCGAGAGGTTGTCATTATTGAGAGGTGGTTGTTATAGAGAGGTGGTTGTTATTGAGAGGTGGTTGTCATTGAGAGGTGGTTGTTATCAAGAGGTGGTTGTTATTGAGAGGTGGTTGTTATTGAGAGGTGGTCGTTATTGAGATGTGGTCGTTATTGAGAGGTGGTCGTTATCGAGATGTGGTCGTTATTGAGAGGTGGTCGCCAGGGCAGGTCCGACGGTACGTTTTTGACCAAAATAAGACATTTGACACAGATCAAGACGGGCAGTATTCTATGAACCTGCCCTAAATGGTTTTACCGCGAGGGCGTCAAACAACTTGTGTCATCCAGAAGACGTTGTGTGCCTTTCAGGAGGAACGCTAGCCTTGAGCGCTCGGGACACGAAGGACGAACGGGGGTATCTTCAGCTGGGTGCCGACATCGCCCACACGTGTCGCCAGTCTTACCAAAGAACGCGTAGGTTGCACGTGTGGTCTGTCTGTCTGTCTGTCGTACTGTCAGTGTCTGTCTGCCTGTTGGTCTGTCGGTTGGGTCTGTCGGTTGGTCGGTCTGTCCGTCTGTCTGTTTCTGTCTGTCTGTCTGTCTGTCTGTTGGTCTGTCTCTGTCTTTCTGTCTGTTGGTCTGTCGGTTGGTCTGTCGTTTGGTCTACCTGTCGGTCGGTCGGTCTGTCTGTCTGTTGGTCTGTCTGTCTGTCTGTCTGTCTGTCTGTCAGTCTCTATCTGTCTGTCTGTCGGTCGGTCGGTCGATCTCTGTCTGTCTGTCTGTCTGTCAGTCTCTATCTGTCTGTCTGTCGGTCGGTCGGTCGATCTCTGTCTCTCTGTCTGTCGGTCTGTATGGCAGTCTGTCTGTCTGTCGGTCGGTCTGTATGTCTGTCTGTCTGTCTGTCGGTCTCATCGTGGGAGAATGTATGTTTTTATGGAAGTTCAATGGGGGGTATATTTCAGTCTGAAAGTCTACACCTGTCTTTTTTTGTCCTTGGGCCCAATTTTAATTTTTTTAATTTTTTTTTACTAAATAAAAAGAAATCTTGATTTCATGACGTTCTGTGTTGTTGTTTTTTTAATCCAGACTCACGTCTTATAAGTGGGCAATCGTTTATGTGAAGTATTTTGATATCGCGTCTGTGTTGGTGTCGCATATTTTCACCAGAGGTTTCGCGCATGTTGGTGTCGTATCGTTTTAACCCGTGTCAGTGTCGTACCTGTTTAAGCAAAATGGGACATTCTCTACAGCGGTGAAGCTGGGACCGGATGATTTCGAATTCAACGGCGGCGATCTTGACGCAGTGTCGGGGATATTCAGTGTCAAGGCACACTTCCTGCGGCCCGAAGTGGTGGAGACATACTTCTACCTGTGGCGCATCACCAAGCAACAGAAGTACAGAGACTGGGCCTGGGAGGTTGTACAGGTGTGTATGGTGGGGGGGGGGGGGGAGGGGTGAAAGCTGTGAGTCTGTGGTGTGTGTGTGTGTGTGGAGACATACTTCTACCTGCGGCGTCTCACCAACTCCAAGCAACAGAAATACAGAGACTGGACCTTGAAGGCTGTACAGGTGTGTGTGTGGGTGGGGGGTGTATGTGCGTGTGTGTGTGTACGTGCGTGTGTGTGTGCGGGCATGCGCGCATACGTGTGTGAGCGAGTGCGTGCTTTTGTGCGTGAGTGTATGTGTGTGCCTGTGTGTAGCAGGGGGAGGGGTATCATTAAAGCTGTGTGAGTGTTTCGGGTGGAGGAATAGTCTCGCATGTCGGCGAGTGTGTCAGTGTAACCGATCACATTCCATTCATGCCACAGGCCCTGGAAAACCACTGCCGCACGGGCTCGGGTTACTCGAGCCTACAAGACGTGTATTACCCCAAGCCATGACCCACCGATCACATTTTATTGTTACAGGCCTTGAAAAAGACTCGGGTTACTTGAGCCTACAAGACGTGTATTACCCCAAGCCATGGCCCACTGATCACATTTTATTGTTACAGGCCTTGGAAAAGACTCGGGTTACTCGAGCCTACAAGACGTGTATTACCCCAAGCCATGACCCACCGATCACATTTTATTATTACAGGCCTTGGAAAAGGCTCGGGTTACTCGAGCCTACAAGACGTGTATTACCCCAATCCATGACCCACTGATCACATTTCATTGTTACAGGCCTTGGAAAAGGCTCGGGTTACTCGAGCCTACAAGACGTGTAGTAACCCCAGCCATGACCCACTGATTATATTTTATTGTTACAGGCCTTGGAAAAGGCTCCGGTTACTCGAGTCCTACAAGACGTGTATTACCCCAAGCCATGACCCACCGATCACATTTTATTGTTACAGGCCTTGGAAAAGACTCGGGTTACTCGAGCCTACAAGACGTGTATAACCCCAGCCATGACCCACCGATCACATTTCATTGTTACAGGCCTTGGAAAAGGCTCGGGTTACTCGAGCCTACAAGACGTGTATTACCCCAAGCCATGGCCCACTGATCACATTTTATTGTTACAGGCCTTGGAAAAGACTCGGGTTACTCGAGCCTACAAGACGTGTATAACCCCAGCCATGACCCACCGATCACATTTTATTGTTACAGGCCTTGGAAAAGACTCGGGTTTTTCGAGCCTACAAGACGTGTATAACCCCAGCCATGACCCACCGATCACATTTTATTGTTACAGGCCTTGGAAAAGACTCGGGTTACTCGAGCCTACAAGACGTGTATAACCCCAGCCATGACCCACCGATCACATTTTATTGTTACAGGCCTTGGAAAAGACTCGGGTTACTCGAGCCTACAAGACGTGTATAACCCCAGCCATGACCCACCGATCACATTTTATTGTTACAGGCCTTGGAAAAGACTCGGGTTACTCGAGCCTACAAGACGTGTATTACCCCAAGCCATGACCCACCGATCACATTTTATTGTTACAGGCCTTGGAAAAGACTCGGGTTACTCGAGCCTACAAGACGTGTATTACCCCAAGCCATGGCCCACTGATCACATTGTATTGTTACAGGCCTTGGAAAAGACTCTGGTTACTCGAGCCTACAAGACGTGTATTACCCCAAGCCATGACCCACCGATCATATTTTATTGTTACAGGCCTTGGAAAAGGCTTGGGTTACTCGAGCCTACAAGATGTGTATTACCCCAAGCCATGACCCACCGATCACATTTTATTATTACAGGCCTTGGAAAAGGCTCGGGTTACTCGAGCCTACAAGACGTGTATTACCCCAATCCATGACCCACTGATCACATTTCATTGTTACAGGCCTTGGAAAAGACTCGGGTTACTCGAGCCTACAAGACGTGTATAACCCCAGCCATGACCCACTGATTATATTTACTTATGTTCCGATTATGCTTTATACTGGTTGGTCCGGTGTCAGAATAATGTGACTGGGTGAGACATGAAGCCTGTGCTGCGACTTCTGTCTTGTGTGTGGCGCACGTTATATGTCAAAGCAGCACCGCCCTGATATGGCCCTTCGTGGTCGGCTGGGCGTTAAGCAAACAAACAAACAATTGATGCTTTATGATCTTGTGTTTGTGTTATTAGAAATGCGATGTGGTGCCTAAAGAAATATCTCCAAAATGAAACTGCATATTAAAGGCACAGTGCAGCTCACAGCCTTCGTTTTGCGTTTTTGTTGCAGCTGAGTGCATTTACAGTTCAAAAATCCTCCTATGGTAGTAAAACAAACCCAAAACTACCCAACGACGACATCTGTGAAGCTCGACAGTTTCTTGTTCACGCGAGTGCATAAATTAACCTAGTTATTACGTGGTGTTTGGTCGGAGTTCGATTCAACTGAGTGATTCCGGCCTCCATTTTGTTTTACACAAACTCACGATGACGTCTGACATAGTTTGCTTTAGTGACGTGTCTTTTTGTGCATGATGTGGTGATCTACCTGATCTAAATTTAGATCCAAAAATAGGTCAAGACCAGCCGGGTCCGAGTACGAAATTAATTCGTAAAAAAATCGCAGTTCTTGACTCTTTGGGTGCAAGTCAATGAAACTTGGTAGTTCTTCTAACGGATAGCTGCCTGAGGTATGACTAAAAGCCCCAGGGGCTCCGTGCACCTGGATTTGACAAGTTCAGTACCTTTAAAATTATCTTATCTTATCTTACAGTTGAACTCCCTTTCTAAGACACCCTCCCCCTCCCCCCCCCCCCCCCCCCCGCAAGTTAAGACTGCCTTCCTTTTCAGACCTCAGTTTTTTTTATTTCCTATTCATATCCTGTGTAAATGTACCCCCATTTTAAGACTCCCTCCTTTTTAAGACCTGATTTTCTCAGATTTGTGGCTGTCGTAAAAGGGGGGTTCCACTGTATTATTCAATTGTTACAGGCCCTGGAAAAGCACTGCCACACGGCCACGGGTTACTCGACCATACACGACGTGTATGACTCCAATCCACGCCTCGCCGACAACCAGCCCAGCTACTTCCTGGCCGAGACCCTCAAGTACCTCTTCCTCATCTTCTCCGACGACAGCCTGCTCCCTCTGGACGCCTGGGTGTTCAATACAGAGGCTCATCCCCTGCCTGTACACGGCAAGAAGTGATATGGGAGGCGGTGATAGTTATGCGTGTTAGGGGGTGGGGTGGGGTTGTGGTGATTGTCACAGAGAGAGAGAGAGAGAGAGAGAG
>NC_090260.1:15276732-15289232 GCF_037325665.1 Littorina saxatilis | reverse complement strand
CATGCAAACTGAACGAATATGTCAAGTTAAAGGCAGAGTAAGCCTCCCGTAAACCATCACAGATACGGTCAGGCTTTTACACACAGTACAAACACCATTTCATTTAAACACTCACCAATTGAGAACATCCTAGGTGCCCTCCGTAAAGAGCGAACAATTTTCAAAGAATTTATTTTTGCGTGGTTTATCTTACCCCTGAGCCATCGTGAACCCGTGTGATCCAGTTTTCCCTTTTCACAATGCAGTCGTCATAGTTAGTCATTTGAATGCGACTCGACGTGAGCTTATCTACAATAGCACGTTTTTTTTTTATGCACGAAACAACGGCTGTGGTTCACAAGAACTCTAGCGATGGCTTTTGACTGTTGAGAGGAACGGCGATTTGCACTGATAAACCGGCCGTCGTCTGCTACGACCCTTGCGTGACCCTGCTTCCGGGCTTTTCTTTTTTTTAAACTTTCACAACTTCGAATTGTTCTGATCTTGTCTTGATGAAAAACGAATTCTGTTATGATTAAAGAATGTTTGTGTAACAAGCTGTCAATTTATTATTTAGATTTTAAAAGTTAGGTCTAGCGCAAAAACGAGGCGCCGTTGTTGTTAACGGAACAAGTCTACGAAAATAAATTCTTTGAAAATGTCTCACGCTCGACAGAAAGCAGCCAGGATGTTCCCGTTCGGTGAGCGTTCAAATGGAAGTATGCTTGTACTGTATTTAGACGCTCGGGGAGCTCTGTGATGGTTTACGGGAGGCTTACTGTGCCTTTAAAGGAACAGAATACAAAAATCTTCTCTCTTCTTCTTTTTCGTTCATGGGCTGAAACTCCCATGTTCACTCATGTTTTTGCACGAGTGGGTTTTTACGTGTATGGCCGTGTTTAACCCGCTGTTCAGACAGCCATACGCCGCCTTCGGGGGGGAGCATGTTGAGTATTTTTGTGTTTCTATAATCCACCAAACTCTGACATGGATTACAGGATCTTTTTCGAACGCACTTGGTCTTGTGCGTGCGTGTACACACGAAGGGGGATAAGCCACTAGCAGGTCCGCACATAAGTTGACCTGGGAGATCAGAAAAATACACGATTCGAGTTACCCTCGTACATCTGGCGAAGACCTGGGGATAAGACCATTAATTTATTATTTATATGGGAGATTTATATAGCGCTTGACGTTCTCTAAGCGCTTTACATATTAATTTCTGCCGTGTGAGATGGCATTTTTTACACAATATATCACGGATTTACATCGGCCAGTAAATATCAAGCCATTACGGCGAATATTTACTTTTCACGGCCTATTATTCCAAGTCACGGGTATTTGGTGGACATTTTTTTTTATCTATGTCTATACATTTTTGCCAGGAAAGACCCTTTTGTCAATCGTGGGATCTTTAACGTGCACATCCCATAAATGTAGTGTACACGAAGAGACCTCGGTATTTCGTCTCATCCGAAAGACCAGCACTTGAACTCACCACCTGGGCTTAGGAAAGGGGGAAGAAAGTTGCTTACGCCCCGACCCAGGGTCGAACTCGCAACCTCTCGCTTCCGAGGCAAGTGCACTTTACCACTCGGCCACATCTCTACTTGGACATGTGCCAAAACTCAACAGCCTCAGGTGGGATCGTGCTGGCGGGTGAAGTAACTTCTTAACGAACACGACTGACGTTCAGTTAAGTAATTCATCGACAGAGTTCTAACTCTCCACAGGGAGTAGCCAGTCTCCACAGGGAGTAGCCACTCTCCACAGGGAGTAGCCACTCTCCACAGGGAGTAGCCAGTATGGTGAGTTTTGGTATGTGTCCACGCAGAGGGAAGATCTTATCGTATACCAGCCTGGCCAGATCTGAAATGGTCAGCCGAACTGGCAGTGGCAGGACCGTGTTTTTGAATAGTGACACACGCATGCACACACATACACCACCATCACAACACACACACGCACACACACACACACAAACTATTAACACCTACACACACTAGAGAAAAAAACACAGGCATTTACACACACTTAGTTACACACGCTAACAAAACACACACCGTCCCCCTCCACCCTGCAACCCCCACGTGCATGCACACACACACACGCACACACACACACTAACAAAACACGCACACACACACACACACACACACTAACAAAACACGCACACACTACTAACAAAACACACACACTAACAAAACACGCACACACTACTAACAAAACACACACACTAACAAAACACGCACACACTACTAACAAAACACACACACTAACAAAACACGCACACACTACTAACAAAACACACACACTAACAAAACACGCACACACTACTAACAAAACACACACACTAACAAAACACACACACACTAACAAAACACACACACTAACAAAACACACACACTAACAAAACACACACACTAACAAAACACACACACTAACAAAACACACACACTAACAAAACACACACACTAACAAAACACACACACTAACAAAACACACACACTAACAAAACACACACACTAACAAAACACGCACACACTAACAAAACACGCACACACTAACAAAACACACACACTAACAAAACACGCACACTAACAAAACACGCACACTAACAAAACACGCACACACTAACAAAACACACACACTAACAAAACACGCACACACTAACAAAACACACACACTAACAAAACACACACACTAACAAAACACACACACTAACAAAACACACACACTAACAAAACACACACACTAACAAAACACGCACACACTAACAAAACACACACACACTAACAAAACACGCACACACTAACAAAACACACACACACTAACAAAACACGCACACACTAACAAAACACGCACACACTAACAAAACACACACACTAACAAAACACGCACACACTAACAAAACACACACACTAACAAAACACGCACACACTAACAAAACACGCACACTAACAAAACACGCACACACTAACAAAACACACACACTAACAAAACACACACTAACAAAACACGCACACTAACAAAACACGCACACACTAACAAAACACGCACACACTAACAAAACACGCACACACTAACAAAACACGCACACACACACACACACACACTAACAAAACACGCACACACTAACAAAACACGCACACACTAACAAAACACGCACACACTAACAAAACACGCACACACTACTAACAAAACACACACACTAACAAAACACGCACACACTACTAACAAAACACACACACTAACAAAACACGCACACACTACTAACAAAACACACACACTAACAAAACACGCACACACTACTAACAAAACACACACACTAACAAAACACGCACACACTAACAAAACACACACACTAACAAAACAAACACACTAACAAAACACACACACTAACAAAACACACACACTAACAAAACACACACACTAACAAAACACACACACTAACAAAACACACACACTAACAAAACACACACACTAACAAAACACGCACACACTAACAAAACACGCACACACTAACAAAACACGCACACACTAACAAAACACGCACACACTAACAAAACACGCACACACTAACAAAACACGCACACACTAACAAAACACACACACTAACAAAACACGCACACACTAACAAAACACACACACTAACAAAACACACACACTAACAAAACACACACACTAACAAAACACACACACTAACAAAACACACACACTAACAAAACACACACACTAACAAAACACGCACACACTAACAAAACACGCACACACTAACAAAACACGCACACACTAACAAAACACGCACACACTAACAAAACACGCACACACTAACAAAACACGCACACACTAACAAAACACACACACTAACAAAACACGCACACACTAACAAAACACACACACTAACAAAACACGCACACACTAACAAAACACGCACACTAACAAAACACGCACACACTAACAAAACACACACACTAACAAAACACACACTAACAAAACACGCACACTAACAAAACACGCACACACTAACAAAACACACACACACTAACAAAACACGCACACACTAACAAAACACGCACACACACACACACACACTAACAAAACACGCACACACTAACAAAACACGCACACACTAACAAAACACGCACACACTAACAAAACACGCACACACTAACAAAACACGCACACACTAACAAAACACGCACACACTAACAAAACACGCACACACTAACAAAACACGCACACACTAACAAAACACACACACTAACAAAACACGCACACACTAACAAAACACGCACACACTAACAAAACACGCACACACTAACAAAACACGCACACACTAACAAAACACGCACACACTAACAAAACACACACACTAACAAAACACACACACTAACAAAACACGCACAAACTAACAAAACACACACACTAACAAAACACGCACACACTAACAAAACACACACACTAACAAAACACGCACACACTAACAAAACACGCACACACTATTAACAAAACACACACACTAACAAAACACGCACACACTAACAAAACACACACACTAACAAAACAAACACACACTATTAACAAAACACACACACTAACAAAACACGCACACACTAACAAAACACACACACTAACAAAACACGCACACACTAACAAAACACGCACACACTATTAACAAAACACACACACTAACAAAACACGCACACACTAACAAAACACACACACTAACAAAACACACCCACACACACTAACAAAACACACACACACACACACTAACAAGACACACACTAACAAAACACACACACTGGCTAACAAAACACACACACCCGCACACCGTCACCCCCCCCCACACACACACACACACACACACATACACACAAACTGACACAACTCATCGGTACCTTTCCTAAACATGATCTCTGTGTGTTCCTGGTGTGGCTTCTTGTCCTCCGCCATCTTGGAAAATTCGCATTTGTCGGCAATCTTCTTTATCAGTTCCGGGTCAGGGGTCACACCAAGGAACTCCGCCAATCGCTTGATCTCCGACACAGGGTTCTTTAGTGACAGCAAATGATTGAATTACTATTGTATACAAGTCATTAGTATAACTCCTAGTGTTTCTTTATTTCTTCATTAATCATGTAAAGGAATGACATGATTCGTTATTAGTTTTGTCACATTATTATTGGTTTATTGTTTTAATGGCTTTTTTTATAATTTATCTAATAATATATAATAATAACGGGCATTTATAAAGCGCCTTATCAGAAGTTCAAAGCGCGTGACAACAATACATGTATACAAAATTCATACAATCACTGTCCGATTCAAACAACACATCATGCACATCTCACATCCCCAGACTCTATGCTAAGGAACTATCCGTAATGTTGTTGGAACAAGTGAGTTTTCAAATTGGACTTAAAAGATGAAATGGATAGAGAGTGACGTAATTGAAAGGGGAGTGAGTTCCATAACTGAGGGCCATGATACGAAAACGTGCGGAAGCCATGAGCCTTGCGTTTAAAGCGACCTTGACGGAGAAGTCGAGCATCAGCAGAAGAACGAAGGGTGCGAGAGGGAGTGTAGAGGGAGACCAGTTCCGAAAGATAGGCAGGTGCCGATTCAGAGATGATATTGTAGCAGAAGCAGGCAGCTTTATACCTAATATCTACATTATTCATACTATTGGCAGCGATTTATATTGAATAATCCATTCAAGAGGAAGATGATGGGAGAAACATCAATTGAATTACTGATTATGATAACTCTGTCAATGAAACATCAATTGAATTACTGATTATGATAACTCTGCCAACAGTGTCCAAAGTCGCAGAAATGACCACATATTATTATTGGTTTATTGTTTTAATGACTTTTTTATCATTCATATAAGTATCTACATTATTCATTCTATTGGCAACGATTTACTCACACACACACACTCACGCACCCACACACACACACACACACACACACACACACACACACACCGTTCAAATGACTCACCTCTTTCATATCTTCATACTTGATGAGGTGCACAGGATTAGGTGCGTCACTGTAGAACACCTTCTCCCAGCTTTTGACGTAATCAAACCACGACCCATAGTCAACTGAAATCGTTCACATGCAGCCTTCCATTGAAAACAGAAAACAAGTCGCGTAAGGCGAAAATACAATATTTAGTCAAGTAGCGTTTTACCGAAAATGCGGAAAGGCTTCTAAACTTTGCCCATTTCGCAAAAGCGACAGCCAGTCTGTTACTTTTTGTGTCACCAGAACATTGCATTAACATTGCTTTACCTCCCTACTATGTTTTGTATGGTCTATGTTGGTCTGTGTCAAGCATAACTCCGGAAATGCACAAAAACTACACTTTCTGCAATAACTTGCCATAACTTATCGATTATTGCAATATCTATCCATTCGAGTATCTAGTTCTCTAATTGTGATGATATCCCAGGCATTTGAGAACTTTAAAACCAAAACGTGGCTGCCCATTTCCCAAAATGGGCAAATTTTAGAAGCCTTTACGCGATTTCGGCAAAACGTTGCCGATTTCACGTATTGGGCAGCGTTTTGCCGATTACGCGAAATGGGCAAAAATGTTGCCCATTACGCGGAATCGGCAATTACGTGAATTCGGCACGACATATATACACATAATTATATTCGCGCGCACATTTACGTTCTAATTACTCCGGAGTATCATAATTTTAAACTTTCTGGAGGTGTATTTATAACTGTTTTCAGACATCGCAGGTTGTGAACACTTTCAAACAGCGCTTACAATCATATGCATATTTTTCTTTAAAAGAAATAAAGAGGCAAAAAAAGAAAGAGTTAAAGCAGCCTGCATATAAACAAACAAACACACACACACACACTGACACACACACACACTGACAAACACACACACACACGAACACAAACACACACCTATACACACACACACCTACACACACACGTACACACAAACCTCACCTCTTCCATCCAAAAACATCTCCAGCCAATCAGCGAAAGTCCCTTCGTACTCGTAATACTGGCTGAGTTTCCTGTGGTGGTTGTATAACGAAACTGCCACGTCTTTCGGGTTCCGGTAAACCAAGACCAATCGGCTTCGACGCGCATGCGCCTCACTCGGCAAATCTTCGTACAGCACATGCGTATTGAAGACGCGAGGAGGCGGATATTCCGCCATGTTAGCTATGGAGTTGAACTCCACCATCTGGAGTGACTTTTTGAATGGAATTGTCTCCGCCTTGCCTTGTCGTAGCATCATGGCCACTTCCCAAAGCCAGTGTGTTCCTGGAGGGAGAAAACAAGAGGGAGAAAATTAAAGCACGCATATACAGACGCATGCCCGCACACATACACGAAAGACGGTACGGAGTACCCGCAAACACACACACACACACACACACACACACACACACACACACACACACACACACACACTGACACTGACACTAACACTAACACACAAACACACACACACATTAACACACAAACAAACAAACACACACACACATACACACACACACATATTCCCACACACGCAAACACTAACACAAACACACTGACTCGGCGCGCGCATCAACTCTTTTTTTGCAATCGGCCAAAACTAACCTACACAAGAGAGAAACAAATCATTACGGCAACATGAACCCACAGCTGCCTTTTAACAATCTCACAGCTCATTCCCATCCCCGTCTAACCTCAACACAAGAAAATTGGTTGATTAAAATCAACATGGCCGAAGCAATGTTTTCATAAAAGAAGCGGTATTGTACGGGCACATGTTGTATTTGGGTTACATGTGTTGCAGAGTATTTGAAAAATCGTAGGCATAAAAACATGCAAAGAAGAGTGATAGGTCCCTGTTGTGAATATAGTCAAGTGGATAAATTGATTATTTATGTATCACACTAGTTTTACTGCCACAGCAGTCCCTCTCGTGAACGGACACCCTAGGGCCAGTGCAAACCTGTCCGTACATTGCAGGTGGCCGGTCACGGGAGAGGCCCCCCCCCAATCACACACACTCAGACACACTGACGGACTGAGTGAGTCTTTGCTACTGGTGAACGAGCTCTACTTGTCCTAAAACAATAAGGTCAAACTACTACAACTTATAACTGAAAGGAAAAAAATCTGTCCTGTTTAAAATGACGTTAAATCAACGGTGTCAGAAAAAGAGAGATAAAAGAAATCCTCAAATTCCTGAGGATACAGGCACCCCATGAAAGCAGCCACGAACACACTCACAGAGGCACACATGCTTGTGCAGATACTTTGCACAAATATGAATTGAAAACCTGCATGTCGTAATTTTTTTTTGTTTTTTTTGTTTGGTGGCTTTATTGAATGCTTCAGGCAGTGACTTTTCCCTGTCCAGTTTCCTCTTTCGTCTCGCTTACCCCTCTCTAACCTCCCCCCCTTCCCCTCCACTTCCTTTACCCAGCCCCGACAGCACAAACTTCTAATCTGCAAGGCAGAGAGTACACATTTTCTAAAAAGAAGACTACTCCTCTTCAATTATATTCAGAGATCTTCCAGCCGTCTCCACCATAACCCAAGTGGTCGAGTCATACACCCTTTCCACACAACCGTTCTAGGTCCCGTTCCCGTACCGACCAAGGAACGGTGCGGGCACGGGAGGGATCGGGAGAGAACCGCAATGGAACGTAAATGATCGTTAACGGAACTGCTTTGAACGGTAGGGACGGTTGAGTTTGGGCTGCATGTTCAAATTTTTAGCCGTTCCCCTCCCGATCAGAATGAACGGTAATGGAACCTCAACCCATCGGTAACGGAACGCTTGGAACGTTAAAGGAACTTAAAACAACGGTAACGCAACGGTAGCGCTCTCACACACTGAGTTGTCATACCCACATTCCACACATCCATTCTAGGTCCCGTTCCCGTACCGAAGGACGGCTGCCACTATGGTCAGACGCTGTTGAAAGATGCCAAAAACGGTCGTTTGCGCAGCGTTCCATTGTTGTTTGTTTGCTTAACGCCAAGCCGACCACGAAGGGCCATATCAGGGCGGTGCTGCTTTGACATATAACGTGCGCCACACACAAGACAGAAGTCGCAGCACAGGCTTCATGTCTCACCCAGTCACATTATTCTGACACCGGACCAACCAGTCCTAGCACTAACCCCATAATGCCAGACGCCAGGCGGAGCAGCCACTAGATTGCCAATTTTAAAGTCTTAGGTATGACCCGGCCGGGGTTCGAACCCACGACCTCCCGATCACGGGGCGGACGCCTTACCACAGTGGCAGCTGTCCTTGGTTGGTACGGGAACGGGACCTAGAACGGTTGTGTGGAATGGGGGTATAACTTTTGACACCGACAAACTGAAGAATGAACAGATCTATGAGGTAACCGTCTCAATGGTCCAGGCTCAGGAAACAAAGTGTATATATGGCCTGGGGCGATTGTATACAGCTTCCCTTCTTCGTGTCCGATAGACAAGGACAATAAATAGTAGAGCATAGTGCAATTTCTTGTTGGCATCTTCTCCACTGAAAGCAAGAACCCAAAGACTGAAGACCAAAGTGCTTACCCCACTTCTGACCCGAATCACCCCCCTCCTGCTGGGTACACGTGCACTCAAGTTAACACAAGACTGACACCTCTGCTTTGACCTGTGTGCCAGGAGTCGTATGAGAGTGAGACACAGACACAGAGACAGACATAGAAAGACAGAGTTGGAGAGACTCCGAGGGAGACACAGACAAAGACACACAAACAGAGAGAGACAAACAGACAGATAGACAGAGAGTGACACAAAACGGAGAAACAGATAAATGAACACCGGGTGAGAGAAAATGACTCGAGAGAGAGAGCGCATGAGATCGAGAGAGAGACAAAGAGACTGAGAGAGAGACAAAGAGATTGAGAGAGAGACAGATACACACACAGACACTAAGACAGAGCGAGGGAGAGACGGAGAGACTTGCATGGAGTGTACGTGACAGACAGTGTGTGTTGCTATAAACAGACAGACGAGGTGCAGCTCATTTCCGAAACAGCGCAAATGCCAATGGGACAACAGTGACATGATACTGTTTGAATTCCAAAAAAGCGCAGCTCATTTCCGGAACAGCACAGATGACAAAGTTGGTTTCAACAGCTGATCTCGTGAGCACGGTAACAAACGACTCATGTCACCTCTCCGAACGCATTCCAATAGATAGCCGCTCCTGCGGCCATCAATGAGAGAGATTGACTTACTGATCATTAATAAAGAAGGATAGACGTTTAATGCACAGCGTAGTCTTAGAGAGAGAGAGAGAAACGAAAACAAGTCGCGCAAGGCGAAAATAAAATATTTAGTCAAGTAGCTGTCGAACTCACAGAATGAAACTGAACGCAATGCCATTTTTCAGCAAGACCGTATACTCGTAGCATCGTCAGTCCACCGCTCATGGCAAAGGCAGTGAAATTGACAAGAAGAGCGGGGTAGTAGTTGCGCTAAGAAGGATAGCACGCTTGTCTGTACCTCTCTTTGTTTTAACTTTCTGAGCGTGTTTTTAATCCAAACATATCATATCTATATGTTTTTGGAATCAGGAACCGACAAGGAATAAGATGAAAGTGTTTTTAAATTGATTTCGACAATTTAATTTTGATAATAATTTTTATATATTTAATTTTCAGAGCTTGTTTTTAATCCAATTATAACATATTTATATGTTTTTGGAATCAGAAAATGATGGAGAATAAGATGAACGTAAATTTGGATCGTTTTATAAATTTTTATTTTTTTTTACAATTTTCCGATTTTTAATGACCAAAGTCATTAATTAATTTTTAAGCCACCAAGCTGAAATGCAATACCGAAGTCCGGGCTTCGTCGAAAATTACTTGACCAAAATTTCAACCAATTTGGTTGAAAAATGAGGGCGTGACAGTGCCGCCTCAACTTTCACGAAAAGCCGGATATGACGTCATCAAAGACATTTATCAAAAAAATGAAAAAAGTGTTCGGGGATATCAATCCCAGGAACTCTCATGTAAAATTTCATAAAGATCGGTCCAGTAGTTTGGTCTGAATCGCTCTACACACACACACACACAGACAGACAGACACACACACACACACACACACACACACACACACACACACACATACACCACGACCCTCGTCTCGATTCCCCCCTCTACGTTAAAATATTTAGTCAAAACTTGACCAAATATAACAAAACTTGACTAAATATAAAAAGGAGAGAGTGAGACAGGTAGAGAGAATGAAAGAGAGAGTGAGACAGGTAGAGAGAATGAAAGAGAGAGTGAGACAGGCAGAGAGAATGAAAGAGAGAGTGAGACAGGCAGAGAGAATGAAAGAGAGAGTGAGACAGGCAGAGAGAATGAAAGAGAGAGTGAGACAGGCAGAGAGATATATATAACGAGAGAAACAATGAGAGAGATCGATCGAGAAAGAGAGACGGGTAGAGAGAGTGACAGACAGACAGACAGACAGAGAAATAGGGGGATGACCCACCAGACTTCGGGTAGGCACAGAGAATGACGTCATCGTCGGTGAGGGGCAGAGTGCGGTAGTTCTTGAGGTTGTCGACAGGGAATGCTGGGTAGAACTTCCCGTCCAGTTCTATGACGGTCAGAGAGCAGCCGGACTTGTCCGTCAGCTTGACCGTCGTCATTCTGTCAAGTAGTGGTGGTGCTGGTGGCGGTGTAGTGGTGGTGCTGGTTGTCGATGTTGATGTCGGCGATACTGCGTTTCAAAGACTTGTTGATCTTTTGATCTGGAACAAAAATGTGTCTGTATCAAAACTTTTTATTTTCTTCTTTTTACATTTAGTCAAGTTTTGACTAAATGTTCTTGGACCGAGAATCGAGACGAGAATGGTGGTGTTGGTGGTGGGGTATGTTGGGGGGGGGGGGAGGAAGGACTGTGTGTGGCTGTGTGTGTGTGTTGTGTGTGTGTGTGTGTGAGAAGGTGTGTGTAGGTATGTGTGTGTGAGTGTGTGCGTGCGTGCGTACGCGCGTGAGTGTGTGTGTGCGCGCGCGTGTGTATATAAATATGTGTGTGTGTGTGCAAAATACTACAACACGGGTGTCATTACTAAGATTATAATCAATTTGTTTTCACCATACTGCGTTACAAAATGTTTGCCCACCTAATCTACGAAAACAAACCACGGGTGTAATTATCATGATCGATAATTATGTCATGGTCTGTGGTCCCTGTATGGTCATCGTCCGTAACAGTCAAGGTCGTTCGTCGTTGACGTCATCAGAGTTGATGAAATTCCTAGGCTGCGTCATCATCATCAGACATTCACAGACGTCATCATTCATCACTGAATGAATGGTAGAAGCGAAATATAATTATACTCTCCAGCAAAAAAAAGTTCGCATCGTGCTTCTCTTGCCGATAAATTAATGTGTGTCCATGACACAATCATAAAACAAAGATATCACCAGAAACCGTGTTCATTATGTCTTCAAGCTCAGTATGATTCAGAATTATCAGCATCT
>NC_090260.1:15266732-15271732 GCF_037325665.1 Littorina saxatilis | reverse complement strand
GTTACTACGTTACTATTTTTAGAATGTCACTGCACTGTCCAGAACGCTTTCCTTGCACCCGTAAGTTTTCCTCACTGTAAAAGTGCAAAGGTGGAATCAATTTATAGCCACGCGAAAAATACACTGTCATCTGTAACTGTTCTGTAACGGTTCCATCTCTATTCAGCTTGTTATTTTTGTCTTTTGTTTTAAATTATTATAAATATAATTTTTATTGCAGTAGTCCTTTAATTTTAACCCTTAGCTGTAGGCTAGATATGCACAAGTCATGTCGGTGCCACATAATGCTGACACACATGTTCCTGTGCATAGTTTATGGATAACGTGTAGTTGGGAAGTTAAGAGTAGAAATAATTAGTATTTAGTGTAGGAGGAGGGTTGGGGGTGGGTAGGGAGGGGGTGGGTATGGTTTACTTTGAGCAGGTCGGTTTCAGTTTTAATAAACAATTTTAGAGAATTGTGTATTTTATATTTGAGTCTTTCGTGTTTTAGACATTGATGCATTTAATAGTTTTAACGAGTTGCCTTTTGTTTTATCATTCTGGTGTTTATCTAGATGTGTTGTGTATTTTATAAGAAGTTTTTAAAAGTTCGAAGTTATTTTAGCATATAGGTTTTTAATGGTCTTAATAGTTAAACATGTATTACGTTATTATTAAGATTCATGTTTTGTTAGCACTAAGCAGTTGTTTTAATCAGTCTGGTTTTCTCTTGTTTTCATTTTATGAACATTTTAAATGTTAGACTAACTTATTGTTTTGTACAGAATAATAACTGTGTGAATGGTGTTATACTGAATGAAAGAGTGTGACATGAAGTTCTTGTACATCATTGTAAAGAGTGTGAATGACGTTTTAGTTTAGATGTCAAGCGCTTAGAGCAAGCCTTTTTAACGAAAGTTTTTGATTTAGCGCTATATAAATGTTCTTCTTATTATTATTATTATTATCATCTATCTCTATATACTTATAGATATAGATATACATATATATACGGCTTCTGTGTGTGTGTGTGTGTGTGTGTGTGTGTGTGTGTGTGTGTGTGGGCAACACCTGTGGATTGTAGAGTTCTGTTTGTGATGTGGTCTGGCGGCTTTGGTGTGTCTGTATGTTCGGGCCTTCCTTTGAAAAGCCATAACAGTTATTATAAATTCTCAATCCCGTTTGAGAGGACTTCGCCTTCAAAGGTGATTGTGGTGTTTCGGCACTCGGTTACTGACATTCTAAAAATAGTAACGTAGTAACGGGAATATGGATTGACGCCACACGAAGGAAGGGAGATGATGGGAGGGGTAGTATATATTAGTGGCAATATTTTGAAGATGGGAGGGATTTTGTACACGAATTGCAATACTTAGATGTACTACCTGTGCAGAAAAGGATCTCTCATGTCAAGTTTCATGAAGATCGGTCCAGTAGTTTTCTCTGAATCGCTCTACACACACACACACACACACACACACATACACCACGACCCTCGTCTCGATTCCCCCCTCTACGTTAAAAGGTACGGTTGAAGCAGCTTGCGGGCAACTGAGGTCCCCCCCCCCCCCCCCAAAAAAAAAAAAGAAGAAGAAGAGAAAAGAAACAAGAAATTCCTCCGAGGTAGGAAAAACACCCCCGTCCTTACCATTCTCACTGCCACCAACTGAGAAGGTTATTTCCCTTTGACCATTAATATGTCCCTCTATAAGTCCTTGTAGAATCTTAATCCACCAATAACTCCCTTACCGTGTGTTTGACTGGTCCCAATTTTTGTAAGGACCGTCTCAGGAATGTATAGAACCTGTTCACCAAGTTTGGTGACGATCGGTCCGTTCATTCTTGAGATCTATATGCGAACACAAACACACAAACAAACAAACAAACAAACAAACACATCGACCGAATCCTATACACACCCCTATACCGGGTGAAAAAAGAAAAAAAAGAGTTTGTCGATGTCGTGGGCGCGCTCAGCAAGGGAACCCGTGTAAGGGTTAATGACCGTGATTGGTTTCGCTTGAGTGATTCCGATCAGTCACGGTGGTGTGACAGTGGTCGTCATCACTCATCCGCGGAGGAAGAGGAAGAAGCCTGTCGTTACATTTGCTACCGTACTACCTACAAAAATAGCTCGGGGTGGTATGTAAATGTGAACATTGCGGTATATTTGAAAGGTTCAAACAAAACATAATTTACCTGTAGCGGTTGCATTGCGCGTGTTCGCGTGTGTATGTGTGAGGGAGGGGGTCATTTGGGGGAGCTTAATCTTGTCTGTCTATATGTCTGTCTGTCTGTCTGTCTGTCTGTCTATCTGTCTGTTTGTAAAGCAAGCACGCAGGCACGCAGGCATATAGGTAGATACAGCGGCAGTTAGGCAGATGAAAAGCTGTGTGTGTGTGTATGTGTGTGTGTCTGTGTGTCTGTGTGTGTGTGTGTGTTGGTGTGTGTGTGCGTGCGTGCATGCGTGCTGGTGTGTGTGTGTGTTTGCGTGTGCGTGTGTGTGTGTGTGTGTGTGCATGCGTGCGTGTGTGTGTGTGTGTTTGCGTGTGCGTGTGTGTGTGTGTGTGTGTGTGTGTGTGTGCGTGCGTTCGTACGTGCCTGCGTGCCTGCGTGCCTGCGTGCGTGTTTGCGCGTTTGCTTGTGTGGGAGTGCTTGTGTGGGAGTGCTTGTGTGGGAGTGCTTGTGTGGGAGTGCTTGTGTGGGAGTGCTTGTGTGTGAGTGCTTGTGTGGGAGTGCTTGTGCTTGTTGGCGATGGTGTGCGCGTGTATTTTTGTGCACACCTAGCATTTTTTGCCCAAAGAACGGTAATTAATGTGGCTAATTTGATCCTGGCCGATTGACAGTAGAATTTTCTGATCACGAAATCAGTTAGCTGTTGACAGGTTGCAGCCCACCGCAAAGTGGTCAGGTTTCTGCGTCCAGCCTTCGAAACTTGCCAGTCAATGTGCAACAACTGGACTATGTGGGTACGTTTATTTTATCCGCCTGACTACGTATTTGCTTTCCATCCAGATTCAAGTTTCAGATGTGAGTAGGCCTACAACTGTGATTGTTACGAAGTTACACACACAAAAATAGGTGTGCGAGAATTATGTTCAAGAGATTCTTTTGATTGCCGACCGTGGGGTTTTAGATGTAAGAGCAACTGTGATTGTTACGAAGTTACGAATAACTTTTTTGGCGTGTGAGAATTATGTTCAAGAGATTCTCTCGACTGCTGACTGTGGGATTTCAGATGTGATTGTTACGAAGTTACGAATAACTTTATTGGTGCGTAAGAACCATACACACACATACACACACTGCACACACACACACAAAAGGATAACCAAGATCGTTTTTCTTCTTCAATTTTCATCGAAAAGCTAACACACACACACACACACACACACGGGCGAGAAATCATGCTGCGGACCACAAGGTCGATGAATATTACAAACGGTGAGAATACCATAATGGATGTCGTCAACTCCAACAGCACGTTCGACTTGAACATCACGATGAACAACACTCAACCATTGATAAATACCACGACAATGTCGTCCACCATTTTATCCACGACGACAGCGGCGTCGACTGCTGCCACCAGTTCATCATCAACGTCAGCGACACCGACCACGACTATCGCTCTGGCGACGACGACTGTGGCTAGTAAGTAAGGGGCGGGAAGGGGGGAGGGGGGGGAGGATAGGCTGCGGTGAGATGTTGTGCAATAAAGAGTATATGTACTGTCTGTCTGTGTGTCTGTCTGTGTGTCTGTCTGTGTGTCTGTCTGTGTATCTGTCTGTCTGTGTGTGTGTCTGTCTGTGTGTGTGTCTGTCCGTCTGTGCGTCTGTCTGTCTGTCTGTCTGTATGTCTATCGGAGTTCTTGTCCGTATCATTCTGATTGTCAACAGAAAAAGGGTATCACATTGTGCGCGTGCTGCATTACAAACACATCAGAGTTAGTTGTTCGTGCCAATCGCAGGATAAACTGCGTGGAATATGCTCCGGATGTTGCGAAAAGCTTGTCCGATGTAAAGGGTCTTGCTCTTCCAGACCGCTGAAAATCTTGACAGAGTTATTTCCAGAAAACATCTATTTGGGATAATGTTCTTAAATTGCCCCTTCTATTGTGTGTCCCACAGACACGTGGTTAGGGCTGTCCATGTCCAACACCATCCTGAACGTCTGTTGGACTGGGTGGCCGAGTGGTAACGAACTTGCGCTCGGAAGCGAGAGGTTGCGTGTTCAGGCCTGAGTCAGGCCGCAATTTTCTCCCCCCTTTCCTAACCTAGGTGGTGGGTTCAAGTGCTAGTCTTTCGGATGAGACGAAAAACCGAGGTCCCTTCGTGTACACTACATTGGGGTGTGCACGTTAAAGATCCCACGATTGACAAAAGGGTCTTTCCTGGCAAAATTCCATAGGCATAGATAAAAATGTCCATCAAATACCCATGGGTATTGGAATAAAGTAAAATAAATTCCATCTCACAGGGCATTAAGTCTCAGGAAACATGAATACACGCATGCAGGGGAAAAAAATATGGGTAGCGCCGTATGTATGGCAGCTCGCTTTCCCCGGGGAGAAAGCAGCCCGAATTTCCATGAGGGTAACCTCACTGGACTGTAAATCTTATCCAATCCAATCCAATCCAATGTTGACTTGTGTGTACCACAGACACGTGGTTAGGGCTGTCCATGTCCAACACCATCCCGAACGTCTGTTGTATGTTGACTTGTGTGTACCACAGACACGTGGTTAGGGCTGTCCATGTCCAACACCATCCTGATCGTCTGTTGTATGTTGACTTGTGTGTACCACAGACACGTGGTTAGGGCTGTCCATGTCCAACACCATCCTGAACGTCTGTTGTATGTTGACTTGTGTGTTCCATAGACACGTGGTTAGGGCTGTCCCTATCCAACACCATCCTGATCGTCTGTTGTATGTTGACTTGTGTGTCCCACAGACACGTGGTTAGGGCTGTCCATGTCCAACACCATCCTGATCGCCGTGTTCACTGGCTGCACCGC
>NC_090260.1:15262560-15266532 GCF_037325665.1 Littorina saxatilis | reverse complement strand
TTTCTGCTAATTGAAACGAGTCAAACCAGCTGAGATAGAACTGATAGTGTGTGCAGGAAATACATGAATGTATTCAGTTTCTTACCATTACTGAAGTACGTTGAATAAGTTGAACTTCACCCCTCTCTGTGGTTGGAGTTTCGCTGTGGATTAACACACACACACAGCCAAGGCCTTTCCGGCTCGGCGACACGACGCCCGCCCCCTTTGCTCTGCTGTGTCTATCTGACACGCGTGTGGTGTGTGTTTGCTCGCAAGCTGTTTCGCTTCAAGGGCAATAACTGATGTGGTTTTTAGATGTGGCTTTGAATGGAGTTGTGTCCCTTGTCGTTGGTATTGGATTCTTCCCTATCGTTCATCATACCGGCGTGGTGTTGATACACAGTTTTCAATAGTTATTACAATTCTGAATGACCTGCTGCAGCATAGCTGGTCTCGGCTAAAAAATAAAAAAAAGACTTGTGAGTTGTTTAGCTGCATCAATGCAGTCTAGGGTTCATAGTTGGTGTCAGTGAAAAGTTCGTTTGTGTGCCTTCAGTTGTGTACACGTCAAGTTATTCCGAGAGAAGAAAAAGATTAAAACAAGCACGCGTAGACGGTGTACATGCATGGAGAAAGTGAACCCGACATTTTCAATCCTCGACCTTTTGTCGCATTCGACCTTTTGCTGTCGACTATTTCTCGCACTCGACCTTTTGTCGCATTCGACCTTTTGCTGTCGACTATTTCTCGCACTCGACCTTTTGTCGCATTCGACCTTTTGCTGTCGACTATTTCTCGCACTCGACCTTTTGTCGCATTCGAGCTTTTGCTATCGACTATTTCTCGCACTCGACCTTTTGTCACCCTCGACGTTTTGACTCTCGACCAAATGTCCTTGACCTTTTGTCCTCGACTTTTTTGGTCCTCACCCTTTTGTCGCACACCCGAAACAGCCGGTGTAACACGAAATTTTTACACCACAAAAAATTCACTCCGGAGTAATATTTTTGTACAAAATGTTTACTCGGAACACACCTGTTGTGGGGAGTTATTTTCTCGTGTTATGGGGGAGTGATTGCGAAGTTTCGAAAAGGGAGTAACATTTTCATACGAAATGTTTACTCCGGAGTGAAAAAAATCTCGTAGGAGTAATTTTCTCGTGTTACACCGGTGCATGACAACTTGATCCGCACCTTGATCCGCACAGTAGTCAGTATTTCAGGAAAATGTCCCCACACGGCTTCACAGCCCGGAGTGAGGTGTTGATGTTTGGTATGAGCCCAAGTGAAAGCCGGGATGCTCATTGTAGATCACGCATAAAGCCTGCGCGGATGTTTTGACGAAACTTGAACATAATCGTGTTGGCAGGAAGGCCAGTATCTTTAACGTTGTCGTACAGATAGACACACCTTAATTTCAGTCTCCGCAGGCAGTAGACGTCAATCACAGCATATCAAAAATAGCGAGCAGTAAATACGCCCACCGACACACACACACACACACACACACACACACACACACACACACACATATCTATATATCTCTGGATCCATTCCCAGTAACTCTTCCTTATCTTCTCCAGTGTTTTGCGTTTATCTCCCTTCCTTCGTGTGGCGTCAATCCATATTCCCGTTACTACGTTACTATTTTTAGAATGTCACTGCACTGTCCAGAACGCTTTCCTTGCACCCGTAAGTTTTCCTCACTGTAAAAGTGCAAAGGTGGAATCAATTTATAGCCACGCGAAAAATACACTGTCATCTATTTCTATATACTTATAGATATAGATATACATATATATACGGCTTCTGTGTGTGTGTGTGTGTGTGTGTGTGTGTGTGTGTGTGTGTGTGTGTGTGTGTGTGTGTGGGCAACACCTGTGGATTGTAGAGTTCTGTTTGTGATGTGGTCTGGCGGCTTTGGTGTGTCTGTATGTTCGGGCCTTCCTTTGAAAAGCCATAACAGTTATTATAAATTCTCAATCCCGTTTGAGAGGACTTCGCCTTCAAAGGTGATTGTGGTGTTTCGGCACTCGGTTACTGACATTCTAAAAATAGTAACGTAGTAACGGGAATATGGATTGACGCCACACGAAGGAAGGGAGATGATGGGAGGGGTAGTATATATTAGTGGCAATATTTTGAAGATGGGAGGGATTTTGTACACGAATTGCAATACTTAGATGTACTACCTGTGCAGAAAAGGATCTCTCATGTCAAGTTTCATGAAGATCGGTCCAGTAGTTTTCTCTGAATCGCTCTACACACACACATACACACACACACACATACACCACGACCCTCGTCTCGATTCCCCCCTCTACGTTAAAAGGTACGGTTGAAGCAGCTTGCGGGCAACTGAGGTCCCCCCCCCCCCCCCCAAAAAAAAAAAAAAAGAAGAAGAAGAGAAAAGAAACAAGAAATTCCTCCGAGGTAGGAAAAACACCCCCGTCCTTACCATTCTCACTGCCACCAACTGAGAAGGTTATTTCCCTTTGACCATTAATATGTCCCTCTATAAGTCCTTGTAGAATCTTAATCCACCAATAACTCCCTTACCGTGTGTTTGACTGGTCCCAATTTTTGTAAGGACCGTCTCAGGAATGTATAGAACCTGTTCACCAAGTTTGGTGACGATCGGTCCGTTCATTCTTGAGATCTATATGCGAACACAAACAAACAAACAAACAAACAAACAAACAAACACATCGACCGAATCCTATACACACCCCTATACCGGGGGTGTAAAAAAGAAAAAAAAAGAATTTGTGTCGTAGGCGCGCTCGCCAAGGGAACCCGTGTAAGGGTTAATGACCGTGATTGGTTTCGCTTGAGTGATTCTGATCAGTCACGGTGGTGTGACAGTGGTCGTCATCACTCATCCGCGGAGGAAGAGGAAGAAGCCTGTCGTTACATTTGCTACCGTACTACCTACAAAAATAGCTCGGGGTGGTGTGTAAATGTGAACATTGCGCTATATTTCAACGGTTCCAACAAAACATAATTTACCTGTAGCGGTTGCATTGCGCGTGTTCGCGTGTGTATGTGTGAGGGAGGGGGTAATTTTGGGGGAGCTTAATCTTGTCTGTCTATATGTCTGTCTGTCTGTCTGTCTGTCTGTTTGTAAAGCAAGCACGCAGGCACGCAGGCATATAGGTAGATACAGCGGCAGTTAGGCAGATGAAAAGCTATGTGTGTGTGTATGTGTGTGTGTCTGTGTGTCTGTGTGTGTGTGTGTGTTGGTGTGTGTGTGCGTGCGTGCATGCGTGCTGGTGTGTGTGTGTGTTTGCGTGTGCGTGTGTGTGTGTGTGTGTGTGTGCATGCGTGCGTATGTGAGTGTCTATTTGTGATTACGTGCATGCATGCGTGTTTGTGTGTGTGTGTGTGTGTGTGTGCGTGCGTACGTGCCTGCGTGCCTGCGTGCCTGCGTGCGTGTTTGCGCGTTTGCTTGTGTGGGAGTGCTTGTGTGGGAGTGCTTGTGTGGGAGTGCTTGTGTGGGAGTGCTTGTGTGGGAGTGCTTGTGTGGGAGTGCTTGTGCTTGTTGGCGATGGTGTGCGCGTGTATCTTTGTGCACACCTAGCATTTTTTGCCCAAAGAACGGTAATTAATGTGGCTAATTTGATCCTGGCCGATTGACAGTAGAATTTTCTGATCACGAAATCAGTTAGCTGTTGACAGGTTGCAGCCCACCGCAAAGTGGTCAGGTTTCTGCGTCCAGCCTTCGAAACTTGCCAGTCAATTACATGCCAAGTCGTATGCAACAACTGGACTATGTGGGTACGTTTATTTTATCCGCCTGACTACGTATTTGCTTTCCATCCAGATTCAAGTTTCAGATGTGAGTAGGCCTACAACTGTGATTGTTACGAAGTTACACACACAAAAAGAGGTGTGCGAGAATTATGTTCAAGAGATTCGTTTGACTGCCGACTGTGGGGTTTTAGATGTAAGAGCAACTGTGATTGTTACGAAGTTACGAATAACTGTTTTG
>NC_090260.1:15252560-15257560 GCF_037325665.1 Littorina saxatilis | reverse complement strand
ATGTATATACAGCCGCACTCGCCTAAACGAAACACGCTTAAGCAAAATACTCGGATATCTGAAACCAAAACCAATTTCCCGCCAGTCTTTGTAAGACTATTTCTAATTCGGATAAGCCAAACTCAACAAATAGCTAACTCAAACACGGACATCTCAAACGTGATTTTCACAGATAAGCCAAACTCTAAACACTGTCGGAGAGACATTTTTTTTATTTTTCCTTGAAAAACATGTCAGGAAGATAAACATATTTCGTCACGGCTATAATTATCCTACGGAAGCGAACACGTCACCTGTTTTTTGAGGGAAACTGACCAAGAAATACACGTGTCACGTGATGCGACGTTGACTAAATCCTTGCGGCTGCCAGCATGTTCCAAACAACTGTTGCAGTGTTCAAAAACGAGTGGCTCTCATACAAACCTCTTTTTCCAATCGAAGGAAGAAATCTTTGTGAAGAGCAAACCTACCTGAGGAATGTATGTGCTCATTTTGAGCGAGTGGCAAAGATCAAACCACAATAAACATGCAGCAAAACAAAACATTTGCCTACAATCTATGTTTACGGAGATTTGATCTTGATTTATGACCACAGAGACAAATTGTCTAATTTTGTTTCTTTTCTTTCTTTAATGGAGAGGGTTTCATTAAACATTACTTGGAATCCTTTTAACAAAAGCGTAGTTGCTTGTGGAATCTTTGGGTTTGTTTTAGAGATGTGCAGGGGCGGACGAGGGGGGAGGCACAGGGGGCACGTGCCCCCCCCCCCCCCGAAAAAAAAAGAAAAAAAAAGAAGAAAAAAAAAGATTTTTCTATGCTGATTCTATGACCATTTCTAAGTTCAAATGGCACCAGATGGCACCATTTTGCTTCTTTGGGCAAAAATTTTTTCCGGGGGGGCATGCCCCCGGACCCCTCTAGCAAATTCGGGCGCTTCGCGCCCATCACATTCACTTTCGATTCAAAGTGCCCCCCCCCCCCTTACAAAGCAACTGATCCGCCCCTGATGTGTCACTGTCTTCACCATTTATGTTTACAGTTGGCTTTGAGGTATTACTAAAGCTCCACTGAAGAAAGCACTTGTAGCTTGTCACTGTTTTGATCTTATTCATTTAAACACACACACACACACACACGCACACACACACAAACACACACACACACACACACACACACACACACACCACGCACAGAGAGAGAGAGAGAGAGAGAGAGAGACAGACAGACAGAGAGACAGAGGCAGAGACAGAGACAGAGAGAGAGAAAAACATTCCAAGTGATTTTACAACGTATCCTGAAAAAACTCGCTTAAGCCGAACTGCAGGGTAATTTCTCGGGAAAGGTTTGGCTTATCCGAACTCGGATATGCACAAACTCGGATAAGCGAAACGATTTTTCATTCCCCGGGCGAGTTCGGCTTAAGCGTGTTTGACTGTAGGTCTAAAATCATTTAAGTCTTGAGAACCTTTTTTATTTGGCAAAGGTATGACTTTCGCTTTTTAAATTCTTTTGGAAAAAAATGTTGTTGAATACATATATTGTAAACATAAGTCAGCGACTCTACCATATAAGGAGTAGACAATTTTAAAGATATCAACGTTGAAACAGCCAGTCAGATTTATCATTTGGAGGCTTTTTGTGTGTTTGAATTGTTGTTGTTTTGTGTGCGTTGAAAGTATGGCCCATATCTGTGCTTTTGAAGTTGCAGGCAGAGTTGTTTGTAGAATATATTACTTTAGCAATGACAAAGGTTTTCCTTGTGGATGCTTACTGCTTCCATATGTCAGACGACTGTCGCCAGAAAAGCTCACGATTCATTTAATCTTGCCTGTACTTCTCTGTGATATCCGTGTGTGTGTGTGTGTGTGTGTGTGTGTGTGTGTGTGTGTGTGTGTGTGTGTGTGTGTGTATATGTGTGTGTATGTGTGTATGTGTGTGTGTGTGCTTGAGTGTGTGTGTGTGTGTGTGTGTGCTTGAGTGTGTGTGTGTGTGTGTGTGTGATGTGTGTATATATGTGTGTAGTATGTGTGTAGTATGTGTGTGTGTGTGTGTGTGTGTGTGTGTGTGTGTGTGTGTGTGTGGGTGTATATGTGTGTGTGTGTGTGTGTGTGTTTTGCTTGTGTGTTTATGTCCATGTCATCCTTCCTCTCTCTCTCTCTCTCTCTCTCTCTCTCTCTCTCTCTCTCTCTCTCTCTCTCTCTCTCTCTCTCTCCCTCCCTCCCTCCCTCCCTCCCTCTCTCTCTCTCTCTCTCTCTCTCTCTCTCTCTCTCTCTCTCTCTCTCTCTCTCTCTCTCTCTCTCTCTCTCTCTCTCTCTCTCTCTCTCTCTCTCTCTCTCTCTCTCTTTGTTCAAAACTAGTCAAGCCTTCTCTGGCGCTATGGTGTGGAACTCCATTCCGTCTGTAATAAGATCATTAACCTCACTAAAGAGTTTTAAACAAGCTCTGCATAATCATCTTATGTCTACCTAGATGGCTATACTAGTCTTAACACGTGCAAGTAGCTGTCAACAATTGGCAAAGCTTTATGAATTACACAAATATGTTCTTTATTATATGTATTATGTGGAATTTATGTTGCGATTTTCCATCCTCATCATCATCAACATCATCATCATCATCATCATCACTTGATCATCATCATCATCACTTGATCATCATCATCATCATCATCATCATCATCACCATCAACAACATCTTCATCATCACTTACACCATATAATCATTATTAGCATTAGTGTAAACGTTGGTATCGTGTGAATTTTACCGTCGATCACTTGTTGCATGTTTCGCTTTCGATTTGTATGTTGCTTACTTTGTCATTTTGTTGTTTGTGTTTATTTGCTTGTTTGCTTACTTGTCGACTGTTTGCTGATTCGTTCGTTTACTTTGTTTATTTGTCATGTTGCTTTACTTGTTTATCATTTATTAGACATTTGTATCAGAAGTAAGGACCGGTTGTAAGAAAAGGCGTCGCCTTAAACCTCTATCCTTGAAAAATAAAGTTCCATCATCATCATCATCATCTCTGTCTGTCTGTCTGTCTTTCTGTCTCTGTCTCTGTCTCTGTCTCTGTCTCTCTCTCTCTCTCTCTCTCTCTCTCTCTCTCTCTCTCTCTCTCTCTGCGAGGGCGTGATTAAAGACTTTATTCCCCCCTCTGCTTCTTTACCTCTGTAAACTTGTAGGGGTAGTTATTTTTCGATAATGACCCAGCAACCAAACAAATAACGACCCAGCAACAGCCTGAATCCTCGATATTGCAATGGGTTGAGAAGTTATCTCGCATTTTTCATGATCCGCTAACTTCGACCATTATTTTTAATAATCACTGAGACTCGGCGTGTAACCTCTACCTATTCCCTCCAGCGTGTGTGTGTGGTGACTGCCACGTAATCCGTGTAATCTGCCCGCTTCGCCTGAACGGTGTTGTGTTTGTGTCACTCAGGCTGACTGAGCTCGTTTGTTTAAAGTCGAGTGTTAGTGCAGAGGTTTGTGACGCTATTGTGAGACTTTACCATATTGTTTGCAAGACTGCCAGCATAAATTTGTTGTTTGTGTTTATAGTTTGAACTGACTGTCGTTTTGCTTTTTTCATAACAGTTTCTGTCACAGTGTGTATGTGTTAGTTATCATTGTGTGTGTTTACTCCTTGTTTTATTATGCTCAGTGTTGGTCATTTAAATGTGTATCACCTCTATGGTCCTCTATAATAAGGTCCATGATGTATGTGCCTTCCTTGAAAAAGCATCTCCGAATTATCGTTTATTTGGTATTATACTGAATCAAGATTAGATTCCAGGGTTTCCGATAATGATATCGCGATTGTTGATTATTGTGTTGAAAGGCGAGACCCAGAAATTCAAGGGCAGACCGGAATCGCGGTATATATTCATGACTCAATTAAACACATTACGCGTAGACGCATAGACCTGGAACCCAGCGCAGTAGAATGCATTTGGTTAGAACTCAAACCCAGTAAATCAATGGCCCCTCAATGCGTGTGTTTTCTTTATAGAAATCCTGCTTCAAATTTTGAGTGGTATGATCATTTTGTACAAATGTTAGACAATGTTTATAATAAGAGCAAACACAATGCTGACGTTCTGTTGCTTGGCGATTTTAACATAGACATGTTAAAGTCCCATCCTAGCTGGGAATCAACTACTCAGTTATTTGGGCTTAAACAGCTTGTAAAGTCACCCACAAGGGTAACTTCAACGACGTCTACATTGCTGGATCATATTGACACGAATAATCCGGACACAATCTTAGGTGCCTGTGTATCCGACCTAAGTGTAAGTGATCATAGTCCTGTAAGCTGTTCCAAATTGATGAAGTTACCCAAGGCAGAATCAAAAGGTCACACATATATTTCAGACAGGTATTTTAAGCATTTTAATCAAGGTCTCTTCTTTAATGATTTGAATTGTACACCTTTTGCTTCTGTGCTTAATTTTACCGATCGTAACGAGGCACTTGAAGCCTGGTATTCCCTCTTTATCGATGTAGTAAATCAACATGCACCTGTGAGGCGGAAACGAGTAAGACATCCTAAACTTCCTCCCTGGTTAACCATTGGTATTATCGAAGCAATGGCGTATCGCGACCAGTTAAAGACAAACACATTATTTGAAAATTATAAAAAAGCGCGTAACAGAGTAAAGCATCTTGTGAGAAACGCGAAGCGATCATATTTTAATAAACTTGTGGGTAACAGCAAAGACGTTTCAAAAGTCTGGCGCGCCCTGAACACGTTTTTAAAAGGCAACTCTTGAAAAAATAATAGTATTCCTCAGAATATAAAGGCCAACGATTTTAAGGCAGCAGATATTTCCGCCGCAAAGTGAAACTGATTCGAAAGAATACGTTATTCCTTTGATGAAACATATGCTGGATTGTTCAGCAAACACACACACACACACACACACACACACACACACACACACACACACACACACACACACACACACACACATATCACGGACAATTTGCAGTCACAGAAT
>NC_090260.1:15225060-15247560 GCF_037325665.1 Littorina saxatilis | reverse complement strand
CCTCGAGCCGGGGACTGACGATGCTATACGGTCTTGGTGAACAAATGCAGTGCGTTCAGTTTCATTCTGTGAGTTCGACAGCTTGACTAAATGTAGTAATTTCGCCTAACGCGACTTGTTGATTTATCCCAAAGGTTTTGAGTCGTGTGTTGAAAATCGAATATGGTGCGTGAGTGCCAATTGAACAGCTTTCCAACAATCCCATATTCTATTTTTAGTACGGGATATCCCCAAGTAAAGGTCAAATGGAATATGTATCACCCCGTTTCGACTGATAGTAATGATAGTAGAGTACTTCTAGTATGATTTATTACCAATTCAGTGCCCTATATGGCTTTCTGACCAATCAGGACGGATTCTAGATGACCCTCTAATTGAAATGTTATAAGGTTCAGGCAGGGACCCGTTTTGTTTATCAAGCTAAAAATTAACAAGACAAAGTAAATATTTAAATCAACAATATCAGCGTGATTTATTCTGAAGAATAACACTTCAAATGCCGTCAGATAATACTGTCTTTATCTAAACAATACCGAAAAGCGAGTTTTGTCGGTGGGTGCTTTACGGAACAGCAAGGCACCGCCCATCCTCTGAGTGTCCAATGCCGACCCGCTCACTTTAAATCTAAATTATCAAAGTTCGGAAAAATTAAGTGAAATTGCGTTACTCGCTTTAGGTTAAATGTATCGTTCGTCATTTCCCATCCGTCTGGAGTCGGTTCTAAATCTGTCGCTCTCTGTTCAACAAGAAAAAGCGAAGCAAGCGAAACGCATGTTCAACATGGTTTATCTTGTGAGATTGTTGTGTGTCAAACGCATTTGACCTGTGAATATTCATCACGTCAGTTGTGTTACTCTGATTGGCTGACCTAGGTCAAGAGAATTCTTTGACTGACAGGTGACAGGCATAATCAGGTAGGAGCGCTCAAGTTCCCATTGCGGCTGTTCTGCCTTATTCGCGGGGTGGCTTCGAAATTTTTTTTGGTCGAATTAAACGGTAATAAAACCGTTATTTCTAACATGCTGACTGTTAGCAAATGATAACAGACATGTTTCACAAACGATATCAGCATTCGCCTAAACGGCTCATGCTTGATATCTTTTTTCTCGACATGTCTGTTATCATTTGCTAACAGTCAGCATATTAGAAATAACTCATAATAATAATACTAATAATTACAGCTTCTATAGCGCGAACCTAAGTAAAATATGCTCTCCGCGCAATACATTTTAGCTTCGAATAAAACCATACTATTTAAACACCAAATACAACACATTCTAACAAAATAACGTAACAATAAACTTACAGCAACACATTATCCAGTTATTCTCTTTCCAGCCTCCTCTTTCCTGGCGATAGGCTCATTTCACGACGCACTGACTTCCCTTGGCCACCTTATTCCCCTGATCGCAACCCATACGACTACTTTCTGTGGGAGTACCCGGGACAGAATATACGGCAACAATTCCTAGACCCTGGCAGCTCTGTAGGACGACATTAGAAGGGAAATCAGGCGGATAAAAGCTGACAGCTGACATGATTGGACGAGTCATGGACAATTTCAACGTTCGTGTTGCAGCAGTTCGTGTACGAAGAGGACCTTGGGTAGAGCAGATTACCAACTACTAAGGACAAACCAATTTCAACCAAATTTGCAAGACATCATTTGCCATGATTCTGCTATTGTTTTGCGGAGACATGTTCTAAATCTCTCCTCGCAGTCAAAAATGAGATCAACAAGAAAATAGGGCACTTTTAGTGGACCACCCTGTATACAAACAATGTGAAAGAAACAATTGAAAGTCAGAAGAGATTTTCTTCTGAGATTTGTTAAAATCTCTCAGCAGAGCAAAAGAGAGAGGAATTAAAAAATGTGTCCCTTCACGGACAGCCGTATTGGGGAAATCAGACCCTCCTCGGATATATACAGGGGCGGACGAGGGGGGGGTTTCAGGGGTTTCCGGAAACCCCCCCCCAGCCAAAAATTTTTTTTTTAAATGGTGTTTTTTTTGGGTATTAATCAGTGACAAAATCTGCTGCCTGAAACTGGTAATGATCATCCTCAAAATGCACCAGATTGCACCATTTTGCATCCTTTTTTACAAAATTTTCCGGGGGGGCATGCCCCCGGACCCCCCTAGCAAGCTAGGCGCTTTGCGCCGTCGGCTCGGCGCTTCGCGCCTTCACACCCATATCTTCACAATATACTTTTGGAAACCCCCCCATAAAATGAACTGATCCGCCCCTGATATATATATATATACTAGATCTGAGGCGGAGAGCTGAATTGTTTCCTTTAGCTTTAATAGCAATACGTGGATGAATGAATGAAAAACAAGGAATGGGATCGCGAGGAAAGGATTCCTATCTGAAAATATTTAGTCACTAAAAACTATGTAAGTGAATAAATAACGAAATAAATAAGCGACACTCAAAGCTGCTCCCCCCCCTCCCCCCCCCCCCCCCCCCCCTCCCCCGTCCTAACCCTTCTTTTCAACCAGTACACCCGTTCAAACTTACGTTTTTTCCAGCTTGCAAGTAGAATGCTCCAGATGCGGAGATGGCTCTGTCACCGTGACAGAAGACGTTGAAGAGTCCGGTTCCAACGTCCAGACTGACAGCACCGTTGCGACAGTCGGGTCTTGCAGCCAACCAGTAAATTCCACTAATGTAGATTTGTAGATTATGTGCTTTGACAAAATTGCGACTCCAGATCCTTGCGGCCAGGAAACGGTGGTCGAACTTTACGACGTTGGGCGGGCCAGAGGATTGCCCGCTGCAGCGTAGCGTTACGAATCTCTGTAACAACACGTGGGGGAAGCGGACACTTTAAGTCGTTAAATGATCAAGTTTAACAAAGAAAATTTACTCTATTTTTTGGAGCTTTTAAAATCCTAAAATCCTAAAATACAAGCTCAGTGTCCTAAATGAACTCGCTTCGTGAACAGTCCAGTAAGTAGTGATGTACCTTGAAAATCAACGCAAGGTCAACGGAAGGAATCGACTTAAAACACAAAACTATCGCGCTTTTTGTTCCTCGTGTGTAGGCGCTGTAACTTAGAATACAAAGCCTACATTGTTCAGGGTACAGTACTTCGTTTTAACAGCCGCGTTTGAGGGTCTTCAGAAAGATTTGTAAGAAGTTTTGTTTCTTCGACACGCTGTCATACGCACAGACTTACAATATCAGTCGTAGCGTTTGGAGCTTCACTCACATGTAACGTCAGCAGGACAGACGACGCACTGCAGATTATCCCAGCCCGCTACACGTTGCATAAAAGGAAAACAGGCCAAGTACTCGTCATAATCCCTATCGCGGCATAAATAATAGGCCGTGCGTCGTCTGTGCCGCTGAAACTGCGCAGGTATATTCTGCCCATTACGCTGAACAATGCCCACGCGTCAAGACCAGCATGTTTGAGGTTACACTGTTTGTGGGCTTTGCACATATGCTTAAAGCCGCTAAGTATTCGTCAAGACCTATGCTCCCACATATTTTTTTACACGTCTTTCTCTTTATCTATATATATATATATATACGACTTGTGTCTGTCTGTGTGTCTGTGTGTGTGTCGGTGTATCTGTGTCTTCGCGATGCACGGCCAAAGTTCTCGATGGATCTGCTTCAAATTTGGTGGGCTTATTCAGAGAGACCCCGGACACAACCTCATCGATGAGATATTTCAACACGCGCTCTCAGCGCGCAGCGCTGAACCGATTTTGGTTCCACCTCAGCTACCCGGGCCCCCATACCGACACACCATAGCCGCTACACCACATCACAACGCCAAAGTTCTCGGTGGATCTTTTTCAAATTTGGACACCGTATTCAGCTACACCCCGGACACAATATCATCGATGAGATATTTCAACACGTGCTCTCAGCGCGCAGCGCTGAACTGATTTTGGTTTTTGTGTTCATTTCACCATTATAAGTAACTCTTCCTTATCTTCTCCAGTGTTTGGCGTTTATCTCCCTTCCTTCGTGTGGCTTTCCCGTTTGTAAGTTACTGCGCTGTCCACTGCGCTGTCCACAACGCTTCCCTTGCACCCGTAAGTTGTTCTTACTGTCAAAGTGAAAAGGTCGAATCAATTTATAGCCACGCGAAAAATACACTCTCACCTATCTCTATATATTTATAGATATAGATATGCATATATATATACGGCTTCTCTGTGTGTGTGTGTGTTTGTGTGTGTGTGTGGGCAAAAACCTGTGTATTGTAGAGTTCTGTTTGTGATGTGGTCTAGCGGCTTTTGTCTGTCTGTATGTTCTGGCATTTGAGAAGCCACAGCAGATAATATAGGGCTAAGAAATAAGCTCTAAAATTCTCAATCCCGTTTACATGACTTCGCCTTCAAAGGTGATTGTGGTGAACCGCCACGCTGTCTGTCTCTGTCTCGCGATTCACCCCAAATTCCCGTTTCTAAGTTACTATTTTTAGAATGTCACTGCGCTGTCCAGAACGCTTCCCTTGCACCCGTAAGTTGTTCTTACTGTCAAAGTGAAAAGGTCGAATCAATTTATAGCCACGCGAAAAATACACTCTCACCTATCTCTATATATTTATAGATATAGATATACATATATATATATACGGCTTCTCTGTGTGTGTGTGTTTGTGTGTGTGTGTGTGGGCAAAAACCTGTGGATTGTAGAGTTCTGTTTGTGATGGGGTCTAGCGGCTTTTGTCTGTCTGTATGTTCTGGCATTTGAGAAGCCACAACAGATAATATAGGGCTAAGAAATAAGCTCTAAAATTCTCAATCCCGTTTGACAGGACTTCGCCTGCAAAGGTGATTGTGATGAACCGCCACGCTGTCTGTCTCTGTCTCGCGATTCGCCGGGTATTCCTCTAGTCCTACATACGTGAGAGAGAGACACCCGTGAGATAATAATCGTTCAAATCAAACGTGTGTATATCATGTAAATGAGGTCATGTCAAGCAAGTCTGGCAAGGACCTGTTTTTCCACTGCTTATGATGCCAAAGTCACCGAGACAAACGTCATTATAGAAAAAACAAGAGGCGAAGCCTTCAAGGCTCACGTAAGAAATCGACAAACAGTAACACAAACTCAATCACTCCGTCACACATACACACACACATAGTAAGCATAGGTGACACTGTGCAAGAAAGCGAGACACTAGATCTAGATCTGTCTGTCTGCATGTAGCCTACTTACAGGGACACGACTGCCAATGGCCGATTTCGAAGAAAAAACTAGTCTCGGCCCGCTCAAAATAACAATGACCGAGACTTTCAGTAATTCCTTCGCGTGACGTCTAACCCTCTTACGCCATAATGTGACGTCTCACCCTCTTACGCCATAATGTTAAAGTTTCTACCACAGACATACACACGCACACACACACACGCACGCACGCACAGACAGACAAAGTTACGATCGCATAGGCTACACTCACGTGAGCCAAAAAAAATTGCACTCGCTCATTGCCTTCGATGAATCTTTAGAACTAACACGTCACGCCACACTTTTCAGAGTGACATTTCTTTGATTTGAGGTAATAGATTGCACGAGGCTTTAGAAGAGATCGAGGTTCCAAAACAAGCGTCTTCAATTTAGCTGCAGTAAAATACACGTACGTACAGTATGTAGAATAAACAGAATACTACATGGCTTGCTGTGTCGTACCAGATTTACACTCGTTGTTTTTTTTAAATAGTGAACAGCTCGCTTTCGCTCGCAGTTCAATATTTAAAAAAAAACTCGTGTAAATCTGGTGCGACACAGCAAGCCATGTAGTATTCTCTATGTATCCACTTACACCAGACAATAGCAGTGCAGAAAGTTACCGACATGGCATTCTTTATTCCTGTGTCTCTCTTCTCTCCACTCTCCGCCGACCCGACTGAAGCCGGGTTTGTTTGTTTGTTTGTTTGCTTAACGCCCAGCCGACCACGAAGGGCCATATCAGCCTCAGGGCGGTGCTGCTTTGACATATAACGTGCGCCACACACAAGACAGAAGTCGCAGCACAGGCTTCATGTCTCACCCAGTCACATTATTCTGACACCGGACCAACCAGTCCTAGCACTAACCCCATAATACCAGACGCCAGGCGGAGCAGCCACTAGATTGCCAATTTTAAAGTCTTAGGTATGACCCGGCCGGGGTTCGAACCCACGACCTGCCGATCACCGGGCGGACGCCGCCTTACCACTAGGCCACCGTGCCGGTCTGAAGCCGGGTGGCGACATTTGTTTTCACACGTCAGTTACGGGCTTTCAATCCCGAAGGCTATTTCCGAGTAGCTACGAACGTAAACGGAATTTCCGATGTGTACGGATGCTTATCGATTAGAGTTGTCGTTCGTGTCTCGCTAACCCAGTACACGGTAGCGCTGGAATGAGTGCAATCCGAGCGAGGAACTTTGCCGAATGCAATCTAGAGATGATCGTCACTGCTGCAGGGTCAATGTGTGAATTGATACGATAGAGCGAAACGAATTGCACTCAGCACTCGCTCAATCCATGCTGAGGCTTACAAACTCCCAGCCTGCAGAACTATCCAGTAAAACGGTGCTGTTGTTTTACTGCAGACAACCTGTTTACACTTTTTAGACCTCTTGTACACCAGAGTTCCCATTGAATTGCCAGAAACACATTCACAGATACTTCAATAATGTTGTTACTGGACTCCGAGTGGCTTTTTAGTTTCTACAAAATAATAGCACTGTTGATCTAACGTGATCAAGTTCAGTTAGATCTAAGTTGTAACCCTGAAAGCATGCTAACGTTAATTTAAACGTTAATTTAACGTTTGCATGGTTAGATTTTGGTTTACGGTTAGCATTAAACGTTAAATTGACGTTAAATTAACGTTAGCAGAAAAACGGTTATAAAGCAAACGTTAAATTAACGTTAAATTAACGTTAGCAGAAAAACGGTTGTAAAGCAAACGTTAAATTAACGTTAAATTAACGTTAGCAAGCAAACCGTTTTCATGGCAAACCTTTTTTAAACGTTAATTTAACGTTTGCCTGAAAACCAATATAAAACGGTTTGCATTGAAACGTTAAAATAACGTTTAATAAACGTTGACACATAACCGTTCAATATCAAACCATTTTGAAACGTTAATTTAACGTTTGCCTTAAAACCAATATAAAACGGTTTGCATTGAAACGTTAAAATAACGTTAAATAAACGTTGGCACATAACCGTTCAATATCAAACCATATTTAAACGTTAATTTAACGTTTGCCCGAAAACTATTAAAAAACGGTTTGCACTGAAACGTTAAAAAAACGTAAAATAAACGTTGACACAAAACCGTTCAAAATCAAACCAATTTCAAACGTTAATTTAACGTTTGCCCGAAAACAAAACAAAAAACGGTTTGCACTGAAACGTTAAAAAACGTTAAATAAACGTTGACACATAACCATTCAAAATCAAAGCAAAAGCAAACAACACAAACAAACAAAACAAAAAATGTTGTTATTGTTGTGGTGGTAACATTGACATTAACAAGCAACACACACAAAATTTGAAAAAAAAATAAAAATAAATATAAAAATTGAAAAAAAAAATTGACATGTCATATCAAAAACAAACCTTTCAAAAAAAATTATTTGTTAAAAAAAACCATAATGTAACGTTAAGTTAACGTTAGTTTTATGTTTTATGGCTAACGTTTATTTCATGTTTTATGGCTAACCTTAAATTAACGTTAGATTTAGGTTACTTTGCTCATCAAGATAAACGTTAAATTAATGTTAACATTTAACGTTAATTTAACCAAAATAAAGCCATAATATAACGTTAAATTAACGTTAATTTAACTTCCTTTAACTTCTTTCTATAGTTAAGAAAAACAACCTCGGATACATTTACTGAAAAAATAACACCAAGTGCTTTAAAATTATCCGGGTTCCAGGTAAAATTCATATCAGGCAAACATCTTCTTTTGCAAAACTTTAAAGGTCCTAACCAAACTACAATTGTTTTATCATAATTCATTCTCAGACCTGATAGTGATGCAAAATGTTGTAACACTTTTATACTTTCGCAAAATGATTGCTCTGTACCATCAAGAAACAGACTGGTATCATCAGCGAATTGTGACAATAAAATATTTTCGCCAAGAATATTCATACCCCAAATCTTTTTGTTCTGGCGTACCATAAGAGACAATATTTCGGCACAAATCAAAAATAAATAAGGTGACAGCGGATCCCCTTGCCGGGTGCCTGGGCCTACCTTAAACCATGCTGAATACCGACTAACTGAAACACAGGACTTAATTTTGCAATAAAAAGTAAAAATCCATCGTTTCATGTCATTTCCAAAGTTGAATTTGCTCAAAGATTTTTCAATAAATGACCAGGCAACACTGTCGAAAGCCTTTTTAAAGTCGACCATCAAAAGTAGGCCAGGTATATTATGTTTATTTGAGTAGAACAGGGTATCATATATTAATCTGACGTTTTCACCAATATATCTTCCTTTCAAGAAGCCTTTTTGATCATCATGAATCAAATTTGGCAAAACACGTTTAAACCGTTCTGCAATGCACGTTGATGCAATCTTATAGACCGTATTTAACAGAGTAATTGGTCTCCAATTTTTCAAAAGTGTTTTGTTTTTTTCCTTCCTTTGGAATACATACTATAACGCCCTGTCTCCGAGTCACTGACATTTCTCCTTTCTCAAATCCACAATTTATAGACCGTAACATAAACTTTCCTAAGTCGGAATAGAAAAACTTGAAGAATTCCGCAGTGTACCCATCTGATCCTGGGCTTTTGTCGTTGTTTAATTTTTTCACAGCTTTGAGTAGCTCACATTGAGTAAGTCTACCTTCCAATTGTTTACTCTCAGCATCTGTTAGTACAGGATGAGCCAGGTTTTCACCAATCTCTTGATTTACCAGTTCGGCTTCTCTTGAAGTATACAACTCCTCATAAAAAGTCTGTGCTTCTTTAACAATCAAAGCATTATCATGAATAACTTCACCATCATCTTTCTGCAAAAAAACACTTGGACTTCTGGACAAATGGTCTTTTCTCCAAATTACAAAAATAGTTTGTATTTTTCCCCCCTCTCCAATCCACTTAGCACGGGATTAATTATCATACCATCCACTTTTTTCTGCCTTATTTGACTTAACTCCTGTCGTGTTTGCTCTAAAAGTTGTATATTATACTCTGTCAAATTGCTTTCCAAAGTGTATAATTATTTGAGAAAGAAGATCTTTTTCTTTTCTGTTATTTTCCTTTTTTTTATATAAGGAATATGAAATGCATCTACCTCTTATTTCCATCAATAGACTATTATTAGTCAATGTAGCGTTGCTTCAATGAGATTAAGTCCACACATAATTTGTGTCTGCCCGATTGATAATACTATGCTGTGGTATTTTACTGAGACTGAAAAATGTGTTGTAATATTTTTTAGTTCACATTTTCATGTTTTAGCAATTGAAGGAATTTAGTTTGCATTGTTCAACATTTTAAAAGTGTTACTGTTATCAAATTACTATTCACATATATATTGAATTGTTAAAGGCACAGTAAGCCTCCCGTAAACCATCACAGAGCTCCCCGAGCGTCTACATACAGTACAAGCATACTTCCATTTGAACGCTCACCGAACGGGAACATCCTGGCTGCTTTCTGTCGAGCGTGAGAAATTGTCAAAGAATTTATTTTCGTGGACTTGCTCCTCTACAACAATGGCGCCTCGTTTTGGTGCTGGACGGCTGTTATGAATATTCAATACCGGAAATCACGCCCGGACAGTAAGCCTCCCGTAAACCATCACAGATACTGTCAGGCTTTTACACACAGTACAAACACCCTTCCATTTGAACGCTCACCAAACGGGAACATCCTAGGTGCCCTACGTAAAGAGCGAGCAATTTTTAAAGAATTATTTTTGCAGATTGTCTCGAACACTTTTTGGACCCATCCTGAACTCAGGTCAAAAATGAGTTACTTCCCTTCGGGTCTCATTCTATCGATGTAAACTGGCCATAGCCGTGGATCGATGATTATCAGAATGTTTTTTAAGCGTGGTGCGTTTTTGCGCTAGACCTAACTTTTAAAATCTAAATAATAAATTGACAGCTTGTTACACAAACATTCTTTAATCATACAAGAATTCTTTTTTCACCAAGACAAGATCACTACAATTCGAAATTGTGAAAGTTTGAAAAAAGAAAAGCCCGGAAGCAGGGTCACGCAAGGGTCGTAGCAGACGAGGGTTTATGCATATCGCCGTTCATCTCAACAGTCAAAAGCCATCGCTAGAGTTCTTCTGAACCACAGCCGTTTGTTTCGTGCATAAAAACGTGCTATTGTAGATAAGCTCACATCGAGTCGCATTCAAATGACTAACTGACGACTACATTGTGAAAAAGGGAAACTGGATCACACGGGTTCACGATGGCTCAGGGGTAAGATAAACCACGCAACAAAAAAATTCTTTGAAAATTGTTCGCTCTTTACGGAGGGCACCTAGGATGTTCTCAATCGGTGAGTGTTTAAATGAAAGGGTGTTTGCACTGTGTGTAAAAGCCTGACGGTATCCGTGATGGTTTACGGGAGGCTTACTGTGCCTTTAAAGACCTCAACAATTTAACGTTAATTTAACGTTTTATCACATGAGCAAATTAACGTTAAATTAACGTTAGCGGTAAACGTTAAATTAACGTTTACCGCTAACGTTAATTTAACGTTAATTTAACGTTAGCATGCTAACTGGGAACAGTGTACAGTCAAAAGCACCAGCAACAGCGTGTGCCAGTACGCATGCGGTTTGTGGCTCCTATACGAGTGCATGCTTTTTAATTAGAGGGTGTATTTAAGTTTTACGACAAGAAAAATAAGTTCTTTCCTTCAAAACATCCAAAATATCCGTATTAGATATTGTCGTTGAACATGTGTTGCTCACAGCAAACATTTTGAAATCTCCGAAGCTGCTTGCATAAAGATGACGGCCTTTATTCCAAGTCACACAGGTATTTGATGGACATTTGTATCTATGCCTATACAATTTTGCCAGGAAAGACCCTTTTGTCAATCGTGGGATCTTTAACGTGCACACCAAATGTAGTGTACACCAATACAAAGTGAACTGCATCTTGTTCATCAGTGGAGCACACTACAAAACCACGTCCTCACTCGCCCGTTTCTCTGAACGTTCTCCTTTACCCTCTAGCATGAATAGACTCAATGGAACTTTATCTTGAAAAGCAGACAGCATTCATCCATTCAATCAAAATCTGACTGACCACAACATTCCGAACAGTTAACACATATATATTGGTTATAGGCAAGAGGAAGGGGGGAGGGGGGGGGGTGCGGGGTGGAAGGAGGCGAAAACGTACCAGTCTGGTTGGCAGCTGAGAGAGAAATTCAAGTTTTACGCCCTAACGGCAGGGCCATTAGGGGCACGTTCTCGGGTTTTAACCCGACTTTAGATGAGTTACACAAGTGTATGCGTGTTCAGGTGGTATCAGCCATCTTCACTTATGGCAGAAAGACCGAGGTCTTTTAAGTGCCACTGTGGTGACACGGGGGTGGGAGATAGATACCGTCTCTGGGTCTGCACTTAAAGTTAACCCGTGTCCGTCCCGGCCCGGATTCGAACCTGCGACCTTACGATCACAAATCATGTGCTCTACCACCCGAGCTACCCGGGCCCCCGGTTGGCAGTTTGACTGATTCTCCTTTATAAAAAGGAAATCACACTTACTCGAAACTTCTCAGACTATCCAAGACACCCGAGTCAGGCAGGAGGCACATAGCTTAACGCCTTCTGCAAGCTACCCGGGCCTGACCATCGGACACAAGGGGACGGCCCATTTCAAAGAGAGAGGCAACCTGCTTCACTAACTGGACAGGCAGTTAATTAACTGCAGCAGTTGTAAGATACACAGGTGGAGTTCAGCACTTGCAGTTGAAACTTAAAGATTAACCCCTTCACTGCCCAACCCGTATGTAATACGTGGTCATTTTCTGTTTATCGTACGCCCATAACCGTATCTCATACGTGGGATTTGTGTCAACAACATTTCAGGACATTTCTGAAAACTAAATGGGAGGTAACCACTGTCCAAGTACTTGTAGGGGGTCTAAACACAGTTCTTTCCCATAGACCATTCGGATAAGTTACTACCACTGTGGCAGTGAAGGGGTTAAAGAATTGACACACAATACGAATCGATCGGGAACATGAACTACAAACTCTAGAACGGATAATGATAACAGAGTGAGACTGCTTTACTCTTATTTACCGAAACGAAATGCAAATTAAGATTACCAGCTCTGTTCTACGTCTCTTCAACATACAACTTAACACCAGGACAGTTCACCTTTCTTTTTTTTCTACATGTATTATGCTTTTGCTTTTATTTCATTTTTCACATCGCAATTAATATTCTCTGCAAACAATGATCATTCACACTCTATTAAGAAACACAAACAGTTGTGTACGCAAACAGAAGTGACATGTATGATGGCAACAACAAAATGACGCTGACTGAAACAACCAACACAAAATGTTGTTTGTTTGTTTGCTTAACGCCCAGCCGACCACGAAGGGCCATATCAGGCCGGTGCTGCTTTGACATATAACGTGGCCCACACACAAGACAGAAGTCGCAGCACAGGCTTCATGTCTCACCCAGTCACATTATTCTGACACCGGACCAACCAGTCCTAGCACTAACCCCATAATGCCAGACGCCAGACGGAGCAGCCACTAGATTGCCAATTTTAAAGTCTTTGGTATGACCCTGCCGGGGTTCGAACCCACGACCTCCCGATCACGGGACGCCTTACCACTAGGCCAACCGTGCCGGTGTAACACGAAATTTTTACTCCACGAAAAATTTACTCCGGAGTAAATATTTCGTACGAAATTCTTACTCCGAGTACACTTTTTGTACGAGAAAAGAACTCCCCAAGGCACGAAAAAATTACTCCCTCCACGAAATTTTTACTCCCCATTTTTTTTTACTTCCAGTAAAAATCTCATTTGCAAAAATGGGATGCGATCGAAGGGATAATGCCAATAAGTGATCTCGCGCACACGAATGTCGCGCTACCCTCCTTCCACCCCTTCCACCACCAAGACTAACAGGGGACAAGGGAGTAAAAATGTCGTACACCTGGCATGGGAAGTTAAATTGCTTGTGTTTGGGTGAAGTAATTTATTCGTTATTTATTCGTCAGGGGAGTAACATTTGTGTACGAAATGTTTACTCGGAACTCACCTGTCTTGGGGAGTAATTTTCTCGTGAAATAGGGGAGTGCTTTTTTCGTAAAGGGAGTAACTTTTTCGTACGAAATTTTTACTCCGGAGTAAAAATCTCGTGGGAGTAATTTTCTCGTGTTACACCGGTCTAACCCAAAATACTGGAAAGACACGATGACCATTAACACGACTAGTAAAACGATAAAGTACGACTTTAACATCAAGTAAAAAATGTTTGGTATATATACTATATTCACCAAACTGAAAAAAGCACAGAAATGTATGAGCTGTATGGTGTATCAAAACAAAGACAACGTCTCTCTGAATATATTTTCAGAACAAATTAAGAACACGTTTGAAAAGAAAAAAACACCTGACCATTTCACCCTTTCTGATATGGGGAAAATTAGATTCTACGTGATTCATATCAATTTTGACATTCCTTATTCAATACTGAATCTTATAATTGTTTTCACAATGCTCGGCAAAGGGGGACAAGATGAACTATGATGACGAACGGAATCCGGCTCCCGACACAGAAGAGCTTGCATGGCGAAGCAATCCACTCGCTGATTAATTATTCATTTATTTTCTTGGCATAGTTTTGGAGCAGTTTTCAGCAAATCATTGCTAGAGGAGATTAGGTAGAAGAACCTTAATGGTATGACTTGTTTGCTTTTATTACATTTTTTTTCTCGATACGTTATTAAGTTATAAACCTGGTTGTTGATTTAAAACTGTAAGAATTTGATTGATAAAGAAAAAGACCTATGAAGGAAGATGCTCCCCGCCTGTAAACAAAAAGGCAGAAAAAGAAGGGTGATAGCAGCCTGTATGCAACTGAGGTACCACCCCCCCCCAAAAAAAAATATATATATATCCATATATATCTATATATCTATATATATAATAATAATTATATAGTCTCACCGATCCGTGGGACACAAAGCCCACACCCAATGAGGTGGCGCCTTGGTAATGTCCAGTGTACCTGGCGCTTACTCTGGTTCCAGCCCTGAGGTATACTGCCACAACCAGACCTGCAACAGCATCACCTTGACCGTAGGCCACGAAGCCAGAATCGCGTCCGTTGATCTGCAGGAACATGTCCGTTCTGCCGTCGGGGTCAGCAACCATGGTGATGAGGTACGTGCCATCTAGAGGCACGTTCGTGCTTTGCATGCTCACCAGTCGAATCTGGCCGAGGCTGATGCATATCAGCAGCAGCATGCGGAGGGTTGCTGTCGTTGTGGTCATCTTTACCGTGAACGTGCTTGCAGTGGTTACAACGGCGGGCCTTTGTTGTTTTATTGTTGGTGATGGTGTTGGCGTTGTTGTTGTAATTGCAACAACTATTGTTGGAGTCAGTGCACGAAGAAAAGTGGACCACCTTGTCAGAGGAAAACGGATGAAGTCACTTCGGCGGCGAGACCTATATTAATCTTTCACCTCTGGAGACGATGTGAGAAAGACGCAAATGACGACTGTTGGCTTTGCTTTGTAGCCAGCAGAAAACTTGAGACTCAATCGAAAAAGTCATCTTCGGTTTATACGCTTTAACCCCACACATTGCGTGAAAAGTTCACTCTTAGTTTACAGCTTAAACGTCAGGTATCGTGAGAAGATGTACCACGCAGTGTACCGCTTAAATCCCAGGCATTACACGAAGAGGTCACTCTCAGTTTACAGCTTAAATCCCGGGTATTACAGGAAGAGGTCACTCTCAGTTTACAGCTTAAATCCCGGGTATTACAGGAAGAGGTCACTCTCAGTTTACAGCCTAAATCCCAGGTATTACAGGAAGAGGTCACTCTCAGTTTACAGCCTAAATCCCAGGTATTACAGGAAGAGGTCACTCTCAGTTTACAGCTTAAATCCCGGGTATTACATGAAGAGGTCACTCTCAGTTTACAGCCTAAACCCCGGGTATTACATGAAGAGGTCACTCTCAGTTTACAGCTTAAACCCCGGGTATTACACGAAGAGGTCACTCTCAGTCTACAGCCTAAATCCCGGGTATAACAGGAAGAGGTCACTCTCAGTTTACAGCCTAAATCCCGGGTATTACATGAAGAGGTCACTCTCAGTTTCCAGCTTAAATCTCGGGTATTACAGGAAGAGGTCACTCTCAGTTTACAGCTTAAATTCCGGGTATTACAGAAAGAGGTCACTCTCAGTTTACAGCTTAAATCTTGGGTATTACATGAAGAGGTCACTCTCAGTTTACAGCCTAAATCCCAGGTATTACAGGAAGAGGTCACTCTCAGTTTACAGCTTAAACCCCGGGTATTACAGGAAGAGGTCACTCTCAGTTTACAGCTTAAACCCCGGGTATTACACGAAGAGGTCACTCTCAGTCTACAGCCTAAATCCCGGGTATAACAGGAAGAGGTCACTCTCAGTTTACAGCCTAAATCCCGGGTATTACATGAAGAGGTCACTCTCAGTTTACAGCCTAAATCCCGGGTATTACAGGAAGAGGTCACTCTCAGTTTACAGCCTAAATCCCGGGTATTACATGAAGAGGTCACTCTCAGTTTACAGCTTAAATCCCGGGTATTACAGGAAGAGGTCACTCTCAGTTTACCGCTTAAATCCCGGGTATTACAGGAAGAGGTCACTCTCAGTTTACAGCTTAAATCCCGGGTATTACAGGAAGAGGTCACTCTCAGTTTACAGCTTAAATCCCGGGTATTACATGAAGAGGTCACTCTCAGTTTACAGCCTAAACCCCGGGTATTACAGGAAGAGGTCACTTTCAGTTTACAGCCTAAATCCCGGGTATTACAGGAAGAGGTCACTCTCAGTTTACAGCTTAAATCCCGGGTATTACAGGAAGAGGTTACTCTCAGTTTACAGCTTAAATCCCGGGTATTACAGGAAGAGGTCACTCTCAGTTTACCGCTTAAATCCCAGATATTACATGAAGAGGTCACTCTCAGTTTACCGCTTAAATCCCAGATATTACATGAAGAGGTCACTCTCAGTTTACCGCTTAAATCCCGGGTATTACAGGAAGAGGTCACTCTCAGTTTACCGCTTAAATCCCAGGTATTACAGGAAGAGGTCACTCTCAGTTTACCGCTTAAATCCCGGGTATTACAGGAAGAGGTCACTTTCAGTTTACCGCTTAAATCCCGGGTATTACAGGAAGAGGTCACTTTCAGTTTACCGCTTAAATCCAGGGTATTACAGGAAGAGGTCACTCTCAGTTTACCGCTTAAATCCCGGGTATTACAGGAAGAGGTCACTCTCAGTTTACAGCTTAAATCCCGGGTATTACATGAAGAGGTCACTCTCAGTTTACCGCTTAAATCCCAGGTATTACAGGAAGAGGTCACTCTCAGTTTACCGCTTAAATCCCGGGTATTACAGGAAGAGGTCACTCTCAGTTTACCGCTTAAATCCCGGGTATTACAGGAAGAGGTCACTCTCAGTTTACCGCTTAAATCCCGGGTATTACAGGAAGAGGTCACTCAGTTTACCGCTTAAATCCCGGGTATTACAGGAAGAGGTCACTCTCAGTTTACCGCTTAAATCCCGGGTATTACAGGAAGAGGTCACTCTCAGTTTACCGCTTAAATCCCGGGTATTACAGGAAGAGGTCACTCTCAGTTTACCGCTTAAATCCCAGATTTTGAATGAAGAGGTCACTCTCAGTTTACAGCTTAAACTCGAGCTCTTGCATAGCCATTTGGAGTTTACAGCATAAACCCAAGGTATCAAGAGAGAAAGAACAAGAAATTCCTCCGAGGTAGGAAAAACACCCCCGTCCTTACCATTCTCACTGCCACCAACTGAGAAGGTTATTTCCTTTTGACCATTAATATGTCCCTCTATAAGTCCTTGTAGAATCTTAATCCACCAATAACTCCCTAACCGTGTGTTTGACTGGTCCCAATTTTTGTAAGGACCGTCTCAGGAATGTATAGAACCTGTTCACCAAGTTTGGTGACGATCGGTCCGTTCATTCTTGAGATCTATATGCGAACACAAACACACAAACACACAAACAAACAAACAAACAAACAAACACATCGACCGAATCCTATACACACCCCTATACCGGGGGTGTAAAAACACTCGAAGGAAAGTGAGATTTTGAGGGTTTAGTCCCAAGCGCAGTATATCGACCAGTTTCTTTCAAACTTTGGTAGTTACGATACTCCCGTACACGACGTCGAACTGGACCAGTATATTTTCAGATAATTTATACATACTTCTAGGTTCACAACAAACAATTCTGGAACCTCAGGAGAATCCTCACGGGTAGTAGGCCTATAGGCATAGCCAGCAGAGCTGTGTTAATTGTGTTCTTGTTCTTGTTTAATATGAAGAATATGACCAAATTCTGGATCTCGTTCGGTCGTCACATAAAACTGGTATTAAATTAATCAATACAAAGTTGAAGATAGAGTTTGCCCTCGGTATAGTAAGGATGTACGGATAACAGAGAGAGAAAACCCTTTGCATAAACAGACAAAAGCTTCACAACACTATTTCACAGATGACATTTGTATTAATCCACAAAAAGTTGAAGAAGTGGTTTGCCCCCAGAAAGGATTTTCAGATAACAGAGAGAAAATGGCATGTACATAAACGTTAAAAAGCTTTACACAACTTTATCACAGATGACATTAGTATTAATCCACAACAAGTCTCAGCTGTGGCTTGCCCCCCGTAAGGATTTAAGGATAACAGAGATTAAAAAAAACCTGTACTGAAGTAGATGCGCTTTAAGAAGACAACAGCTGTGATCTGTCGTCAGTATTTTCCGACCATGAAGGTCTGCGCTTGTTCCAAGTGTTATCTTAAAGATACAGTGCATGTCGCAGCATTGCTGAAGCAACGATTTGTCTTTTTGTCACAGATTACGATTCCAACAATCAAAAGCTTTACACAACTATCTTACTAGGTGACTACACGGGCCTTTAGTGTTGCCGGCCAAATACAACCTTATGCGGTTTGTCAGTTCCCATCTCCTGCCAACATGTAACTACCTTTTTCCGTGATAAGGTTCTGGGGCTAAAGGCTGCATGCGGTATGGACCAACATACCTCATTTTACAATTGTCTTTCGTAATGAAACACAATGTCTTGACATAAAGTACCAAAGATAAAAAGAATATTATTATCACTATTGCCGAGACTTCTAGACTTCCATGCAGGCTTTTGAGGTAATAAGTTTACTTATCGCATTTTTACTGATCACATGACAAAACATGCTGTTGTCATTGGTCAACTAGGAACTGTATATCAATTGACATCGCGCAGGAAGTTCCCAGCGAATTTGATATCGCGCAGGAAGTAGTTTATCAATTTTAATTTTGAAGAATAAAATCTCACCTGAAGGAAACAAATGTCTCCCTTTTTTTAAATCACAAATTTATAAAAGAAAAGTCATTGAATCAGAAAGATTAAGCTGTGCAATGAATAAAATCAAACTGTTCCCACCCAGCTTTAACAGAGAAGTAGTAGAAAAGAATGTTACAATCTTACCGACTGAGGTAGTTGGAACAGCCATAAACAAAGCTGACCTTGAAAGTACCAGTAGTGGCAGTACTTAGAAAACTGTGAGATCTCTTGCAGTGTTTCAGCGCACATCACTCACAACAAGAAATTCCTCCGAGGTAGGAAAAACACCCCCGTCCTTAGCATTCTCACTGCCACCAACTGAGCAGGCACTGCTAACAAGTGTGGTAAGTCAAATCAAACGTTAGGAGTCAGAAGTCAGAAGTCAGAAGTCAGAAGTCAGAAATCAGAAGTCAGACGTCAGAAGTCAGAGAGACAGAGAGACAGAGAAACAGAGAGACAGTCAGAAGTCAGAAATCAGAAGTCAGACGTCAGAAGTCAGAAGTCAGAAGTCAGAAATCAGAAGTCAGAAGTCAGAAATCAGAAGTCAGACGTCAGAAGTCAGAGAGACAGTCAGAAGTCAGAAGTCAGACGTCAGAAGTCAGAAGTCAGAAGTCAGAAGTCAGAAATCAGAAGTCAGAAGTCAGAATGTTTATTCGCGTAAACACAGGGTCCATTGCGAAAGGGTACGTCGAGGTAGGAAACACCCCCGTTGGTCAAAGGGAAATAACCATTCTCACTGCCACCAACTGATAAGGTTATTTCCCTTTGACCATTAATATGACACTCTTAATCTTAATCCACCAATAACTCCCTAACCGTGTGTTTGACTGGTCCCAATTTTTGTAAGGACCGTCTCAGGAATGTATAGAACCTGTTCACCAAGTTTGGTGACGATCGGTCCGTTCATTCTTGAGATCTATATGCGAACACAAACAAACAAACAAACAAACACATCGAGTGAAACCTATACACACCCCTATACCGGGGGTGTAAAAAGGCAGGAAATGAGCAGCCGATTTAAACAGTTCGTACCTGCATGAACCATTGTCCACCTTTCTTAGTCGTAGCCATACAACAACAACTGAACAACTTTCAGCATATTTCACAGTGACAGCGCCGTCGGAGGACGCCATTTTGGATGCGTCGAAAGCGAGACTCTTAGACTGTAGTAATAGTAGTAGTATGTATGTAGGGGCGGCTATATTTGTTAGCCGAAGGCCGCGAGGCCTTATTGGTGCCCCTTCTTTGTCAGATACTTTGCATGCCTAAATCCCTATTCTTTCAATGCTTTTCAATCAAAGTCGTAAAAAAGGTTAAGAAATTTTGGAGAATTGTCCAAGAAGTTTTTGAAGGCGTCTACTGTGGGTGCGAATTTTATGTTAGCGGGTAGTGCATTCCAATTGTTAGCAACTCTATGAGAAAACGAAAACTTGCGCTTGTTAGTCTTACAGTGTTGAACAAAGATTTTTCCCTGGCTGTTTCTGGTGTTGTCTGTCTGCTTGAATGTGAATATTTTGTGCATGTCAATATCATCCACCCCATTTATAATTCTATATGTTTGTATTAGGTCACCCCTTGTCCTCCTTCCCTTCAGAGAGTGGAGGTCTAAGAATTTGAGTCTGTCCGCGTAAGACTTATCACGGCACTCCTTTAGAATTTTAGTTGCTCGACGCTGCACCCTCTCAATTGTCTGAGACTGTCTCTTGAGGAATGGGCTCCACACCACATTTGCATATTCCACCAGTGGTCTCACAAAGGCTTTGTATAGCTTTAAGAAGGTGTCCTTGTTAAGAAATGAGAACGTTCGTTTGATAATGCCAATCCTCTGATTAGCTTTTGACACAACTCCTCGAATATGCGGGTCGAATGACAAATTGCTGTCGAAAACAACACCGATGTCCTTTTTTCATCACATTCATTTATTTTTTCAATAGCATCATTGACAGTCATCACGTAGTCATATTTGGGATTCTTTTTACCAGAATGCAGAACATTGCACTTTGAAACATTAAAAAATAATTTCCATTTATTTGCCCAATCCTGAAGTAAGTGTATGTCTTTTTGCATGACTGAACTGTTTGTTGCTTTATTGTACAGCTTTGTATCATCCGCAAATATCTTCACTATACCACTAACCACATCTGGTAAATCATTTATAAACACTGTAAATAGAACCGGCCCCAAAACGCTGCCCTGTGGAATTCCGCTGAGAACTGCTGCTTGGCTCGACGTTGCCTGTCCAACTCGTACCCTCTGGGACCGGCCACTCAAGAATGACCGAATCCAGGAAAGGACGCTGGAACTAAACCCATACGAAGCAAGCTTTAGGAGTAATCTCTCATGCGGCACAGTATCGAAAGCCTTCTTAAAGTCACAGTAAATAATATCTATGGCTTCACCTTCATCAACACATTTTGTGAGGTCTTCCATGACCTATATGAGTTGAGTGACACAAGAACGTCTTTTTCTAAAACTATGCTGACAGTCAGCATATAAATTATTGTCTGTGAGATAAGACACTATAGAATCCCGAACAAGAGACTCCAATACCTTGCATGTTACACAGGTTAAGCTTACTGGTCTGTAGTTACCTGGTTCTGACTTAGTACCCTTTTTGAAAATAGCGGTTATCTCCGCTGTTTTCCAATCACCTGGTAGATTTCCAGTTTCCAAAGATTTGTTGAACAGCAAGCATAATGGAATAGATAGTTCATCACACAACTCCTTAAGTACCTTTGATGGGATTAGATCAGGCCCTTGGGCTTTATTTTCATCCAACTCTTTCAGTTTATTTTAACTGCTAAGGGTGTCACTCTCATCTCAGATAAGGATGCTCCATCTGAGTAGCAGCCTTCCGTCATAGTCGGGATGTCTGACACGTCCTCGCGTGTAAAAACGCTAGAAAAATACTCATTTAATTAAGGTTTCTGCCTTACCCATATCGTCAACCACAAAGGAACCATCCACCTTTTTCAAAGTGCTTATACCTGTAGAAGTCTTCATTCTCTCCTGGACGTACTTCCAAAACATCTTAGGGTTTATCTTCCCTTCTTTTGCAATCTGTTTTTCGTATTCTTTACGGGATTTTTTCAGGTCTTTTGTACAAGTATTTCTTATCTTAATGTATCTTAGGTAGTCATGTCCGGACTTTGTGCATAAATATCTCTTATAAGCGCTATGCTTTTTCTTTATCTGCCTCATGGCTTTATTATCCATCCACTTAGGTTTCATATTTTTTTATGTGTTTTCTTTACCTTGGGAATACACTTTTCCATACCATCATGTAGCACGGTCTTTATGCAGCTCCAGGCCTCCTCCACGTCGAGTTCGGCCAGATTTGACCAGTCATGCTCCTTAACTATACTTCTAAACATACTGTAGTCACCTTTCTTAAGGTTATAGTTATATTTCGCCTCCTGTTTTTCTTTTTGTTGCGCAATGTACAACTGAAAACTTAAAACATCATGGTCACTCTTGGCAAGAAAAGCGTGCTATCTTTCTCAGCGCAACTACTACCCCACTCTTCTTGTCAATTTCACTGCCTTCGCCATGAGCGGTGGACTGACGATGCTACGAGGATACGGTCTTGCTGAAAAATTGCATTGCTGAAAAATTGCATTGCGTTCAGTTTCATTCTGTGAGTTCGACAGCTACTTGACTAAATGTTGTATTTTCGCCTTACGCGACTTGTTATTATTGGGGAACATGACCAGACCAGCCAAACCTTGTAAAACCTCAAGTGTAGCAATTTGCTTTTTTTGTTGTTTTTTTTAGTTGGGGTGGGGGGGGGGGGGATTTCGGCGTAGCAAATGGTGTTTTAGTGTAACATTGCCTAAAATGTATTCGCACATCCACATCTCGGCTATTTCGCACAACAATATATACTTTAAAAACAAGTTCATAACGGTAAATAGAGAGT
>NC_090260.1:15142560-15222560 GCF_037325665.1 Littorina saxatilis | reverse complement strand
CGAGACATGGTTTCCTTCCTCGGAGAATGACCCTCCCCATCAATGAATACAGGCTATATAGTGCAAGGGAGGTAAGCCATGCTTTGTCACCCATGGAAGGGAGGTAACTCTTATCAAACCAGTATACCGTGTCATTCTCAAGGGCTGCCCCCCACCCGCTATCATCCCGCCCACCCTCACCTCTAACACCTCCCCCCCCCCCCCCCCTTCCCAATCATCGCACATAATACAGTCTGTTTCAATTTTCCTGATCGCCTCAGTGAGAGTTCACGTGAATTTACAGACTTCTCTCCCCTATTCAATAAAGTATGACGCGCTCACCCATGATGTATGCGTGCTTTGATCAGACCGCAACTAAAGTGGGGATGAGAAGGGGTCTAAAAATCACGAAGAACACGTTGAACGAAATAGAAACTTGCCTTGCCTATAAATCCAAATGTATGAGCTCACACTTTCATTTTTGGCTCACGTAAGTGTAGCCTATGCGATGCTAACTTTTGTCTGTCTGTGCGTATGTATGTATGTATGTCTGTGGTAGAAACTTTAACATTTGAAGACGTCACATTATGACGTAAGAGGGTTAGACGTCACGCGAAGGAATTTCTGAAAGTCTTGGTCATTGTTATTTTAAGCGGGCCGAGACTAGTTGGCAGTCGTGTCCCTGTAATTAGGCTACATGCAGACAGACAGATCTAGATCTAGTGTCTCGCTTTCTTGCACAGTTTCACCTATGCTGACTGTGTGTGTGTGTATGTGTGACGGAGTGATTGGGTTTGTGTTACTGTTTGTCGATTTCTTACGTGAGCCTTGTTCTCAAGGCTTCGCCTCTTGTTCTTATCCACATTGGAATAAGATTCTAGAGGTTTGTGAGAGAGGGGAGATCAGAAACACCCGGGCGAAGCCGGGCCTGACTGCTAGTCTATATTAAACAGGTTTTTTTCTGCCTGTCCGTCTGATTGTCTGTCTGTCTGTCTGTCTGTCCGTCTGACAGTTTGTCTGTCTGTCTGTCTGTCTGTCTGTCTATTTGTGCCATACTGTTGCGCAACATACAGCCCAGGATGGTTCTTATTGTCTTACGAAAGATTCCAGTCAGCTTGATGTATTACTAATGGATACTTCTTCTTCTTCTGCGTTCGTGTGCTGAAACGAGTGGATTTTCACGTGCCGTTTTTACCCCGCCATTTAGGCAGCCTGTTACGAATGGGTTTTGTAAATTTACTTATGATGTACTCACAAATCACTCATACTCTCTATTCCAGGTTCGACCTCACTCATAACAATAATCAAGAAGGGAAAAACAGTTTAACAATTTACTTTCGTCCTTTGCATCCAAATACTACACAATACATCTAATGTCAACACGCAAACTATTCAACTATCAATTCTGGTCACACAAAATCAATTGTCTAACTGGCCTTTACTCGCACACACATGCATACTTCACTTTCTCACGTTACCACATTTGAGTCTTCCATGATGATGACGACGACGACGAATGACACAGGGTAAAGATGAAGACGATGTGCATAATGGCGATAATCAGGTTAACAGGACCAATGGTAGACGACAGAGATGAAGACGGTGACCGTAGACATGCTGGTATGACGAGTGACACTGGATAAACGTAGATGCTATGTTACAGTCATGCTCTCATGCTCTCCGCTGCCGAAGGAGACTATGGCGGTGGGGGTTGCCGGATTCATACTTCCTCGGTTCCTCCCTTTTGTCTCACTTCGGCAAGTCATTCACTCTATACAACTTCCATCCGTCCTCTGTGACAATTCAGGTAAAAGTGACCGGGACAGCTCACCCGTCCACCAGTTGGGGTGGATTCACAAAAACTTCACGTGCAACGTGACAAGACAAAAATCCGTGCGTGTTTAGGCTGTCAACCCTAGCATCCATAGGTGCTTGCACTTGACATTATATTATATCAAAATCATGTTCGTAACACAGCCATACGCCGCTTTCGGAGGAAGCATGCTGGGTATTGTCGTGTTTCTATAACCCACAGAACTCTGACATGGGTTACAGGATCTTTTTCGTGCGCACTTGGTCTTGTGCTTGCGTGTACACACAAAGGGGGATAAGGCACTAGCAGGTCTGCACATAAGTTGACCTGGGAGATCGAAAAAATCTCCACCTTAACCCACCAGGCGCGGCCGGGATTCGAACCCACGACCTTCCGCATTGGAGGCCAGTGTCTTACCACCAAGCCATTGCGCCCGTCTGATGGCTACAAGGACTGTGTCTGTACTAAACTGTCCACACACAAAAGAAGAAAATGCGTTGAAAACTTTCAGAATAAAAAGAGAGAAAAGAAGAAGAAGAAGAATGCAGTTTGTCGCTACAGAAATATTGATAACATCATTGATGAGACCTAACCTGATTACTGCCGTGTCCTTTTTATTCAAATGAGAGAAAAGAAGTTCAACTTTGCATTAATATTTTCTTATCCATGAAAAGAAGAAAATACAATGGTTTATCACAGGACTATGGTGATCCTTACTGCTTCGCCATGACTGGAACTACTCCAACTTTTCACACCCAACTGACAAGTGGCAGTAATTTTTTAAACAGAAAAAAAATGCCTCCAAAAAGACGAAAACCAAGAAGAAGCGTGTCGTTAAACTAAATTGTATTCGGATCAAAAGATCAGGGAACAGTAAGGCCAAAAAAAAATAGTCTGTTTACGGTAACCCGACCGACCCTATTTTTTTTCGCGCGACCCTAGACTTTTTTTTGGCATTTGGGGGGAGAAAAAAGAAAAAAAAAAATTAGGGTTTTTTTTTGCAAAATAACGTCAAAATATGGTTTTTTGGAGAGAAAAAAAAATCCCGACCTACCGACCCTATTTTTTGGGCCTATGTTACCGTAAAAAGACCTTTTTTTGGGGGGGCCTAATGGAATTAATGGGATGTTCTGGATTTTCAGGACGTGTACGCGAGATGGAAGATGCAGGAGCAGACCCGCCATGACAAGAGCTACGACTCCCCATGGCAGTACACGTTAGTACAGAGAGAAGTCGGGATGTGTGTGTGCGTGGGGAGGGGGGGTGCGGGTAGGAGTGGGGGCGGAGATGGAGGATGATTGTCGTTGTGTATGAGAGAACCTGGTGTGTGTGTGTGTGTGTGTGTGCGTGCGTGCGTGCGTGCGTGCGTGTGTGCGTGTATGTGTGTGTGTGTGTGCGTATGTGTAATTGTGTGTGTGTATGTGTGTGTGTGCGTGTGAGCGTGTGTGTGTGTGTGTGTGTGTGTGTGTGTGTATATGTGAGCGTGTGAGTGCGTGTGAGCGTGTGAGTGCGTGTGTGTGTGTGGGTGTGGGTGTGATCTTTACGTTTCATTTTCAAAACAATGCAAACAAAAGAGTGTGTGGCTGTAATGTACGCTTGCAGGCGACGTCTCAAGGACCAGATGGACAACTCCGACTTGAAGTGGAGCGCTGAGAGCCTGCGTGCAGTAGACGTGTATGACTATGACAAGTCAGTGGTAGACTCTGTCTGTCTGTCTGTTTGTCTGGCTGGCTGTTTGTCTGGCTGTTTGTCTGGCTGTTTGTCTGGCTGTTTGTCTGGCTGTTTGTCTGTCTGGCTGGCTGGCTGGCTACCTGTCCTGTCTGTCTGTCTGTCAGTTTGTCTGTCTGTGTGTCTGGACGGGTATGACAATGACAAATCAGTGATACTTGTAGAGGGGGGAAGGGGGTGTCTGTTTCAATGTCTGTGTGTCTGGACGGGTATGACAATGACAAGTCAGTGATACATGTAGAGGGGGGAAGGGGGTGTCTGTTTCAATGTCTGTGTGTCTGGACGGGTATGACAATGACAAATCAGTGATACTTGTAGAGGGGGGAGGGGGTGTCTGTTTCAATGTCTGTGTGTCTGGACGGGTATGACAATGACAAGTCAGTGATACTTGTAGAGGGGGGAGGGGGTGTCTGTTTCAATGTCTGTGTGTCTGGACGGGTATGACAATGACAAGTCAGTGATACTTGTAGAGGGGGGAAGGGGGTGTCTGTTTCAATGTCTGTGTGTCTGGACGGGTATGACAATGACAAGTCAGTGATACTTGTAGAGGGGGGAAGGGGGTGTCTGTTTCAATGTCTGTGTGTCTGGACGGGTATGACAATGACAAGTCAGTGATACATGTAGAGGGGGGAAGGGGGTGTCTGTTTCAATGTCTGTGTGTCTGGACGGGTATGACAATGACAAGTCAGTGATACATGTAGAGGGGGGAAGGGGGTGTCTGTTTCAATGTCTGTGTGTCTGGCCTTCTGTTTGTCGTCTGAATGTCTGCCTCTCTGTCCGTTGGGTTAATGTATTTGTTGCTCTTTTTTTTTTTGACTGTCTGTCTGTCCATCTGTCTTCTTCGTCTAATACTGATGTCGCTCTGTCTGTCCGTGTGTTATTGTAATTGTCTGTTGCTCTGTCTGTCTGTCTGTCTGTCTGTCTGTCTGTCTGTCTGTCTGTCCGTGTGTTATTGTAATTGTCTGTTGCTCTGTCTCTTTCTTTGTCTGTCTGTCTCCCTGTCTCCTTGTCTGTCTGTCTGTTGTCTTTTCCGACTGTCTCCCTGTTTCACTGTCTTTTCTTTTTGTTTGTATATGTATATCGTCTCATCATCATCATCATCATCATCATCATCATCATCATCATCAACACCAACATCATCATCATCATCATCAACAATAACAACAACAACAACAACAACAACAACATCATCATCATCATCATCATCATCTTCAACAACAACATCATCATCAACAACAACAACAGCACTAACAACAACAACAACAACAACAACAACAACATCATCACCCTCATCATCATCATCATCATCATCGTCATCATTTTTCATGATTTGAAGATCGACATTATAATCACGATTGGATCCAACAGGTATGGACGCATCCCACGCGGCAAGCTGTCCTCAGAGTCGGAGACCAAGACAATGGATGAGGCAGAAACAGAAACCGTCACAGGAGAGACTCCCAGCTTCACCACTTTCTAAACAAAAAAAACCAAAAAAACAAAATGCGTTATATGATCTGCTTTTGATTGCTGCATTCTCTCTTTTTTTAATTTTTTTTATGTAAAGACTTGACGATACCAACACACCGACCTTACGCATCATTTCGCTTTTTTTTTTATGCGACGCAGTCACCAAAACAAACTTTGTTCGCGAAACTCTGTGGGGTTTATTGTTTTTCCTCCAAATAGGTATACTAAGAAGTGACAAAACTGTAAAGTGACGTCATTATTGGCGTTGTGCAATGTTGTCACCTAAGCTGACCTGTTTGACATCACAACTGTCGTCTTGAAAGGAGGGGCCAAGAAGAGGTCTCGGTTTGAGTAAGTCGTTGTTGTGGTATATATTTATCTTCAAAGTGAATGGTCATCGTCCCACTGAGATTTTGTTTTCCTTATTTGTATTTATTTCCCTCAAATCATTTTATTCTTTATTTTTTAAATACGATGCAGAGAAATGACGTCAAAAACATTTTGTCGCAATCCATTAATGAGAAAAGGTGTCAATCCGCTAAAATTAAATTAAATTAAAAACAGATAAATAAAAACAATTACACATTGAGAATATACAAACATGCGGTGGCCAAGGTGGGTGTGTGTCTGCGTGTTTCAGATTTTTGATCGGGCTATTTGATGACGTCAAATGACCGGCACGGTTGGCCTAGTGGTGAGGAGTCCGCCCCGTGATCGGGAGGTCGTGGGTTCGAACCCCGGCCGGGTCATACCTAAGACTTTAAAATTGGCAATCTAGTGGCTGCTCCGCCTGGCGTCTGGCATTATGGGGTTAGTGCTGGTTGGTTGGTTGGTCCGGTTAGACTGGTTGGTCCGGTGTCAGAATAATGTGACTGGGTGAGACATGCAGCCTGTGCTGCGACTTCTGTCTTGTGTGTGCCGCACGTTATATATATATGTCAAAGCAGCACCGCCCTGATATGGCCCTTCGTGGTCGGCTGGGCGTTAAGCAAACAAACAAACAAACAAATGACGTCATATGTTCACGTTCGCCTGAGAGACCGACAAATCCGATTTTTCTTTATATTAGTTTCCACGTGAAGGATTAGTGTGTTTTCGTTCCCTTTCGCTGAACTTATTGTTCACCCCTAGTTTGAAACCTCACGGCGGGGATGTAGCTCAGTCGGTAGCGCGCTGGATTTGTATCCAGTTGGCCGCTGTCAGCGTGAGTTCGTCCCCACGTTCGGCGAGAGATTTATTTCTCAGAGTCAACTTTGTGTGCAGACTCTCCTCGGTGTCCGAACACCCCCGTGTGTACACGCAAGCACAAGACCAAGTGCGCACAAAAAAGATCCTGTAATCCATGTCAGAGGTCGGTGGGTTATAGAAACACGAAAATACCCAGCATGCTTCCACTCGTGCAAAAAACAAGGGTGTACGTGGGAGTTTCAGCCCACGAACGCAGAAGAAGAAGAAGAAGAAGAAGAAACCTCACGACTCATGTCCTTGCCCACTGTTTGTCTCCATTAGTTAATTGGAACTCATGATCATGAAAAAATGATCCTTCGATTATAGTTACTATTTCCGGAGTGTTTCGTGATGGTTACCACCGGCTTATTGTCTGAATCCGGGATTAGTGGACGAAGTAAATGGTAGGCGCTAATTGCATACCTTTCTCTTTATCGAGTGCGTGTGTTATACGGATATGCTCTCTGTTTTCGAGACAAGAAATTAGCAGCTAAGCCTTTGCCGTTTAGACCAAAATATCTTGATGACGATAACGAACCGCGAAAAGGTATATATATATATAATGGAACTGGCCCTAATTCCATAAGTGCGTATTTGTGTAGATCTTTGCCGCGACTGAATGTGTGTGTGTGTGTGTGTGAATGTGCATACGTGCGTGCGTACGTGCACGTGTGTGTGTGTGTGTGTGTGTGCGTGCGTGTGTGTGTGTGCGTGCGTGTGTGTGTGTGTGTGCGTGCGTGTGTGTGTGTGTGTGTATGTGTGTGTGCGTGCGTGTGTGTGCGTGTGCGTGTGTGCACGTGTGTGTGTGTGTGTGTGTGTGTGTGTGTGTGTGTGTGTGTGTGTGTGCGTGTGTGTGTGTATGTGCGTGCGTGTGTGTGTGTGTGTGTGTGCGTGCGTGTGCGTGAGTGCACGTGTGTGTGTGTGTGTGCCAGCAGCGGGGTGGGATTTGTGAACAGTCACGTCTGGGATTTCAACCAATCAAAACCCGCGGTTGGCTCCCACCCGGTTGGAAAGTCTTGATGTTTTTAGTGCAATTGTGAACTTTCAGTGAATTATTTTATGTTTTAAATCGCCTGACACTGCAAGGCTCCCCCCCCCCCCCCCCGCCCCTTTCCCTCGTCGCGATATAACCTTCGTGGTTGAAAACGACGTTAAACACCAAATAAAGAAAGATGCAAGGCAGTTTTCCTTGTTTTTATGACATTAAAATCTTTCAGTCTTTTGAATGACGATCTATTTAGCATAGATAAAGATAGGAATGAGCACTGACTGTTTCGCTCAAAACTCGCCCCCCCAAAAAGCTGATTTTATAATCTGAGAAGGAAAATCGCGCATGATTCGAAAAAAAGAAAAGAGAGCGTGTGCGGGGCTCGAACCAGCGATTTCAGGAACCGTACCGCAGTTCGCCAACCACTGAGCTATGAACGGATCTATTATTAATATGTTAGTAATAGTTATTTTGTGAGATACGGGTGACAGCAAAACACGCTGTAGCCATCTAATAACTGTGCAACGTGAAAGGGCCAGTGGCAGTGGCTGTGACCACAGGAGGCTGTGACTGTATCGTTCCCTTTGTGTGATTTAGGTCAGTCCGACCCTCGCTTTTCACGTGATGTTACTTTGTATTACAGCAACTAGCCGAGGTGTGACTTTCCCTTCTAGTTAACGCTCGGTGTGATATGCTGTAGCGAGTTTTTCACGTGAGACTTTTTTTATGATCGAGCATCTACTATATAATACTGGTAGGATTTTCGGTGGTTTTTCGATTCCTGTGACCAAACCGCGCGGATTTGTGCCTTCTCCTTCGGTTGCTATGCCAACGTGACCCAGGAAATCGATTCCGCTAGGTCCCGACTTCCAATTTTGTCCACGAACAAAGTTTGAAGAGGTTTGTCTCGCAAATTTGAGCAGACAACAGTGAACTTTGACCTGAACTTTGACATCGCGGCGAAAGAGATCTGTGATTGGTTCTTCTTCTAAACACTACATTAAACACTACGCGACCGCACCTCAGACGAACCTAGCTGTGTGTTTTATTTCTCTACCCCAGACGAACCTAAAATAATAAGAAGATAGATAGATCTGTTTATCTGTTAATGGAACTCCAAAATATTCCATAGATTTGTTTACTTAATTTTTAAAAGATAAGTTCGAAACATTATCACCTGATAAGTCGCCGTATAACCTTATAGGTTCCAGCGACTAAATATTTTCCCCCGGTTCAACCATAGACATGTACGTCATCATGATCTCCCCTTAATTTGACCGTTATTTTGGCTGTCTTAGTGAAATGGTAAGATATATCTCTATGTTTTTTTACATGTAAGTGTTCGGAAAAAATACAGTTATAGCAGCTATGTACAAAAATAAGCAGCATATGCTCTTTTCGCCAAAGTAAAGTCCTTTTTTCTTCTGGTTTCTTATATGTGTCACAGCACACCGCAAGCTTTTAGGCGAATAGCAAGTGAGTGGTATATATATATCATCAATTTTATAGTAGATAACGGTGTAAATTACTTACCATGTTCATGTCCGTTATACGTTTTCCATATTCCATATGTGTCATTTAATTGTGTATTGCTTGATGCCATGTATGTGTGTGTTTGTGTACATGACTTTAATTAAGCATGGATGGATGTGTGCACTCGATTGTGTGTGTGAACCATGTATATATTTTCTGTTGACAATGTTGTCAATTACATATGTTATACTATGCGTTTGAATCATTAAGTATTTTAGACGTCATACTTTTTTTCGTATCTTCACGATGGCTTTTTACCCGTTTAAATTTTAATGCTTCCAACTTTCAAAGCGCTGCACGGCTGGGAAGAGATGCGCACTTTTATCACTGTTGTTCATGTAGACGTAATCATGGATTCATGCAAACGTCATACCTGCTGTATTTTATTTTGTTTGTTTGTATAGTCGCGTGCGGTCGCGCAGTCTTTTTGGTCAGTTCCGATTACCTCCCATTGATGCGAAAACCTATATGACTGTTTTTTGTTATTTTTCTCTCTGTTAATTCACCAGTGGCTATGTAACATGTGTTACAGAATTGCACCGGTGTAAGGGTTAACATTTTATTTTTCACCAAGAGAATATAATTCATTATATGCGGGATAATGTGCGGGGGGGGGGGGGGGAAGGGGTGCAAACAACATTTTCACAAGCACATAACCAACAAAATGACATCGCATGCGCAGCACACAAAGTGCGTAGCACGGGTACCACTAGTGTACTTTCTATAATTTGCAAATGTCTTTCCGTGGTTTCTTTGTGACATACATGCCTTGACGACTCCAGCGACCTGCTACTGGCGTATGCTCTTCCACATGCGTTGCACTTACGTGGCTTGAGCTTATTATGCACACTGTTGGAATGATTATACAAATCGCGTGGCCTTTCAAATGTTTTTGAGCACAAACCACAAACATGTTTCGCTTCAGGCTCTTTCCTGTGAATTGTTTTCTCATGGGAGAGAATATTGCGTTTCTGACGGTAACATTTGCCACAACCAAAACACTGGAACTTCTGAACAGGCCTCTTTGCCTTCGGTGTGGATGATAGTACTGGCGTTGGTTTAGTTTCAACCTCTTCTGTTGCGCTGATGCCGAGGAACCTGTCAGCGATTATACCTGAGATCTCTATTCCCGTGCTGAAAAAACAACAACTCCGAGCCCATGAAAAATAGACAGAGAGATAGAGAGAACGGCCTTGGTACAACCGAGTGAGATTGTCTGTTAATTTTTCACCGATATTTTTGACTAAAGATGTCGGAGTTAAAAGCGATGTGACTGGGGCGCGTAACAACAGCGAAAACTAATTTTGCGGGGCCCGTAACAAGCTGATTCTGGGGACCGTAACACGACACACAAACATTCTTCATTTTACACACCCCCCCCCCGTTCCTTTTGATCACTGAGACACAAAACTCCTCTCCCTTAAGGTTGGTATGATTGTTGAAAGTGTTCGCTGGGTATGTGTGTATATATAGTGTGTATTGCATAATGATATGAATATTGTGTGAACACGGTACATGTGGTGATTTTTGTCCGTATGGTTAATTGTTTTTGACGTAGGTTGTACATCTAATTTGTGACCCTCCACCACGGAATGAGTCGCATGTCACCTCGCGCGGTTCTGCGCTGGGCTTAATAGAAGTCCGGGGAGTGTCTATAGTAACAGTGTGACGGTCACCTTAGTCACAGGCTTATAACTCGAAAGTTTTCGCTCTTTTCTAAAACGGGTTTCACCACTGGATAGAGCATAAAAAAACTCTTTAAGAAAATGTAAAAATAAGAAAATCATGCAAAGGTGACATGCGACTCATTCCGTGGTGGAGGGTCACATTTGTTCTATTTTGTATATGTTCTTTTGAAAGGGCCTAGAGCCATAGGTTAGGCACTAAAAAATGTCCAGTTATTATTATTATTATTATTATTAATATTGTTATTATGTCATGAACACTGTCTCCGTTGTAAAAAAAAAATGAATGCCTGTGCTTACTTGTAAAAAGGGCCTTTTGGCAGATGGTTGGTTGTGCATTTGCTCTGTATGAGCACAAGCCCCGTATAATGATTGTGTAAATAATGCTCAGCCTATTAATGAGTACATAAAATAAAACCTCGGTTAAACTAAGAACTATAAGTGGTGGTTATTATTTTGCGAGCTATTTGTCATGTACATATTTTGAGATTGCAATTTGAAAACTAAGCGTATATGTGGGGTTTTTTTTTGCGTGAACGTGTGTGTGTGTGTGTGTGTGTGTGTCATTGTGTGGTTGTGTGAGTGCGTATTAGTGTGTTTTAGTATGTGTTAGTGTGTGTGTGTTCGTGTGTGTGTGTGTGTGTGTGTGTGTGTGTGTGTGTGTGTGTGTGTGTGTGTGTGTGTGTGTGTGTGTGTGTGTATGTGCATGTGGTGTGTGTGTGGTGTGTGTGTGTGTGAGTGTGTGTGTGTGCAGGCGTGTGTGTGTGTGTGCGTGTTTGTATATGTGTTTGTATATGTGTTTGTGAGTGTGTGTGTTTGTGTGTGTGTGCGTGCAGGTGTGGGTGTGTCATTGTGTGGTTTGTGTGAGTGCGTATTAGCGTGTTTTAGTGTGTGTTCGTTTGTATGTGTATGTGTGTGTGTGTGTGTGTGTGTGTAAGTGTGTGTATGTGTGTGTAAGTGTGTATATGTGTGTTTGTGTGGGTGTGGATGTGTGCGTGTGCGTGTAGGTGCATCAAAACCACGCATGTCAGTGTTCAACACCAATTCGTAAAAACACTGATTTCACACACATCAACATGTCTGATTCCACCCGGTTCAACGCCATGCATTAAAACCACTGAAGTAACTGTTCAAAATCCTACATCAAAATCCTACATCAAAATCCTACATCAAAATCCTACATCAAAATTGTACATCAAAATCCTACATCAAAATCACATGTTTTTGTATTTTTGTTTTGTTTTTCTTTGAAGTTGCCGAGCACATCATTGTGGGGCGTTTAATCAACCAGACAAATATATATATATATATGTCGTGCCGAATTCACGTAATTGCCGAATTCGCGGAACGGGCAGCATTTTTGCCCATTTCGCGTAATCGGCAAAACGCTGCCCATTACGCGAAATCGGCAGCGTTTTGCCGAAAATGATTTTTCATGGTGTTGTGTAATTTTTAAATTACAAATGAATTGATATTTATGTAAGACAGTTTCAAGCGAGCCAACATTAAAGGTATGTGAAGGCATCTGTAAGAAAGTTGTGTAAAGCGTATGACTATTTATATCTTAATCTGCGACAAAAAGAAAAATCGTTGCTTCAGCAATGCTGTGACCCCTGTGACCCCTGTTACCCCTGCACTGCCCCTTAACCGAAGGGAGCACTCCTTCCAGCGTTTCGCATTTTTCATGATGCGCTAACTTCTACCATTATTGTCAATATTCACTGAGACTCGGCATGTAACCTCTACTCACACCACCCGGCCCAATGCTGCCGGCCACGCCACATATATCACCGCTTCGATTTCTCGTGCATGTGTTGTGACCATTCTCAACCAGTCTCAACGGTGTCTTCATACCGATCAGATCAACCTCACGCAGGTGGTGTTAATAAGGCCAAACAAAAATATATTGGTTTAGGGTAACGTGACCTCACAAAACAAAAAATTCCTTCGAGGTAGGAAAAACACCCCCGTTGGTCAAAGGGAAATAGCCATTCTCACTGCACCCATTCTCACTGCCACCAACTGAGAAGGTTATTTCCCTTTGACCATGAAGATGTCCCTCTCTAAGTCCTTGTATAATCTTAATCCACCAATAACTCCCTAACCGTGTGTTTGACTGGTCCCAATTTTTGTAAGGACCGTCTCAGGAATGTATAGAACCTGTTCACCAAGTTTGGTGACGATCGGTCCGTTCATTCTTGAGATCTATATGCGAACACAAACAAACAAACAAACAAACAAACAAACAAACAAACAAACACATCGAGCGAAACCTATACACACCCCTATACCGGGGGTGTAACTATACACACCCCTATACCGGGGGTGTAAAAAGGATAGGTAGGCCGGGCTTTTTTTCCTTTTTAAAAAAAACTTAGTCGATTTTAAAGGAGGTTACTTCCCTTAGTCTCTGTATGGTTTGCAAAATGTGCCAAAAGTTGGGGTTTGTTTTTGAGAAATAAAAAAAAAGTTTTTGGGTCGGCGGAAAAAAATTGGGTCGGGCGGGTTACCCTAAACCGACATATATTTTTGTTTGGCCTAACGTTGACCATCCCTACCACAGTTGTCTGTTGTCAGTGACAACGGATTTGAGCGTAGTATTTTCTAGCGCTGTTTCCTGATCGAGGTAGGGTATAGGCTCAATCACGGTAGGCTTAAATCACACCCCGTAAGAAAGCATATTCAAGTCCTACAGGCTATTAAAGGCACAGTGCGCCTCCCGTAAACCATCACAGATACTGTCAGGCTTTTACACACAGTACAAACACCCTTCCATTTGAACGCTCACCATAAACGGGAACATCCTAGGTGCCCTACGTAAAGAGCGAGCAATTTTCAAAGAATTAATTTTGCGGAGAGAGTGTCAGAGACAATCGGACCGTGGTGCGTTTTTGGCGCAAGACCTAACTTTTAAAATCTAAATAATAAATTGACAGCTTGTTACACAAACATTCTTAAATCATAAAAGAATTCTTTTTTCATCAAGACAAGATCTCAGTACAATTCGAAATTTTGAAAGTTTGAAAAATGAAAAGCCCGGAAGCAGGGTCACGCAAGGTCGTGGTTCTCGTGGCAGACGACGTTTTATACCTTTCGCCAGTTCCTCTGAACAGTCAAAAGCCATCGCTAGAGTTCTTCTGAACCACAGCCGTTTGTTTTGTGCATAGTCAGAGGTACTTAATAACGTGCTATTGCAGATAAGCTCACAGCGAGTCGCATTCAAATTACTAACTGACGATTACATTGTGAAAAAGGGAAACTTGATCACACGGGTTCACGATGGCTCAGGGGTAAGATAAACCACGCAAAAATAAATTCTTTGAAAACTGCTCGCTCTTTACGGAGGGCACCTAGGATGTTCCCGTTTGGTGAGCGTTCAAATGGAAGGGTGTTTGTACTGTGTGTAAAAGCCTGACAATATCTGTGATGGTTTACGGGAGGCTTGCTGTGCCTTTAAGTTACGCCTCTTACTAGTAGACTAGTCTATAATCACAACCCGCCGCGCCACCTTCGCTTCACTTTTGTATGGCGGCCCCGTAACGCCAGAAGTGACTCGTTCACAAAGAGCACTGTAATACTTGTCGTTATCATTGAAAAGGTTGATGATACTATCAGTCTTCTTCTTCTTCTTCGTTCATGGGCTGAAACTCCCACGTTCACTCATGTTTTTGCACGAGTGGGTTTTTACGTGTATTACCGTTTTCAAGTTACCCCGCCATTCAGGCAGCCATACGTACGCCACTTTCGGAGAAAGCATGGTGGGGATTTAAGTGTTTCTATAACCCACTCGGAACTCTGACATGGACTACAGGATCTTTCCCGTGCACACTTGGTCTTGTACTAATTGTGCTTGTGTGTACAAAGCATGTCTGCACATAAGCTGACCTGGGAGATCGGAAAACCCTCCACCCTTAACCCACCCTGAATCCGCCCCTGACCCAGTTGATGAGGCAACACTATTGAATGACATATTTATTGCCAGGATGTCTTTACTTTGATGAGCAGATTGCCAAAATGGCCATGAAACGTTCTCTTTGATTTCGCCCTTTACCCGATCGAAAAAAATCGGTTCGGCGATTTGCCTATATTATGGAACCCCCCTTAGTTCAATCAATCAATCAATCAATGAGGCTTATATCGCGCATATTCCGTGGGTACAGTTCTAGGCGCTCTGCAGTGATGCCGTGTGAGATGAAATTTTATACGGCCAGTAATTGCAGCCATTTCGGCGCATATTTACCTTTCACGGCCTATTATTCCAAGTCACACGGGTATAGGTAGACAATTATTAACTGTGCCTAAGCAATTTTGCCAGGAAAGACCCTTTTGTCAATCGTGGGATCTTTAACGTGCACACCCAATGTAGTGTACACGGGGGGGAGTTCGGACACCGAAGAGAGTCTGCACACAAATTTGACTCTGAAATAAATTTCCGCCGAACCTGGGATCGAACTCACGCTGACAGCGGCCAACTGAATACAAATCCAGCGCGCTACCGACTGAGCTATATCCCCGCCCCAGTTCAAATAAGACCTCCAACAATCGGAGAATTAACAGGAGGGAGTCTTAAAATGGAGGTAAATTTACACTGAGTGGTTGTGAACAGAACGTCTCAGAAAACAGGGTCTTATCCGAGTAAGGGAGGGAGTCTTAAAACTAGTGATAAGGGGTCTTAAAACTAGTGATAAGGGGGTCTTAAAACTAGAGATAAGGGGTCTTAAAACTAGTGATAAGGGGTCTTAAAACTAGTGATAAGGGGTCTTAAAACTAGTGATAAGGGGTCTTAAAACTAGTGATAAGGGGTCTTAAAACTAGTGATAAGGGGTCTTAAAACTAGAGATAAGGGGTCTTAAAACTAGTGATAAGGGGTCTTAAAACTAGTGATAAGGGGTCTTAAAACTAGAGATAAGGGGTCTTAAAACTAGTGATAAGGAGTCTTAAAACTAGAGATAAGGGGTCTTAAAACTAGAGATAAGGGGTCTTAAAACTAGTGATACACTAGTGATAAGGGGTCTTAAAACTAGTGATAAGGGGTCTTAAAACTAGTGATAAGGGGTCTTAAAAGGGGGTTTCCACGGTACCAAACCCCCATTCCCGCCATATCTCGCCAGGACAAAAAGCGGCCATCAATAACATGACACGCGGGGAACACCGTGACACACACCACACACACACACACACACCAAGGGCGGATCCAGGGGGGGTCACACCCAAACTTTTTAGCACACACTTGAAGGCGCTTCTGAATTCGGCCGGCGCGAAGCGGCCGAACTGCTGCTAGGCCGGGGGGTCCGGGGTCATGCCTCCCCCCCCCCCCCCCCCGGAATTTGTTTTCTTTAAGGCCGGAAGCAAAATGCTGCAATCTAGGGCCACCTGAGCTCAGAAACTGTCATTCATCTCTCTCTCTCTCTCCGTCTCTCTCTCTCTCTCTCTCTCTCTCTCTCTCTCTCTCTCTCTCTCTCTCTCTCTCTCTCTCTCTCGCTTATGCCACAACCCTTGTAAAATAAAATTTGATTTGATTTGATTTGATTTGATTTGATATCTCTCTCTCTCTCTCTCTCTCTCTCTCTCTCTCTCTCTCTCTCTCTCTCTCTCTCTCTCTCTATCAGCTCTATCTCTCTCTCTGTCTCTCTCTCTCTCTCTCTCTCTCACTCTCTCTCAGTCTCTCCGACTCTCTCTCTCTCTTTCTCTCTCTCTCAGTCTCTCTCTCTCTCTTTTTTTTCTTGAAGGGGGGGGGGGCACGGGCTCCCTTCGCCCCCCCCCCCCCCCCCTAAATCCGCCACTCGCGGCACACACACACACACTGTGACACACTGGCACACACTCACACACACACACACATGATCTGACACTGAACAACTGAAACACTGGCCGCTCGTTGATCTTGAATAAACTCCACAATGAAAAGCCCCCCTCTCTTCCATAGTACTGATGATCGAGCTTAGGTACTTTACATTCATGGGGTCAAATTCGTTCAACCAAATTTGTTTATCTAAACATACAAATTTGCTTCATTCAGTCTAAAATGTCTTCCCTTCTCATTTAAGGGACGTAATCACTCGGTGCACGTTTTCAAAGAAATCGAATTTTGGGATGAAATTTAACCACCCGCAATTTCCTTCACTGACTTGCAAGAAACGTCATTTGCCTTTCTTGCTTAAATAAGTGTACTTCTTTAATTTGACCAGGAAACAACATTTCAGTCTCCAGTGTGACCCTCCACCACGGAATGAGTCGCCATGTAACCTTTTCATGATTTTCATATTTACACCTCCGGTATAGTTACACCCCCGGTATAGGGGTGTGTATAGGTTTCGCTCGATGTGTTTGTTTGTTTGTTTGTTTGTTTGTGTTCGCATATAGATCTCAAGAATGAACGGACCGATCGTCACCAAACTTGGTGAACAGGTTCTATACATTCCTGAGACGGTCCTTACAAAAATTGGGACCAGTCAAACACACGGTTAGGGAGTTATTGGTGGATTAAAATTATACAAGGACTTATAGAGGAACATCTTAATGGTCAAAGGGAAATAACCATTCTCACTCAGTCACTGCCACCAACTGAGAAGGTTATTTCCCTTTGACGGGGGTGTTTTTCCTACCTCGTAGGAATTTCTTGTTTTACATATTCTTACAGAGGTTTTTTTTATTCTCTATCCAGTGGTGAAACCGTTTTAGAAAAGAGTGAACACTTTAGTATCGCCGCCGAATCACCGAGAAAGCTGAATGCCGGGGAAAAGCTGAACGCCATTACACCGGACCGCCGCACATCAGTTAAACCAGAGACATAGATAGATATAATTATTCCAAACTGTTTCAATTTTAACCGCACGTTTAATTTCACTTATGTACCGTTGCAACTGTTGTATTTTACCCCATTCAATTACACCACACCCCACCCTCCACCCGGCCCGACCACCCCCCGCCTTTAACTTGACATAGTGACTGCCCCCAACAGTATTTTTCAGTGACATCGTACCCATGGTACCTCGATCCCTTTCGCCCCGGCTGTTCATTCTGTTTCGCAGACTTTTTGTTCATAACCTCTGTAAATTTACCCCCATTGTAAGACTACTTCCTTGCCTTTTCAAACGTGATTTTTTTCAGAATGTTTAATAAAAACAGGGGGTTTCCCTGTACATAGGAACTTGGATGGGACAGGGCCGGGGGAGGGGGGGGGGGGGGGGCAGTGCTTGATTAACAAAGTCTCAGTCTAGAGCTTTTTGTCGGGTTTCCTTTAAATTTTGTATTTGAAACGAAAAGTAAACGACGACACGAAAAAAGAAGCCTCTATCGTCTGCCCATCAAGCTTTTGCAATCAAAATGTTTCGCGCAGTTGACCGCACAAGCCCGGAGAGGGATGAATGCAGGTAGGCGAACATTTTGCATTCATGAAAGAACACTGGTGAATCATGGGATATGTTTCACCACATGTCTTCGCCGCCATTACGAGAGTGGAGAAAGTTCGCGGGAAAGTTGACTGAGTTGGCTACATTTGGTTTGTACACATTTAGTCGATTTCTTTCACGTTTACTGTATTGGCTGGGCGATATTTATTGTTTTTGAATCGATGCAAATGCGTTGTAAGGTGATTGCATGTGTAAAAATGAAACGGAGAAACAGTTACGATTCAAGGGGGGCAAACGTGACCTGTGTCGAGCAGACATGCTGCGGTGTCCCTTGACAGTTTTGCAGAAGTTGTCCACAAAAGTTCACCATCGTTAGTATTTTGGTAACGCAAGACTAGTTTTCAGTGGTTTTGTGCATCAGGGTGCTGTTGAGATTGTTCGTTCAAAGTTTGCATTGAAACCGCGGGTGTTTTATCTGAAAATCCAAAGCTACCGATTGTGTCGATGTCAGCACCTAAAAAAATGGGGTTGACATTGATAGCGATACTGTAATTTCCGTTTTCTTCACTCTCGGTATTTTCGCATTATTGAGTTGCGAAGGGACAACTACCGATGGTTTTAGCACTAAATTGGTGCTTGTTGATTGCTCTTTTATTCGTTTGTTTCAATCCGTTTCCTTTCACGGCAGTGTTTCTGAGTGTGCACACAATCAAAACGTGCAGGGTACCACTACCTCTACCAGAAGCATGGGCACAGTGGCCGGAGTAGTGAAGACTAGAGCCATGCGAGGTTGACCGACTCGCAACCCCGGTTTTGTTTGCATTCTTGGGTGTGGGTTGCTTTGAAGATTTGCGAGATTGTCCACACGCTGGTGTTTAATGGAGGAAGAGAATGTTTGGATTAATATTGTTTTTGTAGTTTTTTGTTTTTTTATCTGAGTTCTGACCAGAAATACTCAAATAGAGAAGGGATTTTAAGGGATTTTCTTGTGATATGGCTGCAATCACTGAATCAGAACTTGTGCATCAGTGCATGTTTCAAATTTTTGTCGCTTAAATTTAGAAAGTAGAGTGAAACCATGAAAGCCAGGCCATTTTAATACCTTTTAACAGATGCAAAGTTAAAAATTAAGTACAACTAGAAGTGCAATGCCAAGGCACTGCATACCCCCCCCCCCCCCCCCGAAGAACAAATCACCTGTCTCTCTCTCTCTCCCCCCTCTTCTTGTTTTTAATTGTTGTTTCTCTTTCAGTAATTAACCATTTAAAGTTGCAATGTTCCTGTCCCTCTCAGCATTCAAGTTTCAGCTGTGACGTTTGGTTTGATTGATATAACTAAGGAGTGTGTTTCTTTGATACAAGGCAAATACTACTAATAATATGAAATTAATTTCTTGCGGGGGAAAGGGAGCTGCCATACAGTGCTGCGATACCCGTTTTTTCTTCTACCTTTTCCCTCCTCGTCGAACGTGGGGATTGAACCCATGCCGATAGCGACAACCGATTTTGAAGCCAGCGCTGCTACGGATTAAGCTTTCCCCGGGTTACTGCATTCAAGTGTGTGTTTTTTTTCTAAAACCCATGCCGATACAGGCGATAGCAACAACCAGTTTTGCAGCCAGCGCTGCTACGGACTGAGCTCCCCGTCGCGATATAACCTTCGTGGTTGAAAACGACGTTAAACACCAAAAAAAGAAAGACGGACTGAGCTATTTCTCCGTGTTACTGCATTCAAGTTTGTAACCTTTCCATCCATCTTCTTTTCAAATCTTTTTCGTTTCGTGTTGCTTCACTTTCGCTTTTTTTGTTTTTCTCTGTGTTTGTTTGCTAGTCCTGAAGAAGCCACCAAAGGCGAACATTTGAATTAGTTTTGTATGTGCTGCCCTTGTATTGGTGAGTGAGACTGTGACAAAAGGTCAGGTGTCATGTCTACTGTCCCGAATGACACACGATTGCTGACATTTCACCATTGCCAACAGAATAAACAAATAAGAAATAGGTAGAAAATGAATGTGAAAACTGACTTTAATTGTTGATCAGTATTTTCTATACCACTAACAAATAATCTACTTGCAATAGCTGTTTGGCAAATGTATGTTGCATGGGACACACTGACATGAAAGTGGAAGATGTTTTTCCCTCTGGAGAAACTACATGTATATCAAGTTACACTTTTTGTGCTCTTCCATTCCAGTTGGCAATCAATTGTTAACGCATGTTATTAGAAAAAATAGAACGAAAACAGATTAGATAGAATGAAAAATGTACTGGTGATGTCATTTGGGACATACTGACATGAAAACGTCACCTTTTGTCATTGTCTCGAGTACACATTTCTTTCGTTTTTCAATTTTCCTAAATCTTAGCCTTAAATTTGAAGATATAATTGATTGGTTTACTTTGTCATTTTCAGGTCCTGCGTATGGAGGAGGTGTTGACAGAAGGATGTTTCTTGCTTCCTGAAGGGTGCTCCCCAGGTGCGTGGCAGACAGCAGCATCGTCTCTGTCAGGTGCATCAACCAGATGATGAGATCAGGTCATTGACAACGTGCGGGGACTGCAAAATTGCTTGACAGCGCAAATAAGGTAGCTTTTCACTGCTATTTGTAATGTTCGATAACTACTGTGTCCCTCCTCCCCCCCCCCACCCCCCAAAGTGTGAAGATATTGTGCATATCCTTGAATGTAGTGTCACGGGAAAATTGGGTCTAAAAAACCTGATCACAGATAAATCAAATGCCCTCAGTTCTTGCATCTGCAGTGTTTATATGGCTTTAACCCCTTCCCTGCCCTGCCACGAACGGCGTTCGAGGTGTTTTTTTGGCATCCTGTCTGCCCCGCCACGAACGTCGTTCGAGGTGTACGCATCAGAGTCCTGTATCCACCCAAGAAGGGGGGTAACTGCAAAAACTGTTGGCAGAGCAGTTAGACATCTTGAACCAACGGTTCCTTCCCTTTGACCGTTATGAATAGCAAATATTGATGTTTGGGAGAATTTTGAAACTTCGGGAGTTATCTGTGTTAAGTCGTCAACAAAGATGTCGGATGGTGGACGGCGTGGGGGTACCACGAGGTCTGTTTTCAAGCGCTATTCAGCACTTGAAGTGCTTCAAGAGTGCCTAAATGACCAAGACAGTGATGATGAAGACCTTAGAGATGGAAGTGACAGCGAATCAGACGAGGAAGAAACTGATTTCAACCAGCACCACCCTCTTTTGTCCGAGGTAGGCATTGATGATGACAATGATATCAGCTACGAACCAAGTGTATCTGCCACTGACAGTGATCAGTCGGAGACTGATGGCAGTGATGCCGAAGCAGAACCAATGCCTGGCCCATCAACTTCATGTCCTGTGGTCAGAGGTCGCGGCAGGGGTCGAGGAAGCAGTGTGGGAAGAGGACAACGAGGGAGAGGTAATGCGAGGGGGCGTGGCCGCGGCCGTGCCCGACAAATTCCAAGACAACGTCAGGAAGATAAGATAAGAAATTGGACAGATGCTGATGCAACTGCGCCAAACCAAGACATCCAATTTCAAGGCAATCCAGGCATGCAGTGCAATGTTAACAATTTTGAACCAGTAGACTGGATGCAGCTGTTTTTTGATGACGACCTCATCAACCACCTTGTCTTCCAAACAAACCTTTATGCTGACCAGTACCTTGAGAGCAGCCTTGTGCTTTCCTCAGTGTTTTGTGGATTATCACACAAAATTCATATACTGGAAGTAGTGTGTGGACTTTGCCTGCTCTGTGGATTGTGACTTTGTTGCTTCTGAGTCTCAGCTGTGGAGTATGACGTGCGATTCCGGACTTACCTTACCATGAACAGCTAACCCTTATAACTTTGGATGCTTATAGCAGTGAAGTTGATTACCAAGAAGTTTTGTGAGTACCTGATGTTTTTCCCTTTGTTACACCAGTTTTTTGTTGTGTTTTGTCATGCATTTTTGTGATCAAGTGTGTTGTTATGTTCCGAAAATGCTTGATCACGGGGAAAAAAAAAAGAATAAATAATTACTTAAAAATTTCTGTCCTGCCAAATGAAACTAATTTCACTTGTAATTGGGGCCAGGGATGTTAGAAAAAAACATGCCAAATATCTAAGAGATATCTCTTCAAATGCCTGAATTATTCACGTTTTAGTGAACACACCCTCAAAAGTCAAATTTTGCTCCGGCACACAGGAATACAAATGCGCTTTTTCACGCTGGCAGGGAAGGGGTTAAAACTTTATAGTACAACCAGAAGTTTTGCATTTTGAGTTAACCAGAGTTTTGACTGGCCAGGGCAGTTTCTAGTAGTTTGGCGGATTTTTTACTTGCCCCTGCCAATAAGGCGGACGAACTTGCCATCCATCCCTGGTTACTAACCTACCATAAATTTCACAAGCCCGGTTCATACCACACAAACAAATTATGAAACAGTGTTAAAATGAATAACCGTCAGAATTGTCATTTGTATTTTTCACACAAAATTGCGCTGATCAATAGCTGGATTGCGCTCGGCTAGCGTCTTGTCTTTTTTTGCGCTGTTCTTCACTGACGCAAGTGGCAATGATTCCGGCCGCAATGACCCATCTATGTTTCACACGACTTGATATTTAAGACTAGGTATTGGAATGTTTTGATTTTAATAAAAGAAGACGTTCACAAGTACATCGGCCAAATAGCCTTTTTAGTGAAAAGACAAATAAATTAAATGAAAGGTTTTCCGAGAAAGTGTTCTTTAGCAATATGGGTATGCAGAGCCTTAGCAAAATGTTATAACGTTATTTTTTGAGTCACTTGAGAAAAAGTGACTCTATGTAATCGGTCAGTGTTAGTCTGTCCGGCCGGCCGGCCGGCCGGCCGGCCGTCCGTAGACACCACCTTAACGTTGGACTTTTCTCGGAAACTATCAAAGCGATCGGGCTCATATTTTGTTTAGTCGTGACCTCCAATGACCTCTACACTTTAACGATGGTTTCGTTGACCTTTGACCTTTTTCAAGGTCACAGGTCAGCGTCAAAGGAAAAATTAGACATTTTATATCTTTTCTCGGAAACTATCAAAGCGATCGGGCTCATATTTTGTTTAGTCGTGACCTCCAATGACCTCTACACTTTAACGATGGTTTCGTTGACCTTTGACCTTTTTCAAGGTCACAGGTCAGCGTCAAAGGAAAAATTAGACATTTTATATCTTTGACAAAGTTCATCGGATGTGATTGAAACTTTGTAGGATTAGTCTTTACATCAAAGTATTTACATCTGTAGCCTTTTACGAACGTTATCAGAAAAACAAGGGAGATAACTAGCCTTTTCTGTTCGGCAACACACAACTTAACGTTGGGCTTTTCTCGGAAACCATAAAAGTGACCGGGCTCAAATTTTATGTGAACGTGACTCATTGTGTTGTGAATAGCAATTTCTTCCTGTCCATCTGATGCCTCATATAATATTCAGAACTGCGAAAGTGACTCGATCGAGCGTTTGCTCTTCTTGTTTTAAACATTTTAGTTGTGGCTCTGCATGACGATATTGCGAAAAAATGAACGCTTTCTCAAATAAGTTTTTACTTTCTTTATTTGTCTGTCTGTCCACTGTAAAGACCAATAGGCTGATGTACTTTTGAACGTCTTGTTTTGTGAAAATTTAAACGTTCCAATACCTTACCATTCTTGTTATTAGGCCACACAAAAAATAGGTGTGGTTAAGGCCAACAAAAAAAATAGGTGTGGTTACGGTAACATAGCCCAAAAAAATAGGGTAGGTAGGTGGTAGGCAATCACTTTTTTTTTTTTTTACTTTTTTTTTCTAATGTGTACAAATTAAACCTACTTGACAGGGAAATAAGTGTGCGACACGGGCGCTTTCGCTTTCATTGCGTTTTTTGCACTCGTTTTTTTTTTTGTTTTTTGTTTTTTTTTGACAAATGTAATAAAAAGTTATAGGATCGGCCCCTAAAAATAGGCTAGGTCGGGTTACCGTAACCACACCTATTTTTTTTTTAGGCCTAAGGTAACATAGCCACAAAAAGAAGGTAGGCAATCACTTTTTTTTGTTTTACTTTTTTTTACTTTTTATTTTTTATTATACAAATTAAACCTACTTGACAGGGAAATAAGTGTGCGACTTGTCATGGCAAGCGTCTGTTGGGCCTTTTTAGTAGGAGTTATTTCCCTTGCATCGTCTGTCGTCTGCATGATGACTTGAGCGCTTGCGTTTTCTGCACTCGTTTTCTTGTTTTCCTTTTTTTTTTGACAAATGTAATAAAAAGAAAAATAGGGTAGGTCGGGTTACCGTAACCACACTTTTTTTTTTTAGGCCTTATGTTGTATTATTGATTTTGGAATGTTTGCTTTCTCTCTGTTTTGGGACAGATTGTTACGCCAAGCTGAACATTTCTACAATCAAACAGATAAGGCCTAAAAAAAAAATAGGTGTGGTTACGGTAACCCGACCTACCCTATTTTTAGGGGCCGACCCTATAACTTTTTATTACATTTGTCAACATCAACAACAAAAAAACGAGTGCAGAAAACGCAATGAAAGCGAAATCGCCCGAGTCGCACACTTATTTCCCTGTCAAGTAGGTTTAATTTGTACACATTAGAAAAAAAAAGTTAAAAAAAAAAGTGATTGCCTACCTTCCTACCCTATTTTTTTTGGCTATGTTACCGTAACCACACCTATTTTTATTTTTTTGTGCCTAATCACAAGAATGCACCAGTTCCCTTTTTCTTGTAGGTCCTGAGGCTGATGCTCATTTTTGAGTCTCACTCCGTGTAGTGGTCAGAATATGGGTAAACAACGTGTCTACACTAAAAAAGTAAAAGTAAAAGTTTCACTGCACACTCTTTGATGGGCATTATTGTGTTTCTGCTTTCTAAAGAAACTTTTGAAAAATACATGTTACGAGGCCTAAAAAAAAAATAGGTGTGGTTACGGTAACCCGACCTACCCTATTTTTGGGGGCCGACCCTATAACTTTTTATTACATTTGTCAAAAAAATACAAAAAAAACCAAGTAAACGAGTGCAGAAAACGCAATGAAAGCGAAAGCGCCCGAGTCGCACACTTATTTCCCTGTCAAATAGGTTTAATTTGTACACATTAGAAAAAGAAGTAAAAACCAAAAAAAAGGGATTGCCTACCTTCCTACCCTATTTTTTTTGGCTATGTTACCGTAACCACACCTATTATTTTTTTTGGCCCGAGATAGCATAAATGCAGATACATGAATACATTTTTGATAATGCTACACTGAAAGACCATTTGCTATTCTGGAAATTACACAAACATTCTAAATTGCTACACTTGAAGCTTTACAAGTTTTTTTGGTTTTTTTCCCAAATGTCGTCCCTATTCTACAGACTGTTGCTTTCATTGGCTGTAGTTGATATACAATAATCATGGTCTCAAACTAAAGGGCTCAGTTTTTGATGATAATACTTTTGTTAATCTTTAGTTTAACCTATTGTTATCTGTTATTTGTGTATATATATTCTTTTTTTATTCCTTTCTTTATTTTGGAAGATTGAGTTGCAAGAGCAGGTAAAACTAAGCGGTTGGTGGTTTAAGAAATCCTTTCACTCATGCTTGTACGGATTTACCTCCCTTGCCTAGTGGGATCACTGGTTTTGGTGGTGTGGGGAATATGACAGATTTTTCCTGGAGCAGCTTGATTTCGCAGAAGCACTTCAGGGATGGCCAAATCGTCCGCCCGATCGCCAGGGGTGAGTACAAATTCAGCCGGGCTAGTACTAGTAAAAACCGCCTGGCATGCCCGACTGGCCAGTGAAAATTCTGGTCAAATGCAAAACTGTTGGTTGTACTATCGAATTTGAAAGCCATATAATAATAAACACTGCAGATGTTGGAACTTCTGTGGTCTGCAAAATCACTGCCATGTTCTATCGAAACAAAAATGAGGCTCCCGTGCGTATCACCGCTATTTTAATTGTGTACAGAAATCTGACACTCATAATTTGAAGGCAGTTACATGCCGAAATATTGATTTAAACTTACCTAACCTGGTTACTGGTGTGTTTTCTTTTTACTCATAATTTGGTTGTGTGGTATGTACCGGGCCTGCGAAACTTCTGGCGGGCTAGTGATTTTCTTGAAGTGACTCACCCGGCTGGCGAGTTGAAATTTAGAGATTTGGTCAACCATGCACTTGTGCAGCTGTATCACAGTATGCACAGCTTCTTCTTCTTCTTCTTCAGCGTTCCAGAAATTCTGGTGACGTGTGAGCTCGTTTGCCCATTTGGGTTTCTCACACTATACTCAGAGCATAGTCGGCTTCACTCCGCTTTCGTTGGGTAGGCATGCTGGGTATTTTCGTGTTTCCATAACCCACCGAACTCCGACATGGATTACAGGATCTTTTCCGTGCGCACTTGGTCTTGTGCTTGCGTGTACACACGAAGGGGGTCAAGTCACTTAGTAGGTCTGCACATAAGTTGACACCCCCCGCGGGTTAGGGGGAAGAATTTACCCGATGCTCCCCAGCATGTCGTAAGAGGCGACTAACGGATTTTGTTTCTCCTTTTACCCTTGTTAAATGTTTCTTGTATAGAATATAGTCAATGTTTGTAAAGATTTTAGTCAAGCAGTATGTAAGAAATGTTAAGTCCTTTGTACTGGAAACTTGCGTTCTCCCAGTAAGGTAATATATTGTACTACGTTGCAAGCCCCTGGAGCAATTTTTTTATTAGTGCTTTTGTGAACAAGAAACAATTAACAAGTGGCTCTATCCCATCTCCCCCCCTTTCCCCGTCGCGATATAACTTTCGTGGTTGAAAGCGACGTTAAACACCAAATAAAGAAAGAAAGTCTTGTTTCCGGTAACATCGCCGAAAAAAATAGGGTCGGTCGGGGTGTTTTTTGTTTGTTTTTTGATAAAACCTTTTTCTTACGTTTTGTTAACGTCTTTTTACGTGTTTTTTTTTTCCCCCGGCGTCATTGGCCGCAATGGTTTTTTTGCGTGACGACGAGAACGGGAGGTAAGTCTCTTCGATTGTGAAGTCTCATCGACCGATTACCTCCCTTTTTTGTTTTTTGTTATTGTTTGTGTGTGTGTGTGCGAAAAGCAAAAAAACACTTTAGGGTCGGCGCTTAAAAATAAGGTCAGTCGGGTTACCGGAAACAGACATATTTTTCTTTTTGGCCTTCAAGGCACAGTGCAGCTCACAGCCTTCGTTTTGCGTTTTTGTTGCAGCTGAGTGCATTTACAGTTCAAAAATCCTCCTATGGTAGTCAAACAAACCCAAAACTACCCAACGACGACATCTGTGAAGCTCGACAGTTTCTTGTTCACGCGAGTGCATAAATTAACCTAGTTATTACGTGGTGTTTGGTCGGAGTTCGATTCAACTGAGTGATTCCGGCCTCCATTTTGTTTTACACAGTTTGTTTTACACAAACTCATGATGACGTCTGACATAGTTTGCCAGTGACGTGTCTTTTTGACTCGCATGCGAAGCAAAAGTGAGTCTATGTACTCACCCGAGTCGTCCGTCCGTCCGGAAAACTTTAACGTTGGATATTTCTTGGACACTATTCAGTCTATCAGTACCAAATTTGGCAAGATGGTGTATGATGACAAGGCCCCAAAAAACATACATAGCATCTTGACCTTGCTTCAAGGTCAAGGTCGCAGGGGCCATAAATGTTGTCTAAAAAACAGCTATTTTTCACATTTTTCTTATTTTCTCTGAAGTTTTTGAGATTGAATACCTCACCTATATATGATATATAGGGCAAAGTAAGCCCCATCTTTTGATACCAGTTTGGTTTACCTTGCTTCAAGGTCAAGGTCACAGGAGCTCTTCAAAGTTGGATTGTATACATATTTTGAAGTGACCTTGACCCTGAACTATGGAAGATAACTGTTTCAAACTTAAAAATTATGTGGGGCACATGTTATACTTTCATCATGAGCCACATTTGGTCACATATGATCAAGGTCAAGGTCACTTTGACCCTTATGAAATGTGACCAAAATAAGGTAGTGAACCACTAAATCTGACCATATCTCATGGTAGAAAGAGCCAATAAGCACCATTGTACTTCCTGTCTTGAATTAACAGCTTTGTGTTGCATGACCTTGGATGACCTTGACCTTGGGTCAAGGTCACATGTATTTTGGTAGGAAAAATGTGTAAAGCAGTTCTTAGTGTATGATGTCATTGCTAGGTTTAGTTATTTTTGAAGGTCAAGGTCATGTCAAGGTCAAGCATGTGAGTCGTATGGGCTTTGCCCTTCTTGTTGTGCATGATGTGGTGATCTACCTGATCTAAAGTTAGATCCAAAAATAAGCCAAGACCAGCCGGGTACCCCCCGCGGGTTAGGGGGAGTCCCATAATATTGGTTGGGACTAGAAAGAATTTACCCGATGCTACCCAGCATGTTGTAAGAGGCGACTAACGGTTCTGTTTCTTCTCTTCTTTTGTCTTATTTCTGCCTAAACAGTCCTTTCACCTATATTTCCTTCCAAGAAAACTCTCCCTACTATTCCCTGCAGTTTTCCAATTCTTTTCTTGTTGTCTTATTTCTACCTGACTGGATCCATCACCTTTATTTCACTTACCAAAATTCTTCTTTTCCACATCCTTATTTCTCTGCACCCAGCATGTCGTATGAGGCGACTAACGGATTCTGTTTCTCCTTTTACCCTTGTTAAGTGGTTCTTGTATAGAATATAGTCAATGTTTGTAAAGATTTTAGTCAAGCAGTATGTAAGAAATGTTTAGTCCTTTGTACTGGAAACTTGCATTCTCCCAGTAAGGTCATATATTGCACTACGTTGCAAGCCCCTGGAGCAATTTTTTGATTAGTGCTTTTGTGAACAAGAAACACTTAACAAGTGGCTCTATCCCATCTCCCCCCTTTCCCCTATCCCATCTCCCCCCTTTCCCTCGTCGCGATATAACCTTCGTGGTTGAAAACGACGTTAAACACCAAATAAAGAAAGAAAGAAAGAACCAGCCGGGTACGAGTACGAAATTAATTCGTAAAAAAATCGCAGTTCTTGACTCTTTGGGTGCAAGTCAATGAAACTTGGTAGTTCTTCTAAGGCCTAAAAAAAAAATAGGTGTGGTTACGGTAACCCGACCTACCCTATTTTTAGGGGCCCACCCTATAAATTTTTATTACATTTGTCAAAAACAAAACAAAAAACGAGTGCAGAAAACGCATTGAAAGCGAAATTGCTCGAGTCGTACACTTATTTCCCTGTCAAGTAGGTTTAATTTGTACACATTAGAAAAAAAAGTTTAAAAAAAAAGTGATTGCCTACCTTCCTACCCTATTTTTTTGGGCTGTTACCTTAACCACACCTCCCGCAGTGGGGCACTGCGGTTATGAAATTAAAGGCCCCTCCTGTTTTTGGAACCGCAGGAGCTTTCTAGTTTGCTGTTAGGCAGATTTTTGGTTCCTCTTTCCTGTCATGCTCTCTTTTTCTTCATGAATTCTTTTCTTTTTTCTGCCTTCTTGCTCATCCACCTGTATTTTTTCCAAAAATCTCTTCTCTTGCCGCTTGTCTCGCGATTCATGTATAGTTTAATCTGTTAGTGTTCTGATGTAAGTCCAGCAGTAGATAGGTTAAGCCTATTTTAACATACTGGAAACTGGTAATCTTCCAGTAGGTATTAATTTAGTTTTACTAAAGCCTGCTGGGACACAAGTAATGGGTTAGTCAGTGCATTTGTAAACAGGAATCGCTTGACAAGTGGCGCCCTTCATCCCCCCCTTCCTCGTCCTGATATGGCTCTGCGTAGTCGGCTGGACGTTAAGCAACAAATAAACAAACAAACAAACCTCAACCACACCTTTTTTTTTTTTTTGCCTAACGGATAGCTGCCTGAGGTATGACTGAAAGCCCCAGGGGCTCCGTGCACCTGGATTTGACAAGTTCAGTACCTTTAACTAAGAGAAAATGTGAAAAGTCAAGGTCTTAAAACAGGAGGCAGTCTTAACAGGGGGGTTCCACTGTCGATAAAAGCTCCCCCTTTCCTGTTTACTCCTGTTTGGTTCAAGACAGCTCCTGCTCAGATATTGCTGGGAAAATCGACTTTCCCTGGTTGCTGTTTTTTGTGCCACCACTGTATAGAACTATTCTTTCTTTCTTTCTTTATTTGGTGTTTAACGTCGTTTTCAACCACGAAGGTTATATCGCGACGGGGTATAGGACTATTAGAAACGGGAGTGGGCAGGCTTGTCAATCTTGAAGGATCCCTTTGAAGACCTGAACAAAGAAGAAATAGAAAAACAGTATTCCGTTCAGTTTCGGAGACAGTTGTACAACTACAAAGTCCTGGTATGTGGGTGTCGCCTGACATCTATTCAAAAGATAAAATATGCTTTAATTTGTAGAAGCAGAGGTTACCGTTGGAAAACTTAATTTGTTTTGTGTGTACGCTTCTTTTATTTCACTTCACAGAGACACACCGGCACGGTTGGCCTAGTGGTAAGGCGTCCGCCCCGTGATCGGGAGGTCGTGGGTTCGAACCCCGGCCGGGTCATACCTAAGACTTTAAAATTGGCAATCTAGTGGCTGCTCCGCCTGGCGTCTGGCATTATGGGATTAGTGCTAGGACTGGTTGGTCCGGTGTCAGAATAATTTGACTGGGTGAGACATGAAGCCTGTGCTGCGACTTCTGTCTTGTGTGTGGTGCACGTTATATGTCAAAGCAGCACCGCCCTGATATGGCCCTTCGTGGTCGGCTGGGTGTAAAACAAACAAACAAACTTCACAGAGACAAACAAGGGGCCTTTTTCTTCCCTCTTTGATCAGAAATAGAAGTAATGTAATAAACTTAAGATTTTGTGTCATCAGTGGCCATTTAGAGACATGGTTTGGTAATACACTGCTAGAAACAGTACAGTGGAACCCTCCTTTTAAGCCTCCCCAATTTAAGACCTTATTTTTTCAGATGTTTTGTTCACAACGTCTGTAAATTTACCTCCATTTTAAGACTTTATTTTTTCAGATGTTTTGTTCACAATGTCTGTAAATTTACCTCCATTTTAAGACTTTATTTTTTCAGATGTTTTGTTCACAATGTCTGTAAATTTACCTCCATTTTAAAACTGACTCCCTTGTTAAGACCTGATTTTCTGAGATTTTTGAGGTCGTAAAAAGGGGGTTCCACTGTACCTTTGACTTGGACTTGGGGGCCCGGTAGCTCAGTTGGTAGAGCACTGGACTTGTGATCGAAAGGTCGCAGGTTCGAATTCGGGCCGGGACGGACACGGGTCAACTTTATGTGCAGACCCAGAGACGGAAGCCATGTCCCACCCCCGTGTCATCACAATGGCACGTAAAAGACCTTGGTCATTCTGCCATAAGTGCAGGTGGCTGAATACACCTAAACACGCAGACACCTGGGTAGCGCGACTCCGTTGCTGCTAGCTTTCCACTGGGAGGAAGCGACCCGAATTTCCCAGCGATGGGACAATAAAGTAATGAAAATGAAATGAAATGAAAAGTGCAAATATCTGACCCCCAGCCCATTCTTTCAGTCCCAGTAGCATACTTGTTGTGCTTAAGTTTTGGTCTTGAACAGCTGTTTGTGGGTTTTTCGTTCATAGCTAAAAGTTACTGGACTTGTCAACTCCAGGTAGACGTGACCCCTCAGGCTGTAAAGTTGCCCCCAATATAGGACTCCCTCCTTTTGAAGTCCCTGTTTTTCCTCACACTTTATGTTCATAACTTCATAACCTCTAAATTTACCCCCATTTTCAGACTCCCTCCTTTATAAGACCCTGTTTTTTTTAAACTTTCTGTTCAGACATAACCTCTCTAAATTTACTCCCTGATTTTATCAAATTTTTTAAGGTCTTAAAAGGGGGGTTCTACTGTTATGCAAAGTGAGAGAGTGTTTATATTAATTAGATTTATTTATTAGTTTGGCCGTGGAGAAAGCAGATTATTGTTTGTACTGCAGAAGCAAAGAGTTTGCGGTGTCTACTTTCTCAGTTTCTGTTCATCTCTCTCAATCTGATTGGCATACAGGGTACATTATTCAGTCTGGAAATATTTCTTAAATTCAAATCAATATCATAAGCTTGTTGTTCGTGAAGGAATAAAAGACTGATTGTCAACTGCGCCCCAGAAAGGAAAATATTGAACTGTGCGCACAAAAAGGAGTGTTGTATGTCGATGTTATTGGTTGGGAAATCTTTTGTCCGCTGTCAGCATGTTAGAACAGGGTGAGGCTTCAGAGTTTTGGGGGGGGGGGGGGGGGGGGGGCTCAAGCAAGTTGTATGTATGACAGACGGGCGCAGTGGCGTGGCTTTAAGACGTCGGCCTCCTAATCGGGAGGTCGTGAGTTCGAATCCCGGTCGCTGCCGCCTGGTGGGTTAACCTTTTAACTACCAAGTTTATTGTTCTGTAGAATCCCTCAGCTCCCAAGTTATTTTGAGCAGAGACGGTCAAAAACGGGTATGCGTGTTTAAATTATTATTACTCAGTTTCTCTTTGTCAGATTGATAAAAAAAATTGGTATGTTATTGGATAGGGATCAAACTTCAAAGAGTATGTGTTCTTCTTCTTGGTGGTATGTATGTCGCAGTGTTATCATGATTTATCTACCTGTTTACCTGTCAATAAAGTTGAAAAATTACGCTTACTTGTTGCTCCGGTATATCATCCGTTTCACTGTCACTTGTTGATATTCATTGAACGATCAAAGTAGGTCAGATCAGCAGTGTTCACAGAAATGCTGATGTCGAAGCCAGAATCTTCTAGTTGATGTCTATTTTCGTGGAGATAATCAAGCATAGTCATGAAATCAGGATCACTGTCATCTGAATCCATGTCGGCACCAAGCGCCCAAAAGATTTGGTGAAAAAAGATCGATTGTAACTCTCACAGAGATCGAAAGCACATGGGGAAAAATCAAGGCGGAAGTGAGACAATCCCACAATGCATTTGCAACCGTCTTATTACTACTGCTCGCGCACAACAACCGCAAACAACCGAAACAGATGCTACACCGGCGACGGGCGGTATCGGGCGGTATGGGAATAGCGGCAATGGCGGAAGACGGGCGGTATCGTGCGGTATGGTAGTTAAAAGGTTAAGAGTGGAGATTTTTCCGATCTCCCAGGTCAACTTATGTGCAGACCTGCTAGTGACTTAACCCCCTTCGTGTGTACATGCAAGCACAAGACCAAATGCGCACGGAAAAGATCCTGTAATCCATGTCTGAGTTCGGTGGGTTATGGAAACACGTCTTAAATCGTTTTTATTTCTTTGTGGAAGGTAGAGAGAACACGGGAGACGGCCAAAACTCTGAGCAAATTGTGTCTTCCAAGGAAGGGAGTCTTCATTGAAATCAGAGGTGAATTTACAGCCACTCTGTACAACAAATTACAAAAAACTACAAAAACAAAACAACAGGGTCTTGAGTCAAAAAGGGGAGGGGGTCCTAAAAGGGAGGTTCCAGTGTACTACATGTACTACTCCACTGTACTACATGTACTACTCCACTGTACTACATGTACTACTCCACTGTACTACATGTACTAACAATATCAATATGAGGCTTATATCGCGCGTATTCCGTGGGTACAGTTCTAAGCGCAGGGATTTATTTTTATTTTTATGCAATTTATATCGCGCACATATTCAAGGCGCAGGGATTTACTCCACTGTACTACATGTACTACTCCACTGTGCTACATGTACTACTATGGTGTTGGTAAAAATGTGGAGGGTGTCTTGAGCATGGAGAAAAGAGTACAAGAGATCGAGAGGCTTATGATGGTGTTTTTTGGGTGGTTTCCAAGTGCCATGCACACTGCAATGGCAGCTAGGGAAGAGGCATGCAGACTGGCACAAAGAGCTTTTCAAGGGGAGGCCAAGGCTCTCTTTCATGCTGCCTCAACAACGCATAATGGCTTCACCAAGAAATCCTGATCTTTTTGCCCCTTTGTGCCCCTTCTGTTCAGACTTTGGAGGTGTGTGAGAGAGAGTGTGTGTGTGTTACCCCCCATTTTAAGACCTCCAAAAATCTGACAAAATCAGGTACCCCCCGCGCCCCCCCGCAGGTTAGGGGGGTCCCATATTGGTTGGGACGAGAAAGAATTTACCCGATGCTCCCCAGCATGTCGTAAGAGGCGACTAACGGATTCTGTTTCTCCTTTTACCCTTGTTAAGTATTTCTTGCATAGAATAATTATAGTCAATCAATCAATCAATATGAGGCTTATATCGCGCATATTCCGTGGGTACAGTTCTAGGCCCCCCCCCCCCCCCGCGTGTTAGGGGCGAAGAATTTACGCGATGCTCCCCAGCATGTTGCTCCCCAGCATGTCGTAAGAGGCGACTAATGGATTCTGTTTCTCCATTTGAGTTCAGACTACGATTTTCAAATGTGCTTCAACTAAGGTTTGTGCTACTAATGTTGTTTGTAACCAGTGGGTTACTATTTTGGTCATCAGATTACTATTCTTTGACTTGACCATTACTCTTGTCAATTTTGGGGGGTAAACAGGTCTGCGCTGTATGAGGTAGGACTGTTGCCTCTGAAATGGTTGATTGTGTTGGTATTGGTGGGGGGGGGGGGGTGGGGTTCCACTGTACTAAAGTTCTAGTTAGAGTCATAGGTGTTGTATCTGCACCTTAAGACAGTTACAAAAATCTGGTCATATTCAAGGTCAAACACTCCAAGATACGCCAGAGTTATCTGCACCTCATGACAGCTCAAAAACAGGTCAAACACTCCAAGATACGCCAGAGTTATCTGCACCTCAAGACAGTTCAAAAATCTGGTCATATTCAAGGTCAAACACTCCAAGATACGCCAGAGTTATCTGCACCTCAAGACAGTTCAAAAATCTGGTCATATTCAAGGTCAAACACTCCAAGATACGCCAGAGTTATCTGCACCTCAAGACAGTTCAAAAATCTGGTCATATTCACGGTCAAACACTCCAAGATACGCCAGAGTTTAATAATGAGGGTATATTTTAATTTATTGAAGTGAGATTGATTTTGAAATGTCAAAATTGAAATCGGAACTACATGTACCGCAATGATATCAGTCAGGCCAAAAAGAAAAATATGTCTGTTTCCGGTAACATGGCCAAAAAAAATAGGGTCGGTCGGTCATTTTTTTTAATTTATTTTTTTTTTAACCTTTTATTTTTACGTTTTGTTAACGTCTTTTTTTTATTTATTTTTTAACGCTTAGTTTTCTTACAATTATTTAGCACATGTTTTTGACCTAGATATTTTGAAACTAAAAAAGTATACTTGACTTCATATATTTTTATTTTTAATTTTTTAAAATTTTTTGTGTGTGCGAAAAGCGAAAAAAAACTTTAGGGTCGGCGCTTAAAAATAGGGTCGGTCGGGTTACCGGAAACAGACATATTTTTCTTTTTGACCTCAGCAGAGTTTTGGCTAGTGTCAGTTCAAGTGCCGTTGTGGCTCAATGCAGCTCTGACTGATAAGCACTCACTTTATGTTAATGGTGCTTGTTGAATATTTTACCTTCAGCTCCATGCCGTGCTTAATTGGTTTGTATAGTTTTCAATTTCATATTGTTTGTTCAGGGACGGTGGAGATTTTCGTTTGTAATAGGTGTGTTTGTCTGTGCAGTCGATAAGCTTGATCGACAACTACAGGTTCGTACAGGTCAGGAAGCAAAAGGGCTGTTAACACATTTGCTGGGATGAAGGCTCCTATCCACTAATGCATGTTTTTTGGGGAATAAAATCATATGGAGAACTTTCAATTTCGAAGATGTGGAGATTTTTTTTAGGGGGGGGGGGGGGGGGGGGGGGGCTGAGTCAGTCTCCAAAGTTCAGATGCTCCTAAATTGTGCCAAACATAAATAAAATATTGTGATTTTCATCAAGAGCGCTGGTCATTGACCCTGTTTGGAAACATGACATATGTCTTCCGTCCGTCCGTCCCCCCTTCCCTTCTCTAGAGCTGCCAGTTCGTTTTTACTGATTTTTCTATTTTCCCAACTTTCACCCCTGTATAATTTGTCATACACCAAACATTAAATATTAGTACAGACAGAATGAGGAGTTTATTAATTTCAGCTGGGAAAGCATAACGCTTATTAATTCTCAAGAAAATGAAGTTCCATTCGGGGCTTGATCTGAATTTTCTTTAAGAATAGAAAAACTCAAAAATTAAGTGCCTTGACTGTCGCTGAAATGAATTAATTTAGGTCCATTTTTTCCAAGCTTATTGGACCTATTCTTGGACCTATTCTTATCCTCATTATTTGCAGTAACCAGACCTGGGAACCCATACGATTTTGCCATATTGTGTACGCATGCTTGTCAAGAATAGGATCAGTATGGCCAGTAAAAAAAAAATACGAGGAGAACAATTCCTGGACTACTTGTCTTCAGAAGCGCATCCCGAAGCTGATCCGGTATTTTGACACATGGTTACAGTTTCTGTCAGTAAAAATGAAATGAAGCATTTGTTTTAAATGTATCAATTGGTAAACTTAATTAACAGTACGATGGACGCTGGTGAAGCATATTTTAATCATGGATGTTCAAATGCCGTGTGGAGTACGCTCATTTTTCTTAAAATACACCAAGTTTCTTTGAGAATACTCCAAGTGCAAAACAGGGATTCCCAAGTCTGTAATTTATGTCCATTTTTTTCCAAGCTTATTGGACCTATTCTTGGACCTATTCTTATCCTCATTATTTGCTGTAACTGTCAGGTTAGTTACCATTTTCTCTTCAAGTAAGTAAAACTGTTTGCAGCAGAATTCAGCGGCGAATTCCAGTGACAACCATGAACGAGCCACAACCAATTCTAATGGTGATACTATTTCTAAATTTCTCCTTACTGACACGAGGTCAGGTATCAGATAGAAATCGCGATAACAATTGCCACAACCAATTCTAATACTAATAGTGATACTATTTCTGAATGTCTCCTTGGGGTCAGGTATCAGATAGAAATCAGGATAACAATTGCCACCTCCTGATAATGGGGGCCCGGCTTGCTCCTGGAAACCCAACCGGCCGCTGTTACTACCTAGCACTGGGCACGCTGCGTACAAGGTTATCGCCTCTTCCTTTGTGCACCTTATACTCGCTCCCCTTACCCCCGTTTGATTTCTGATTGGGCCATTGTATGTAAATATTATCACCCTCCCAATCAGCTGGCATTGTATGTAAATATTATCACTCTCCAATCGGCCGGCCCTCCGTTTTGGGTCTGAGTCAACGATAAAACAATTCATTGGTTTGGAATAAATGCGTTGAGAATTTCAGGCAGGGCAGACTGCGAGACGGTCGGTAGGGTAGGGTAGGTGCTTGGACGGGTTCGCCGCAGGTTTCTGGGATTCGGAGCTATTTGAAATGAGTTGCGTGAAAAGGTTAGTACCTGTCGAAGTTAAGATTGATAGGCTATTGTTCCGTGTCGTGCTGTTTGCGAGCAAGCTGTGCTTGCTCTTACCAAGCTTATCTTACCTGTTGGACGGACTTGCAAGATAAGTTTATTGCACTCTTTCTGCCGTGAGAGGGACATTAGTAAGGTTGAGGTGTATTCTACTGATCAATATTGTACAGTTAGTGTATTGAACATGTATGCTTGGCTTAATGTTACATTTACATGGGACTTATACGTCCACGTCGGCAGGGTAAAAAACGGTCATACACGTAAAAACCCACTCGCGCAAAAGAAAAAACCGAGTGGACGTGGGAGTTTCAGCCCATGAATGCAGAGGAAGATGAAATACATCATGTCAAAAGTTGGGTGTTTCTGATATAACACTTTACCGATGTATTACAGCAGTCCCTGCAATGTACGGCCCCCGGCGTGAGCGGACACCTGACATGTACGGACACATTTGCTCGGCACGGAGTGTTTTCCTTCTATATTTGCCCCCCCTTAAACGGACACCTGCAAAACGTGGACGCGGACACTCATTTTCGGTCCCAACAGCAGGTCATACCTCCAATGTACGGACAGACCATCGTCAAATTTTCACCACAACAAAATCGATAACAGAGCAGTCCGGCTCTTGGTACGAAGATCACAGCCGCAATGGCGTGATGACAGTCACTGATAACTTGAGTGCACATGTACCCATCAGGAGGTGGGGTAGTTTTGGTCAGGAGTGAAGAGTACATGCGAAGATGCCAACATGAAACTGCACTGAGCTCTTTATTCTTGTCTGTTGGACGTAAACAACAGAAACCACAGTCGATGAAGGTCCTGAGCGAAAGTGAGTGAAAAACCGGCCACAGTTCTCAGCATCGTGTGTCTGTGTGTAACCTCTTTCATTGACAAGATACTCTTGTTTCCCCTCAGCCTTGACCAGTGAGTCGGTTGCCTAATCTATGAACCCTTCAGTTGTCTTGCCTTGTCAAAAGTTACGACACAGTCAACTGGTTTTGCTCTGAGTGAACAGTGCAGCTGGCCTCAATTAGCTGACACCTCTCTGGCCACAGCCCCCAACAGTACATGGCTGGAGGGAGTGAGAGAGAGATGGTGGGGGTGGAGGGGGGGGGGGTGGAGGGTTAGCTGGCTAAACTCCGTGGGGTGTCCGGTGTCACTGCATGTCAGCAGGAAGAGCATTGTAGAGAAATAGAGAGGTGTACTCTTCCACAAAATTTCCAAGCATCAGTTGTCACGCTTGGGGTAGGCATTAGTGAGGGAGAGTGGGAGCTGTGTTATGTACAGTGTATTTCCGACTGAAGAGTGAAAAGTCACTGCCATGCCACATGATCGGCATGCAGTCAATAAAGCCAGACAAGAAAAAAATAAATTACATGATTATGACATGCAGCTCTATCTGCTGCTATTTATTCAAACTGGTTTTCAAGCTTATCCTTGCAAAGCATCTGCACACGCTCCTCTGTACTGTGTTTGTGTGGCTGCTTTCGTATGTCAGCGCATGGTGAGTGTGTTCACTGCCTTGAGGATTTATTTTATCTCTTCTTTTCAACACTTTTCAAACAAATCCTTTTTACAAAACGTTTAAAGAACTATTAGGAGTTTATTGTTATTGTTTAGTAGCCACAATTGAAGTGATTAGCATAGACTCAATCCTGTTGTTTGTGTGTGTCTGTGCGAGTCGAGTGTATGGCCCGGGGGAGGGGGTGGTGTGGTCACCCCTCCCGTGACCGGACACCTGCAATGTACGGACAGTTTTGCTAGGGCCCAAGGGTGTCCGTTCATGAGAGGGACTGCTGTATGAATTTCTGAACTTAATAACAAAAGTTTAAGTTTTTTAACAGCTTCAATCGTCAGACTTATTCAACATGTTTTATAATCTTTTTGAGGCTTATCACTTTCAGAAGCATTTTTGCTGGTTAGACATTTTTGTCGTATCAGGTTAGTCTATTTAATTGTTAAGGGGGAAAAAAATTGTATGTTTCTGGTCACCCGACCCCACCTAGTTTTTTCCTGCCGACCCTAGCCTTTTTTTTTTATTGCATTTGTTAAAAAAAAAAAAAAAAAAAAAAAATTGCATTTGTTAAAAAAAAAAAAAAAAAAAGCGTCAAAACAAAAGTTAACAGACGGCAGGCGACACAAGGGGGATAACCCCGCATCCCTTTTGTCTCATTTGTTTTGTAATGTGTTGTCCTTTTCTTTGTATAGTAAGTCCAGTCTCTTTGCGTCACTGTATAGTTATTTTACACCCTGACCAAAAAACAAAAACAAAATCCCTACCTACCTACCCTATTTTTTGTAGCCATGTTACCAGAAACATACAACTTTTGTTTTTTTGCCTAACTTGTAACTCGGGTCATCAGATTAGAATGGGTGATCCTAAATTGAAATGTCAGCAATTCAGATTTTTCAGGCATCATGCATGTAGAAAAAAGAAACTTTTTTCGGAAAGGGTGCGAGTGGATGGTTTACATTCGCTAGTTGCTGTGCAGCACTTATCTTTCAATGCATAAAATTGAAAACAGAGTAAGGCATCCTGCATGTAAAAAATAAAAATTAAAAAAATTAAAAAAAAATTGTGGAAAGGGTGCGATGTATGGGTTTATCTGCGCTAGTAGTAGTACCTATCGTTTAATACATGAAATAGAAAACAGTCTCAACAGCAGAGAAACAGAGACATTTTTTCATGGTTATATAAGATAAAACACCAGCCAATGATTGTATCGAAACTTTTTTTGAAAGGGTGTGACCGTGTGTGTGTGAGTGGATCGTTTACAGGCGCCAGTGCTTGTGGAACACTTATCTTTCAATACATGCAATTGAAAACAGAAATAGTCAACAGCGGAGAAACAATTTATTCATGGTTATATTACTAGATAAACACCTGAGCCAATGATAGTATACAAAATCAATACAGGTTATCAGTATCACTGTAATGAATACCTGTAAACTATTCTTTCCATAGTAGAACTTGGGGCAGTCGCCTGCCAAAGAAGGTAAAGGTTGGCTGATTGACTGATAAGGAAGGGGAACAGAATCAGCCTACCTCATTATAAGAGGGGTGGGGTGGGGTGGATTATTATAAAATAGAAAAAGTGGTCACAACCTCGCTCCATACAACTACACACGTGGGTTGGGTTGGCGGTAGATTGTGTGCAAAAGTTTGAATAAGTTGAAATGCTATCGCTGTACATGTATCAGGTCTTTCTCCCCCCAAAAAACAACACTTTTTTTTTTAAACCTCAGTATTTCTTTATTGTTACAAGTATGAATCCTAGCGTGTAAGCTTTTATTTTATTTACCTAGCTTGCAAGTGAAATATGAAACTCAATGAGATGCAACATCAACCAACCAAACAAACGAAAACATAAAGAAGATGGGTCACTTTAGTCACACTAAGTAGTCATGAACAAACTAAAGCTTGCATTGCTTGCAGGTTTTAACATTTCAGCTTTTGAAATCCTGGACATAGAACCACTATACCAGAGTATGCACTGTTAGATCAGAGGTTTGGAAGTTATCCTTTTATGTGTACCTGAATATTTGATGAAGTCTTGAAATACTTATACACACCTGGGAACCCATACGATTTTGTCATATTATGTATGCATGATTTATAGAATACGATCAGTACGCTCAGTGGACAAAGAATACAACGAGAAAAATTCCTAGACTACTTTTCTTCACAAGCGCATCCCGAAGCTGATCCAGTATTTTGATACATGATACAGTTTTTGTCAGTAACCATTGAAAGAAGCATTTGTTTCAAATGCATTGCTAAACTTAATTAACGGTGCGATGGATGCTTGTGAAGCATGTTTGAATCATGGATGTTTAAATGTTGTGTGAAGTACGCTCAATTTTTCTGAAAATACACCGAGTTTGTTTGAGAACACTTCAAGTGCAAAACAGGGGTTCCCAGGTCTGCTTATATCATCTCCATAGTGACAGAAAGCCTGGATGGGGGGGGGGGGGCGGCTTGCACTCAAGAGTGGACCACCAGGCAATGCAAAAGCTGGTGATATTATTCCCACCTTTTGCCCTTCACAAGATTCCTACAGTATAACACCCCAAGACCTTAAATTAAAAAAATTGAAGAGAATGATGTGTTGCATAGGAGGAGCCCTAAATTGGAAGTAAATCAGCCAACTTTCTGAACAGAAAATCTGAAAAAAGTAAAGTTGTGAGACTAAGAGGGGTGGGGTGGGGATCGATTTGTGGGTAGGGGTTGATGGCGTCTTTTATTGTTTTAAGATTTTGTTTGTTTGTTTGCTTAACGCCCAGCCGACCACGAAGGGACATATCAGGGCGGTGCTGCTTTGACATATAACGTGCGCCACACACAAGACAGAAGTCGCAGCACAGGCTTCATGTCTCACCCAGTCACATTATTCTGACACCGGACCAACCAGTCCTAGCACTAACCCCATAATGCCAGACGCCAGGCGGAGCAGACACTAGATTGCCAATTTTAAAGTCTTGTTATGACCCGGCCGGGGTTCGAACCCACGACCTCCCGATCTCGGGGCGGACGCCTTACCACTAGGCCAACCGTGCCGGTATTGTTTTAAGAGGGGTCTGAGAAATAGTGTTACAGTACTGTAGTACATGTACTTGCCAGGAACAAAGAGTTGAAAGACCTGCAATCCTCTGCAGCCTAGGACAGACGGGTCAATTTCTTCTTCTTCTTCTTCTTCTGCGTTTGTGGGCTGAAACTCCCATGTACACTCGTGTTTTTGCACGAGTGGAATTTTACGTGTATGACCGTTTTTACCCCGCCATTTAGGCAGCCATACGCCGCTTTCGGAGGAAGCATGCTGGGTATTTTCGTGTTTCTATAACCCACCGAACTCTGACATGGATTACAGGATCTTTTACGTGCGCACTTGGTCTTGTGCTTGCGTGTACACACGAAGGGGGATAAGCCACTAGCAGGTCTGCACATAAGTTGACCTGGGAGATCGGAAAAATCTCCACACTTAACCCACCAGGCGGCCGCGGCCGGGATTCGAACCCTCGACCTTCCGATTAGGAGGCCGACGTCTTACCACCACGCCACAGCGCCCGTCGACTGGTCAAAAGATTGTTCAAGGATTAACTGGCCAGTGATAACAAGTCCGCGCTCTACATAAAGTTATACTCTGTAGTAGTGGTACACAGCCAAGTAAAATTTATGATATCAACTGTATCAACTGACTCGCTGTGGTTCAGGTTGAATAGCACTGATAAATATTTCTTGTCGGGCTGAGTGCTAGTAGTCTTTGGTGCAGGTCTGAAAGTGGCGAGTATTTGACTCGCCATGGCGAGTAGAAACATGTAACTGGTGAGTAGAAACATGTAACTGGCGAGTAGAAACATGTAACTGTGAGTAGAAACATGTAACTGGCGAGTAGAAACATGTAACTGTGAGTAGAAACATGTAACTGTGAGTAGAAACATGTAACTGGCGAGTAGAAACATGTAAATGGCGAGTAGAAACATGTAACTGGTGAGTAGAAACATGTAACTGGCGAGTAGAAACATGTAACTGTGAGTAGAAACATGTAACTGGCGAGTAGAAACATGTAAATGGCGAGTAGAAACATGTAAATGGCGAGTAGAAACATGTAACTGGCGAGTAGAAACATGTAACTGCGAGTAGAAACATGCAAATGGCGAGTAGAAACATGTAACTGTGAGTAGAAACATGTAACTGCGAGTAGAAACATGCAAATGGCGAGTAGAAACATGCAAATGGCGAGTAGAAACATGTAACTGGCGAGTAGAAACATGTAACTGTGAGTAGAAACATGCAAATGGCGAGTAGAAACATGTAACTGTGAGTAGAAACATGAAAATGGCGAGTAGAAACATGTAACTGGCGAGTAGAAACATGTAACTGTAAGTAGAAACATGCAACTGGCGAGTAGAAACATGTAACTGTGAGTAGAAACATGTAACTGTGAGTAGAAACATGTAACTGGTGAGTAGAAACATGTAACTGGCGAGTAGAAACATGTAACTGTGAGTAGAAACATGTAACTGGCGAGTAGAAACATGTAAATGGCGAGTAGAAACATGTAACTGGTGAGTAGAAACATGTAACTGTGAGTAGAAACATGTAACTGCGAGTAGAAACATGTAACTGGCGAGTAGAAACATGTAAATGGCGAGTAGAAACATGTAAATGGCGAGTAGAAACATGTAACTGGCGAGTAGAAACATGTAACTGTGAGTAGAAACATGTAACTGGCGAGTAGAAACATGTAACTGTGAGTAGAAACATGTAACTGGCGAGTAGAAACATGTAACTGTGAGTAGAAACATGTAACTGGCGAGTAGAAACATGTAACTGGTGAGTAGAAACATGTAACTGGCGAGTAGAAACATGTAACTGTGAGTAGAAACATGGAACTGGCGAGTAGAAACATGGAACTGGCGAGTAGAAACATGGAACTGGCGAGTAGAAACATGTAACTGGCGAGTAGAAACATGTAACTGTGAGTAGAAACATGTAACTGGCGAGTAGAAACATGTAACTGTGAGTAGAAACATGCAACTGGCGAGTAGAAACATGTAACTGTGAGTAGAAACATGCAAATGGCGAGTAGAAACATGTAACTGTGAGTAGAAACATGAAAATGGCGAGTAGAAACATGTAACTGGCGAGTAGAAACATGTAACTGTGAGTAGAAACATGTAACTGGCGAGTAGAAACATGTAACTGTGAGTAGAAACATGAAACTGGCGAGTAGAAACATGTAACTGTGAGTAGAAACATGTAACTGGCGAGTAGAAACATGTAACTGTGAGTAGAAACATGTAACTGGCGAGTAGAAACATGTAACTGTGAGTAGAAACATGAAAATGGCGAGTAGAAACATGCAAGTGGCGAGTAGAAACATGTAACTGGCGAGTAGAAACATGGAACTGGCGAGTAGAAACATGTAACTGTGAGTAGAAACATGTAACTGGCGAGTAGAAACATGTAACTGTGAGTAGAAACATGTAACTGGCGAGTAGAAACATGTAACTGTGAGTAGAAACATGTAACTGGCGAGTAGAAACATGTAACTGTGAGTAGAAACATGTAAATGGCGAGTAAAAACATGTAACTGTGAGTAGAAACATGCAAATGGCGAGTAGAAACATGTAAATGGCGAGTAGAAACATGCAAATGGCGAGTAGAAACATGTAACTGTGAGTAGAAACATGCAAATGGCGAGTAGAAACATGTAACTGGCGAGTAGAAACATGTAACTGTGAGTAGAAACATGCAAATGGCGAGTAGAAACATGTAACTGTGAGTAGAAACATGAAAATGGCGAGTAGAAACATGTAACTGGCGAGTAGAAACATGTAACTGTGAGTAGAAACATGCAAATGGCGAGTAGAAACATGTAACTGTGAGTAGAAACATGAAAATGGCGAGTAGAAACATGTAACTGGCGAGTAGAAACATGTAACTGTGAGTAGAAACATGTAACTGGCGAGTAGAAACATGTAAATGTGAGTAGAAACATGTAACTGGCAAGTAGAAACATGTAACTGTGAGTAGAAACATGTAACTGGCGAGTAGAAACATGTAACTGTGAGTAGAAACATGTAAGTGGCGAGTAGAAACATGTAAGTGGCGAGTAGAAACATGTAAGTGGCGAGTAGAATGGCGAGTAGAAACATGAAAGTGGCGAGTAGAATGGCGAGTAGAAACATGTAAGTGGCGAGTAGAATGGCGAGTAGAAACATGAAAGTGGCGAGTAGAAACATGTAACTGTGAGTAGAAACATGTAACTGGCGAGTAGAAACATGTAACTGTGAGTAGAAACATGAAAATGGCGAGTAGAAACATGTAACTGTGAGTAGAAACATGCAAATGGCGAGTAGAAACATGTAAATGGCGAGTAGAAACATGCAAATGGCGAGTAGAAACATGTAACTGTGAGTAGAAACATGTAACTGGCGAGTAGAAACATGTAACTGTGAGTAGAAACATGCAAATGGCGAGTAGAAACATGTAACTGTGAGTAGAAACATGCAAATGGCGAGTAGAAACATGTAACTGTGAGTAGAAACATGAAAATGGCGAGTAGAAACATGCAAATGGCGAGTAGAAACATGTAACTGTGAGTAGAAACATGTAACTGGCGAGTAGAAACATGTAACTGTGAGTAGAAACATGTAACTGGCGAGTAGAAACATGTAACTGTGAGTAGAAACATGTAACTGTCGAGTAGAAACATGTAACTGGCGAGTAGAAACATGTAACTGGCGAGTAGAAACATGTAACTGTGAGTAGAAACATGTAACTGGCGAGTAGAAACATGTAACTGGCGAGTAGAAACATGTAACTGGCGAGTAGAAACATGTAACTGGCGAGTAGAAATGTTTCATCTGCTCGCCAAATGCGAGAATTAAGTTGCTGAACCAAATTGTTGGTTTGGCTAGTAAAGTTTGCTCTCTGACTAGGGAAGGGGGGGGGGGGGGGGGTGTTCCACAGTACATTATAAAGGGGTGGCCTGTCAGTGCTGATAACCAATACTATAAAGGGGTGGCCTGGCAGTGCTGATAACCAATACTATAAAGGGGTGGCCTGGCAGTGCTGATAACCAATACTATTAGGGGGCGCAATTCATTGCATTGGAGAGCTGTGTGCAAGTTGTGTATGGCGAGGTAGATAGCTACTGCAAGCTTAGACCTTTTCTGTACTTTATAAAGTGGTGGCCTGGCAGTGCTGATAACCAATACTATAAGGGTGCGCAATTCATTGCATTGGAGAGCTGTGTGCAAGTTGTGTGTGGCGAGGTAGATAGCTACTACAAGTTTAGACCTTTTCTGTACATTATGAAGGGGTGGCCTGGCAGTGCTGATAACCTGCAATACCAAAGTATAAATATAAGGGGGGGGCAATTCATTGCATTGGAGAGCTGTGTGCAAGTTGTGTGTGGCAGGTAGATAGCTACAACAAGTTGAGACCTATGCTGGACAGTGTGAGAGCAGAGGTATAAATTGTAATGCAGGCCGGGGCTGCCCTTTCATTGCCAGTTCTGCACTGCCCACTGTGTCACCTGCCTGGGAGTGGGAGAGGTGGGACTCTGCAAGTTGACAGGCTTGTCTTCTGCCTACTACTGGGTGTATACTGTTGGAACCTGTTGCACTTTGGTTGGGGACAGGAGGCTTGGAGTTTGTGTTGGTCCTGGTTTCATACAAGGTGAGTGTGTGTGTCTGTGTGTTGCAGGCATGGGAATTGTCCGCCGAAAGGCAAATTCCCGCCGATTTTTTTTTTTTTCGCGCCGAAAAAGCAGAAGTGTCCGCCGGGGAAAAAAAATGGGGGAGGCAAAAATGGTTCTAAAGACTGAATTTAATGGCAAACTTGGAGCTAAGCTGACACCAAATTGCACCATTTTGGGGTTTATTTCGGGGGGGGGGGGGGGGGGGGGGGGGGGAGGCCGCTGTCCACTTTGTTATTATACAAATTTTCAGCCTTTTTTGATTTATTTTTTACAAATTTCAATTCCCATGCCTGGTGTTGACAGGCTTGCCTTTTGCCTACTTCTGTGTGTATACTGTTGGGACCTGTTGCACTTTGGTTGGGGACAAGAGGCTTGGAGTTTGTGTTGGTCCTGGGTTCACACAAGGTGAGGGGTGTGAGTGTGTTTGTGTGTGTGTGTGTGTTGACAGGCTTGTCTTTTGCCTACTTCTAGGTGTATACTGTTGGAACCTGTTGCACTTTGGTTGGGGACAAGAGGCTTGAAGTTGGTGTTGGTCCTGGTTAGAGAGATGAAGATGGCGATTTAACAAAGGATAGAGGTTTAAGGCTACGCCTTTTCTTACAAACAGTTCTGAGAGAGTGAGAGAGACTTTGTGTGTGTGTGAGAGAGAGGGAGGGACCCTGCATGACAGTTTTTACCCCTCCTTTCAGGGGAAGCATGCTCATGATGCTGGGTATGTTTGTGTTTCTATAACACACAGAACTGACATAGATTGAAGGAATTTTTTTATGCGCACTTAGCAGGTCTGCATATATAAGTTGACCTGGGAGATTGGAAAAATCCCCAGCCTTAACCCACCAGATGCGGCCGGGATTCAAACCCCCAACCTTCCGCTGAGGAGGCTAATGTCTCTAAGTCATTGTGCCAAAGGATTAAAAACAATGTGGAATAAGTCTGAAGAATTTCTGATTTTCATTGAATTTCAAACTCCCAGCTGAATTTTGGTTTGTTACTGACACAGTCAGTCAATCAGCATTCAAAAGAAGGTATAAATCACAGATGAATATTTGAGTAAAAGCTAAATATGGAGATTTTTTTAATCCCATGTTTTGAGAGAAGGAATTGTGTGACTAAGAGAGCATACATACATGTTTCTGTGTGAGAGAGAGAGAGAGAGAGAGAGAGAGAGAGAGAGAGAGAGAGGTGGGTGGGAACTAAAAGACAGAGTGAGACAGACAGATATGGCAGGCGCAGTGGCCTAATGGATAAGACACCGGTTTGCTAGTTCGAATCCCTGTGTGTACCATACCTGTGTTGGACAGAATATATCTTCCTTACAGGTGATATGACCAAGTGCCTGAGTGTGCTTGGAGAACCCTCCCCCCGGGGGCGGGTGAGGGGAAAGAATTTACCCGATGCTCCCCAGCATGTCGTAAGAGGCGACTAACGGATTCTGTTTCTCCTTTTACCCTTGTTGAGTGTTTCTTGTATAGAATATAGTTCATTTTTGTAAAGATTTTGGTCAAGCAGTATGTGGGAAATGTTAACGTCGTTTTCAACCACGAAGGTTATATCGCGACGGGGAAAGGGGGAGATGGGATAGAGCCACTTGTCAATTGTTTGTTCACAAAAGCACCAATCAAAAATTTGCTCCAGGGTCTGCAACGTAGTACAATGTATTTATTACCTTACTGGGAGAATGCAAGTTTCCAGTACAAAGGACGTTAAACACCAAATAAAGAAATTGGAGAACCCTGTGGCACCAAAAGAACATGTGAAGTTTAGATCATAAAAACACAGACAATTGACTTGCAGGTGCACACATGGACATAAACGTTTTTATGAAAGGATCAGCTTGAGAGCTCCATTTCACAGGTGCACTGATCTTACTTACGTGACTCTTAGTCTCACACCTGAGTATTTTCTTGAACTAAAATTCTACGAGGACAAAAAATATGCCCTCCGAATAAAAGACAGTAGGTTTGCCCCAGGCTGTAGGTGTAATGAAATCACGTATTTTCTTGAACTAAAATTCTACGAGGACAAAAAATATGCCCTCCGAATAAAAGACAGTAGGTTTGTCCTAGGCTGTAGGTGTAATGAAATCACGTCTTGCAGACGCCGTTCATTTTCTTTTGCAATTTACTTCCAGTGCCACAGCCCCTAATGTTTTTATGGCTCTTCTATTTCAGTTTCACTGTCCCTTTCATTTCCATAAAAAAAAATAGTAACGTCTGGGCTGCATGCCTCGTCCTGGTGATCTCTTTTGATGTCTCCACAGCCGTTAAACACAGTTATATGCTGGAGAGGCTTGGTGCAAAAAGTTAACGTAATGGACTTTCCATGCAGATTGAGTCATAACATGAGCACTTGGCGGTCGAGGGTGTGAGCGTTGCTGTTTGTGCTGGTGGAAAAGTGCGACTATTGTGCTTTGTAGACCTGTCAGGGCGGATTTATTTGTGGTTCTCTGTCTAGTATCCGCAGCCCTGATCTGAAAGTCCTAAAAAGGGTGCTAAAAATGTACTAGCCAGAGAGCTAATTTTACTCGCCAAACCAACCATTTGTATCAAAATATTAACTCGCATTTGGAGAGAAGATGAACATTTCTAATGGCCAGTTACGTGTTTCTACTCGCCACTTTCAGGGCTGATAGGTGTGCGACTGTCCTCTTGCTAAATCAGTCAATGTTCAAAAGTGGAATAAACTTATGACCATTGGTTTTGCTGCATGCCAAGCATAAATCCCCCCCAACTGAACTCATTTACGAGTAGATTATGGATTTTGTCTCGAGCATTTAACATTTAATTTGTGGAATTTAATTAATTTATTTTCAGCAAGAGTTATAGCTGGCCTACTGCACTAGGCTGTACGAATATTCTGTGGGAAATGGTGAAATGACAGTATAGTCTGTCAACAATAAGATTTTTGTGAAGATCTGTTCATTTCTTCAGTCTAGGAGCTTGCTGCAAGTTTAATTTGTAAACTTAAGAGACCTTAGATCCCTGTGTATACATGTACACACATGTGTCTGTGTCTGTGTCTGTGTGTGTGTCTGTGTCTGTGTCTGTGTCTGTGTCTGTGTGTGTGTCTGTGTCTGTGTCTGTGTCTGTGTGTGAGGGCAGAATAAGATGGACAGATAGACGGAGAACACTCGTAAGAGAAAGATAGAAAGAATGCGCGAGATAACTCGTGACAATGTAATACACTAAAGATGACGTGTGGTCATTCCGTACCTTCTTTCCACCCTGACGAAGGCAGTTTATCTGCCGAAATATTGATCAAAACAAGTACCTTAAAGCCATATGTACTCGATGACTATACACGCTAATTGCTTTACCAACAGCTGGAGACATGCTAAATTAAGTTCCCTGCAAAATATTGTGGTCTAGGACCCCTTCAATGTTGAGATATGTTAATTTTCATTTTGATCTGGATCGTCCTATTTATAGATTTGCCAACAGAGGTAGCGTTGACGCAAGGGAAATAACTCCGCGTCTTTGTTTACATCCAAAGTTTTTGAGACTCTAAAACAAGCTGTAATGCATGTATATGGTCCGCGCATGGCGACATATCGTCATTACATGGTCTTATGGTGCGTTTGACATCGATTATGGGCAAACTACACTTTGTAAACACGGGAGCGCGTACATATGCCTTTAACTTAACCTGGTTACTGGCGTGTCTTCTTTTTATATGAATGTACTGATGGGGTCTGAACAATTTCTAAACTAGAAGCTAAACCCTGCACAATGGGTCAGTGAGCTGTGAGGGCAAAGAACGTGCACTGGCACAGGCAGTATTTTTTATTTTATTTTATTTATTTATTTACGAGGATTTATATCGCGCACGTATCTCACCACTCAAGGCGACTCAAGGCGCATGTTACCTATTAATGCCGTGTGAGATGGAATTTTTTACACAATACATCACGCATTCACATCGGCCAGTAGATCGACCGCCTTTAGGCGCTGCATCCACCTTTCACGGCCTATTATTCCAGGTCACACGGGTATTTTGGTGGACATTTTTATCTACGCCTGTACAATTTTGCCATGAAAGACCCTTTTGTCAATCGTGGGATCTTTAACGTGCATACCCCAATGTAGTGTACATGAAGGGACCTCGTTTATCCGAAAGACTAGCACTTGAACCCACCACCTAGGTTAGGAAAGGGGGGAGAAAATTGCTAACGCCCTGACCCAGGGTCGAACTCGCAACCTCTCGCGCTTCCTCAAATGGGTTACCACTCGGCCACCCAGTCCACCCAGTACTTTCATAAGCAAAAGTAAGGTGAGAGGGGAGTTAGAGATAGCAGAAAAAGAAGGCTCAGACTAACAATGAAAAAGTCATAAATCATTTTTCGATTTCTCACACCAACGCAATGTGTTTGCGTCAAAACGTGTATAGAGTATGTTAGTGTCAATTTACACGGGGGCTTTCAGAGTCTAATATCGGGGAGAAAAGTGAAAAGGGAGAAGCTTCCAGAAGGGGGGGGGGGGGGGCTGAGAGCTTGTTGCAGCCTGTTCAGTGTTCAAAGCCCTTTATTCTTGGTGGTGGTGGTGGTGGTGATTGATTTATCAAAGACATTCAGTGCTGGATTCTTTTGAGGTTATTGGTGCTCCAGTGTCACCTGGCTTGCAAGGCCGTGTCAATAGCTTCTTTAAATCACCTCTCTTCCCTTCTTTAATCTGCTTTTTGACTTGGGCTCTTTATTGTGGTACTGTCTTTTTGTGTTTTTTCTCTGGCTTTTTTTGCTGTTAAACTGACTTTTATGTCGGTCCCTCCCTCTCAGTTAGATAGATCTGCTTGAACATGAAATTGTCCGTGTGTGTTTGTGCGTGAGTGTGTGATTGTGAGATCCGTGCACCGTATGTGACGCATGATGTCAGTGACAAAACAGTTTTCGGACTATGTGACGCATGATGTCAGTGACAAAACAGTTTTCGGACTGAGAAGGGGTGTGTCATACAATCAACAACCATTTTCAACTCATGTTTGTATGGAGGAATTTACGCACTTTCCAGAGGCTGAGGGGGGGGGGGGGGGGGGGGGGTCTTAGTCTTACAGCTGTGTTCTGAACTCCCTGTCTCTAGTTTTGGTGGTTAACAATAACAAGGGTATTTAAGTTGAAAGTATGAGTGGTATTTAGATGTTAACTTGTGAGTCAGTGGCTTAGGCCTAAAAAAAAAATAGGTGTGGTTACGGTAACCCGACCTACCCTATTTTTAGGGGCCGACCTTATAACTTTTTATTACATTTGTAAAAAAAAAACCCACAAAAACCAAGAAAACGAGTGCAGAAAACGCAATGAAAGCGAAAGCGCCCGAGTCGCACACTTATTTCCATGTCAAGTAGGTTTAATTTGTACACATTAGAAAAAAAAGTTAAAAAATAAAAAGTGATTGCCTACCTTCCTACCCTTTTTGACTCACATGCGAAGCAAAAGTGAGTCTATGTACTCACCCGAGTCGTCCGTCCGGACGTCCGTCCGTCCGTCCGGAAAACTTTAACGTTGGATATTTCTTGGACACTATTCAGTCTATCAGTACCAAATTTGGCAAGATGGTGTATGATGACAAGGCCCCAAAAAACATACATAGCATCTTGACCTTGCTTCAAGGTCAAGGTCGCAGGGGCCATAAATGTTGCCTAAAAAACAGCTATTTTTCACATTTTTCCCATTTTCTCTGAAGTTTTTGAGATTGAATACCTCACCTATATATGATATATAGGGCAAAGTAAGCCCCATCTTTTGATACCAGTTTGGTTTACCTTGCTGCAAGGTCAAGGTCACAGGAGCTCTTCAAAGTTGGATTGTATACATATTTTGAAGTGACCTTGACCCTGAACTATGGAAGATAACTGTTTCAAACTTAAAAATTATGTGGGGCACATGTTATGCTTTCATCATGAGACACATTTGGTCACATATGATCAAGGTCAAGGTCACTTTGACCCTTATGAAATGTGACCAAAATAAGGTAGTGAACCACTAAAAGTGACCATATCTCATGGTAGAAAGAGCCAATAAGCACCATTGTACTTCCTATGTCTTGAATTAACAGCTTTGTGTTGCATGACCTTGGATGACCTTGACCTTGGGTCAAGGTCACATGTATTTTGGTAGGAAAAATGTGTAAAGCATGTGAGTCGTATGGGCTTTGCCCTTCTTGTTTTTGGTTATGTTGCCGTAACCACACCTTTTTTTTTTTTTGGCCTTACTAATAAGGACAATTTTGTTCTTCTTTCTTGCCTTGAAGAGAAGACTTGGGGTCTGAATTGTTTGGGAGCTCTGATTTTCTGTCTTGGGTTTCATGACTTCATCACTCCTTGATAATGCATTCTTTATTGCTCAGGTTCTATGAGTGCTTGGCGGTTTTCTGAGTTGCTATGATTTGGATGGTGTGTGTGTGGGGGGGGGGGGGTGTGAATTAAGCTTGTCAGTTGACCTTTGTGCGCAAGGTCGGAGAGACCAGAATGAGAGCAATGCATTGTGGTTAACAGGCTTCTGTATTGCACTCGTCCCGGCCTTCTTGACCTGCGAATATCATCGAAAACCTGTGGTTAAACCGAGCACAACATTCTGCTTGACTTTGGGATAAGCTCTTCCTGTTTTCTGTCACTTTTAAATCACCCTGGTGTTTTGAACCCTAAAGCCTGTCCTTGGGCGAAGTCAACTATACGAAATATACCTCGTGAAGCTGGCCGCATGAAGCTTTAGCACAGATTTTTGGGTTTAAAAAAAGACAGCAAAGTCAACTTAGGACTTTAATGGATCCTTTATTCTAACATTTTTTGTAACATTTGGGTAAAAAACATGTTTGTTTTCCTTTTGCTTTCAAGTCACCCCAGCGTAATTCATCCCCCTGCGGGTTAGGGGGAAGAATTTACCCGATGCTCCCCAGCATGTCGTAAGAGGCGACTAACGGATTCTGTTTCTCCTTTTACCCTTGTTAAGTGTTTCTTGTATAGAATATAGTCAATGTTTGTAAAGATTTTAGTCAAGCAGTATGTAAGAAATGTTAAGTCCTTTGTACTGGAAACTTGCATTCTCCCAGTAAGGTCATATATTGTACTACGTTGCAAGCCCCTGGAGCAATTTTTTGATTAGTGCTTTTGTGAACAAGAAACAATTAACAAGTGGCTCTATCCCATCTCTCCCCTTTCCCCGTCGCGATATAACCTTGAACGGTTGAAAACGACGTTAAACACCAAATAAAGAAAGCGTAATTCAACATTTATTGAGACATGTGTGACATTCCGCAGAACTGTTGGAAGAGCGCTTACAGTTTTCCTTTCACTTTCAAATCACCCCAGTGTTGTGTGTAATTCGTGTACACTACATTGGGGTGTGCACGTTAAAGATCCCACGATTGACAAAAGGGTGTTTCCTGTCAAAATTGTATAGGCATAGATAAAAATGTCCACCAAAATACCCGTGTGACTTGGAATAATAGGCCGTGAAAAGTAGGATATGCGCCGAAATGGCTGTGATCTGCTGGCCGATGTGAATGCGTGATGTATTGAGTAAAAAAATTCCATCTCACACGGCATAAATAAATCCCTGCGCCTTGAATATGTGCGTGATATCAATTGCATAAAAAAAAAATCCCTGCGCTTAGAACTGTACCCACGGAATACGCGCAATATAAGCCTCATATTGATTGATTGATTGATTGATTGTAATTCGTTTGACGAGAGTACAATTTCATCATACCTTTGAAACTTAACAAGCATCATCGAAAAGCTTTGGTGAGAAAAGTGTGACTTTCTGTTGAACTTCAGAAAAAGCGCTCACACTCACAGTTTTGCTTTCACTTTCCAATCAGCCCAGTATTTACTACAGTGGAACCCCTTTGTTAAGACCCTGTGATTTAAAGGTGGTCGTCTACATTTTTGCTTTTTTTTCAATTATCTTATGGTTAGATTTCGCTAAAAAGTTATGTCAGATGATGAATGAACCATGGGAAAAAAAATTATAGAAAAAAAAATATGTAAAAAATTTATTTTTGGGTAGCGTGACTCACGCTTCCAATATTTTGTTTTCTGTTTGCTGAGAACATGGGCTTTGCCTAAAAATACTGACCAATCAAATTCATGTCATTATGCTTATAGCCACGCCCAAACAAGTGCAGCAACAGTTTGACACTGGAGCGCTGTCCACGCTTTTTTTTAAACGCACGAAATGCACGGGATTTGAGAGGAGTTTTGCGCTTGGCATTTTCCAAATAAGGATATCCTACTATGAGTACTACGCTGGAATACTACAATGAATTTTCAAACGGCTACACTGGCTTCGTCTTTCCTGATCGAAAGGGGGTGTATTGTTGATATTTGTAGATAATAGACTCTGCATTTTAATGATCAAATGGCGATTTCGGTATAAACATGTAGACAAGGACCTTTAAGACATCCCCCCTTTTAAGACCTTGCTTATTCAGATTTTGTGTTCTTATTTTCTTCTTCTTCTTTGTTCATGGGCTTAAGACTCCTACGTTCACTCATGTTTTTTGCACGAGTTGATTTTTACGTGTATGACCGTTTTTACGCCGCCATTCAGGCAGCATACGCCGATTTCAGGGGAGACATGCTGGGTATTTTCGTGTTTCTATAACCCACCGAACTCTGACATGGATTACAGGATCTTTTCCGTGCGCGCGTACTTGGGTCTTGTGCTTGCGTGTACACACGAAGGGGGTTAAGTCACTTGCAGGTCTGCACATAAGTTGACCTGGGAGATCGGAAAAATCTCCACTCTTAACCCACCTGGCGGCAGCGACCGAGATTCGAACTCTCGATTAGAATGCCGACGTCTTGCCACTTCGCCCGTCTAGATTTTGTGTTCATAACCTCTGTAAATTTACCTCCATTTTAAGACTCCCTCCTTGTTAAAACCTGAATTGCTCAGATTTTTGGAGGTCTTTAAAGGGGGGTTCCACTGTATCATTTGACAAGAGTATACATGGATACCCTCTCAACTACCGCCACGGTTGGCCTAGTGGTAAGGCGTCCGCCCCGTGATCGGGAGGTCGTGGGTTCGAACCCCGGCCGGGTCATACCTAAGACTTTAAAATTGGCAATCTAGTGGCTGCTCCGCCTGGCGTCTGGCATTATGGGGTTAGTGCTAGGACTGGTTGGTCCGGTGTCAGAATAATGTGACTGGGTGAGACATGAAGCCTGTGCTGCGACTTCTGTCTTGTGTGTGGCGCACGTTAAATGTCAAAGCAGCACCGCCCTGATATGGCCCTTCGTGGTCGGCTGGGCGTTAAGCAAACAAACAAACAAACGCTCTCAACTTATCAACAAGCATGATCATTGTGAGTCAAGTGTGACATTCCCTTTAACTTCAGGAAAACCGCTGGCACTCACAATTTTGCTTTCACTACCAATCAGCCCAGGGTGTTTTACTATATTGCATGGCTCATTTTGGCGAGAGTGAAAAACACTGAAATCTATCATAGCTAATGTGACTTGAGAGTGCAATGGCTTTGTGTGAATTTCAATTTGTGAGGGCAAGGAGCACGGTTGGGCTCCCAATGGGAGCTTTACCTCAGCCCTCTCCCACTCTCGTCTTTTATTTGAATGTCTCGTTCTGCCGCTTTCTGTCAATATTGACCCAGCACTTCAATTTTAGCGTTATCAGTTTGGAGAAGTTTCTGTGTAAGTGAGCTAGCTATGCCGAGTGAGGTTGAACGTCAGCCCAGCCCGGAATCAAATTTCAAACTTGTTTGGAAGGAAAGGTATCGGCACATATTTGGGGTTGTTTTCCCTCTCTGCAGTTGCCAATATCGCCCTTGATTTGTTTATATTTTGAGTGTACTGTTGTGAAGAAGAGAAGTGTTTGTTGCATTAATTTAAAGGCACCCTTCCTTCCTGTCAAAACAGTTCAGTTCAGCATCCCAGATGTGGTTGGGCTTTTTCATCGGATAAAGGGCTGTTCACATAGCAGACTTGCAACCAACTTCTCCCAACTTTCAAGCGATTTTCGTCAGTGGCAAGTCAAATCAAAATTGTTGCCCATGTGAACAGCACAAATGCGCAAACTAGTTTTAAGCAACAATTTTCGTCAGACGGTACCATTCGGGATTGTCCGGTCATCTTCGTTGTATTCTGGAAAAGGGAAGTAAGTGAGTAACTGCATTAGCGTGGGTTGGCTAGAGCTAATCAATCAGTAACTGCATTAGCGTGGGTTGGCTAGAGCTAACCAATCAGTAACTGCATTAGCGTGGGTTGGCTAGAGCTAACCAATCAGCAAGTGCATTAGCGTGGGTTGGCTAGAGCTAACCAATCAGTAAGTGCGATAAGACAAGTCTGCGCAAAATCTTTGACAAGGAGTCGAGCAGTGCTCAACTCGGATTTGGAATCGCTGCTGAATCTTGCCTAAATTGTACTTAAATCGCTTGGGCTGTTCACATGGTGGACTTTTCGCCGTCTTGGCCTTGACGACTCAGGAAAGATTTTCAACCTCGCGCCCCCTAATTGGCGTAGAGGCGCGTCCCCCGGGTGGTGGATGGGGGAGCCTTCTCTACTAACTTCTGAGAGAAGGTCGCATCACTCTCGATGCCGTGAACCTAATTAGGATCTTTTTCTTGTTTCTTCTCTATTTCTGCCTCCCCAAAGTCCTTTTACTTTCCTTTTCTCACCCATAAAATTCTTCACTTATTACCCTTGTTAAGTGGTTCTGGTATAGAATATAGTCAATGTTTGTAAAGATTTTAGTCAAGCAGTATGTAAGAAATGTTTAGTCCTTTGTACTGGAAACTTGCATTCTCCCAGTAAGGTCATATATTGTACTACGTTGCAAGCCCCTGGAGCAATTTTTTGATTAGTGCTTTTGTGAACAAGAAACACTTAACAAGTGGCTCTATCCCATCTCCCCCCTTTCCCTCGTCGCGATATAACCTTCGTGGTTGAAAACGACGTTAAACACCAAATAAAGAAAGAAAGAAAGATCTAAGATAGGGTGAGTCAAATAGTTTACACAGGAAGGACCGTGCCTTTAAGCTGACAGAATAGAGATAATCAAATAGTCCTGCCAAAAATGGGTCATAGATACAGAGGAATTTGTACTGCTATGAAAATGTTTCAATCACTTGAGAGTTTTATGATTTGCCACTTTTATTTGGTCAGGTCAAGAGTCAATATTGGTGACGCGAATCTCAGGGGCGGGGATGTAGCTCAGTCGGTAGCGCGCTGGATTTGTATCCAAATGGCCGCTGTCAGCGTGAGTTCGTCCCCACGTTCGGCGAGAGATTTATTTCTCAGAGTCAACTTTGTGTGCAGACTCTCCTCGGTGTCCGAACACCCCCGTGTGTACACGCAAGCACAAGACCAAGTGCGCACGAAAAAGATCCTGTAATCCATGTCAGAGTTCGGTGGGTTATAGAAACACGAAAATACCCAGCATGCTTCCTCCGAAAACGGCGTATGACTGCCTAAATGGCGGGGTAAAAAACGGTCATTCACGTAAAATTCCACTCGTGAAAAAAACACGAGTGTACGTGGGAGTTTCAGCCCACGAACGCAGAAGAAGAAGAAGGTGACACAAATCTTAAGATCATTGCTGCTTGATATTGGTGACCCGATTCTCAAGATCATTGCTGCTTTTCCTGGTGATTTGTGATGATCTGAAAGTGGTTGTCTAATTAAACTCCATGCTTTGTTGTTTAAGAAATAAAGGCTCCCCCAAATAGGTCATTTATGCTGGGTGATAGATTGGTCGTAAAGAAATGCTCCCCAAATAGGTCATTTATGCTGGGTGATAGATTGGTCGTTGTGGAAGTGTTGCTTTTTTTTGACAATTAAACAAAGATAGTTCAGGCAAAATAGGTCAGTTTTTTTAATCACATTTGATGGGTATCACTGGAATGATCCGCCTAAACTTAAAGAGTATGCCATGCCACAAGTGTGGGGTTGTTTGGCGCATGAATGAATCGAATGTGGTCCATTTCAATAAATGAATCTGCTGTAATTCTGTCGACAATGATGCTGATACACACACACACACACTCTCTCTCTTACGCACATACTCTCTCTCTCTCTCTCACACACACACACTCTCTCTCTTACGCACATACTCTCTCTCTCTCTCTCACACACACACAACACTGAACATACCTGCATACCTACGCACACCTCACAGGCAAATAGCAACTAAATCTGATAACCCGTGTGAATACCTTGGTACTTGTAGATGTACTATATTGTACTAAATCAGCAATTTACATGAGGCATTGTTTCAGATCCGGTAACTCGTCCCCTCTGTCCCGAAGTTCCCCCGACCCCTCTCAACAAACCTCACCTTCCCTAATCCACCTAACCTCTCTCTCCATTTCCACAACCCCCACTATCTACATGTACAGTGGAATCCCACCCCCCGCGGGTTAGGGGGAGTCCCATATTGGTTGGGACGAGAGAGAATTTGCCCGATGCTCCCCAGCATGTCGTAAGAGGCAACGGTTCTGTTTCTCCTTTTACCCCCAAGTGTTTCTTGTATAGAATATAGTCAATGTTTGTAAAGATTTTAGTCAAGTAAGAAATGTAAAGTCCTTTGTACTGGAAACTTGCATTCTCCCAGTAAGGTCAAATATTGTACTACGTTGCAAGCCCCTGGAGCAATTTTTTGATTAGTGCTTTTGTGAACAAGAAACAATTAACAAGTGGCTCTATCCCATCTCCCCCCTTTTTCCCGTCGCGATATAACCTTGAACGGTTGAAAACTACGTTAAACACCAAAAAAGGAAAGAAAGAAAGGACCTGTCTGTAAGAACATGAAAAAACTGATACAGTGATGTGAGTAGTGATTGTTTTGCCACTAGAAGAATTGGCATGTTGTTTTTCATTGTCTTGGGAACATGGTATTCCTGCTGCCACCTATTCTCCACCTGTCCCTCGCCTCCGCGTGTGTGTGTGTGTACTTTACCTTCCTTTTTTTCCTCATACATAATTATGTGGTTTTCTCTCATAACCCCGTCCTTTTCTGTGTGTTCAAGTTTGATTTGTTGTTGTTGTAATGTAAATTAAGGACAGGCTTAAGAAGAAAAGAAACCCATACACCATTATCCTTGTAGATCTCTCTCTCTCTCTCTCTCTCTCTCTCTCTCTCTCTCTCTCTCTCTCTCTCTCTCTCTCTCTCTCTCTCTGTATACTTGATTGTGTGTGTGTGTGTGTGTGTTCAAAGACTGATTGCGAGAAAAGGCCTTAAGACTTAAATCTTTATCCTTAACTAAAGTTCAGTTCAGTTCAGCTCTCTCTCTCCCCCCCCCCCCCCTCCTCCCCTCCTTCCCCCTTTGCTCTCCTACCCCTACCACTCCCAAAATCTACCGTCACACTCTGTGGCGTGCGTGTGCGTGTCTGTGCGTATGTCAAGCGCGAAGGCGCCGGTTTTGTTGGTCCGCTGTGACACGATAGGTGGCCGTACGACAACGACATAGAAGAATAGCATAACAACAAAATCCTCTCGTGTAAAGGATATTGGGGTTTTCAGTCCTATTGTTATTGGAAGTCATTCATTGGCACTGTCTGGATAACTGTAAGGCTGCAGTGTTGTGTTGTGGCATGAAGAAGGGGGGGGGGGGGGGGGGGGGGGGCAAGACTTCAAAGGTGAGCGGAAAGGATTATTTTGAGTGCAGGGAAATTTTTTTTCAATGTATTATTAGCTGTACTTGCGTGGAGAATGGGGGGTTGGGGCAATGTGTGCGTGTCTGTCTGCTTGTCTGTCTGCTTGTCTGTCTGCTTGGCAGCGTGCTTTCCGTTTGTATGTGTGTGCTTAATGTGTCCATGGGTGGGTTTTTTCGCATCTCTCTCTATCTGTCTCTATCTGTCTCGCGCCCCCCTCTCCCCTCTTGTTCTACCTCTCGCGCTCTCTCTCTCTTTCTCCCTCGCCCCCCCTCTCTCTATCTCGCTCGCTCTATCTATCTTTTTTCTCTCTCCCTCGCTCTCTCTCTCTCTCTCTAAGTTCTCTCTCTTCCTCTCTCTCTCTCTCCCCCTCTGCGTTCTGAGTTCTCTCTCTCTCTTTCTCTCTCTCTCTCTCTTTCTCTCTCTCTTTCTCTCTCTCTCTCTCTCTCTCTCTCTCTCTCTCTCTCTCTCTCTCTCTCTCTCTCTCTCTCTCTCTCTCTCTCTCTCTCTTTTAGTGCAGTACTGTTTCGGTTGTGGTCGAGTACATGGAGTACATGTACCTTATTGCGTCGCTCTGGAATGGAATACTCTGTTCAACAACTATGGACTAATGGAGTGACGCTATGCATGGAAGAAAAATGCCATTGTGTATTCGTTTGTGTGTGTGTGTGTGTGTGTGTGTGTGTGTGTGTGTGTGTGTGTGTGTGTGTGTGTGTGTGCATGCAGGTGGGGGAGTGGACCCTGGAGCAAATTTTTGATTAGTACTTTTGTGAACAAGAAACAATTGACAAGTGGCTCTATCCCATCTCCCCCCTTTCCCCGTCGCGATATAACCTTCGTGGTTGAAAACGACGTTAAACACCAAAGAAAGAAAGAGGGGACGGGGGTGCTGGCCAGTGTGGGTTTTGAGACAGGTAGCAAGGTGGGAGAGAAATTTGTCCGGGGTGCGAGTCTTGCCCTCGTTACCTGCCTCGAGTACCCCTTCCAGATTTCCCACCTGTTGGAAAAGTGCTCCCTAGCACACAAATCACACCTTGCGCGCGCTATTCTTGCCTACTTTTCTTGCACAGATTTCTTCTTTGAAAAGAAAATGGACCAAAGAGCGCGGAGGGAGTGAGATTTGCGCTCCCACCCGCGCTTTTCTGCGAAGGTGCATGTTTGCTATTGTTGAAGGAAAGCTCCTTGGTAGTAGAGGGGCCTCAGTCATTCAAGCTTTCCCGTCCGTTGTACCCGGTCGCTTGGAAGGGTGATAAGGTCGGAGTGGTGTCGAGATAAGCACTGTGTTGAACTTGTGTAGTAGCCCAAAGCGCTTTTCTTCTTTTCCATTGAGGTGCAGAAGCCCCAGTGTCGGTGTGTCGATTTTCAAGAAAAGCGCCGATTTCATCATAAGAAGGCGAGAAAAGGTGCTTTTCTCAGAGCAATGCTTGGGCACCGAATCTGACCAGAAAAGCTAGAAGTTGACGTAGGGGGCTCTCGAAACGAGCTATACAGATGTGTTGACAAAAGCACTACTCCCCACCCCCCCTCCTTTGCTCAGCAGAATAGCGGTTTGTTAGTCAGGTGAGAGGTTATCCCTGCGCTGTAGTTGCGGTGGCGGGGGTTGGTGACAGTAGTGTGTTGGTTACCTTGGCGGCCTCTGTGTGTCCAAGCTTGTGCTCCAACACAACAGCCAAGCGTGCTTTGACAAACCGGGTAGCGAGAGAGGGGTGGTGTGTGCCTGTCTACCCGGGGTAGTACTAGACACCCCGGGAACACGTGGGGGGGAAAGAGCTGTGTACTTCTTTCTCTCTCTCTCTCCCTCTTTCTCTCCACCAACGTGTGGAAGTGGAATTTGGGGATTTGTGTCCCGTTGTCCGTGTCGCGCAAGTTTATAGAACTTTAGACTGTGATGCAGTTTTACCGGCAAATTCCATGTTTGATTTCTGTGGATTATTCATTGCTCTTGGACAAGATGACATTGAATCTGGAATTGTGGTTTCAATCTGAATCGGAATCTGTTTTTGCTGTGCATAAATTATTTGACTTTTTGTGTCCTGTCGTCGCCTATGAAGACGCGGTGTGAGTGTCAGGTATCGGTATGGTACTAGTCCTACTCAGTGGGACTGTTCAAAGTGAACGGGTGTCGCGTCGTTTTGACACCGAAAGAAGGTGTGTTCTCTATTGCTTACTGTTCAGGATCGGAAAGATAGACTAGTCACATTAAGTTTTGTTGGAACTCGTAAAATGCCCTTAAAACTTTGGTGCACAGTGTGAAGTTACGAGTTAATCCATGGATTGGTCTGAACAGTCTATTTTTGCGATTCGGGAGTGCTGCGAATTCTCTTGTCACTTCAAGACAGTTTTGACGAAGAAATATGAAGTGTGAGATTTCAATGTGGATTCGTGTGGGTAAGATTGTTTTCTGTGTTGGTTGTAATGGTTAGCCCAGGAGTTAAGTAGTGGGACGGGACGGCTGAAAGGTTAAATAGTGCTATGGACCTGATTTCTCTCTCTCTCTCTCTTCTCTCTCTCTCTCTCTCTCTCTGTCTCTCTCTCTGTCTCTCTCTCTCTCTCTGTCTCTCTCTCTCTCTGTCTCTCTCTCTCTCTCTCTCTGTGTCTCTCTCTCTCTCTCTCTCTCTCTTTTTCTCGTGCGTGTGTTCTTGCTGTCAACGAGCTTTGACTACAACTCTCAAGGCCTGCCAACTTATACCCAGGTGTTTGAACAGTGACATAATGCACTTAACCGTTACTGCACAACGGCTATATCCACAACGCACACCTCGTAGAGTGTTCATGTCTGTCTGACAAGATTAGGCCAAAAAAAAAAGGTCTGTTTACGGTAACATAGGCCAAAAAAATAGGGTCGGTAGGTCGGGATTTTTATTTTTTTTCCCAAAAAAACCATATTTTTACGTTTTGCCAAAAAAAAAAAGTTTTTTTTTTTTTTTTCCTCCCCAAATGCCAAAAAAAAGTCTAGGGTCGCGCGAAAAAACTAGGGTCGGTCGGCTTACCGTAAACAGACCTTTTTTGGGGGGGGGCCTTACATTCATTCTGCACAGTTCATCAAACAATTCATCAAAAATGTGTACACAATAAATGTTCTCAGTAGACGGGCGCAGTGGCGTGGTGGTACGACGTCGGCCTCCTAATCCGGAGGTCCTAAGTTCGAATCTCGGTCTCTGGTGGGGAAGAGTGGAAATTTTTCCGATCTCCCAGGTCAACTTATGTGCAGACCTGCTTAGTGACTTAACCCCCTTCGTGTGTACACGCAAGCACAAGACCAAGTGCGTACGGAAAAGATCCTGTATGTAATCCATGTCAGAGTTCGGTGGGTTATAGAAACACAAAAATACCCAGCATGCCTCCCTCGAAATCAGCGTATGGCTGCCTGAATGCAGGCATGAAAATTCTCCGTATTTTCCGTATTTTCCGTATTTTTGAAAAAAATAAACCGTATTTTGTTTTATTTTCAGTATTTTTCCTTTTTTTTAAAAATTTTTTTTTATTTTTATTTTTTATTTTTTTTTTCCTAGTCATAGTTATAGTAAAATAGTTTTGGGGCCATGTTTGAATCCAATTTTAAGGCTCAGATAGCCCCAGATTGCACCAAATTGCACCCTTGAACAAAAAATTTTCCGGGGGGGCATGCCCCCGGACCCCCCTAGAAGTCTTGGCGCTTCGCGCCTGCGAAACTTGGCGCTACGCGCCTGCGAAACTTGGCGCTATGCGCCTTCGAATTTTGTTTTCAGTATTTATTTATTTTTCAGTTTTCATGCCTGTGAATGGCGGGGTAAAAACGGTCATACATGTAAAAATCCACTCGTGCTAAAAGCATGAGTGAACGTGGGAGTCTAAGCCGATGAACGAAGAAGAAGAAGAAATGTTCTCAGTTTATAGTTGTTTCAAACTGCTAAGTCTTGTTTGATAGTGCAACATCTCTTCTGCAATGCAATTTCTTTTTCTTCTGCTTCTTCTTTTTCTTTAGTTCTTCAATTGTTTTGTTTAAACAGACACAGAACTTTATAGACTTCAAATGCAATGAAAACGTACAAAGTGCATGAAACATATCCCTTCGGTTTTTTGAGTCACTTGAGAAAAAGTGACTCTATGTAATCGGTCAGTGTTAGTCTGTCCGGCCGGCCGGCCGTCCGTAGACACCACCTTAACGTTGGACTTTTCTCGGAAACTATCAAAGCGGTCCGGCTCATATTTTGTTTAGTCGTGACCTCCAATGACCTCTACACTTTAACGATGGTTTCGTTGACCTTTGACCTTTTTCAAGAAAAACAAGGGAGATAACTAGCCTTTTCTGTTCGGCAACACACAACTTAACGTTGGGCTTTTCTCGGAAACTATAAAAGTGACCGGGCTCAAATTTTATGTGAACGTGACTCCCAGTGACCTCTACACTTTGACGTCTGCTTTGGTGACCTTTGACCTTTTTCAAGGTCACAGGTATGTCTTGAAGGAAAAAAATTGAAATATCATATCTCTGAAACTATTCATCGGATTTGATTCAAACTTTATAGGATTATTCTTTACATCAAATTATTTACATCTGTATTGTGTTGTGAATAGCAATTTCTTCCTGTCCATCTGATGCCTCATATAATATTCAGAACTGCGAAAGTGACTCGATCGAGCGTTTGCTCTTCTTGTCAAATTATGTGACCTAGATTTCTTATCATATGTGAAGAAACGAATTTTTCTCTTGGCAAGCGATGTCTGCATTGTTGAGACTGTTTGTAAATTGGGACTAAATTCCTCGATCTCCTAAGATAGTTGGGAAAGCTGTCAGCCACACAGGCAAAACACATCTTTCTCTTTCAAGATAATTATAAATTCATTCTTTAAACTTTTATCATGTGATGCAGTGGAGTCAGAATTTTTAGGATTCCATGCAAATATTAGCGAGAAGGTTTGACTTTGAGCATTATGCTTGACAAAAAATGTATGACATGAATTGACGTGTGTGTACAATTATTTTCTCAAATGTCTTCGTTAGGATCACTGTTTAAGTTCCTTTAAGTACAATGGAACCCCCCTTTTGAGACCTCCACAAATCTGACAAAATCTGGTCTTAAAAAAAAAACCCGCGGGTTAGGGGGAAGAAGTTACCCGATGCTCCCCAGTAAGATGCGACTACCGGATTCTGTTTCTCCTTTTACCCCTGTTAAGTGTTTCTTGTATAGAAAATAGTCAATTTTTGTGAAGATTTTAGTCAAGCAGTATGTAAGAAATGTTAAGTCCTTTGTACTGGAAACTTGCGTTCTCCCAGTAAGGTCATATATTGTACTACGTTGCAAGCCCCTGGAGCAAATTTTTGATTAGTGCTTTTGTGAACAAGAAACAATTAACAAGTGGCTCTATCCCATCTCCCCGTCGCGATATAACCGTGAACGGTTGAAAACGACGTTAAACACCAAATAAAGAAAGAAAGATGTCTTCAAAAAGGACGGAGTCTTAAAATGGGGGTTCATTTACAAAGGTTGTGAACAGAAAGTCTGAGTAAACAGGTCATGAAAGGGAGAGCCTTAAATTGAAGGGTCTTAAAAGGGAGGTTCCGCTGTACGGCGTCAGTGGATGTTGTGTTAGCGGCTCCCCTTCATCTCATTTTGGGATGACTATGTCACGCTTTCTTAGATTCTTTTCTTTGTCTGTGTGCGTCGTCTGTGACTGACTAGGACTATGGGGCGTCTGTAGTCAACAGCGAGGGGTCTTTTCACTGTCGGGATACTTTATAACCGGTAATTATCTGTTTGTGGGGAATTTGGTCATCCCCCCCAATCCTCCTAGCCAGTGTGTGTGCTAGTGTGTGTGTGTGTGTTATGGTAACTGAACCCGAAAGTACTGTTAATTTACCGTCGTTTTATATGCTTATAGGGTACATGCCTTGTGTCACTGAGAAAGAAAGGCGGAGAGAATAGAATAATTATGCAAATTCTTGTTTCTACCGCATGGGCCGTTACATTAGGGGGGGTGGGGGGAGTAGTGGGATGGAGGGGGTTGAAAAGAAAGGTGGAATGTGAAAAGAAAGGTGGAATGTGACATTGCCACCATCACAGAAGCAGCATTCTGCATACATGGCAGGTGTGCGAATCCCACTGCTAGCCGCATCGTGACTTAGTACAGTGAGTTCGTTGAGAACACTTTCTGGTAGGTGGACCGAATTCGACTCCAAACCCATCGTTATGCATCTTTGCTTTCCGCTACTGCATTCTACACAAAACTAATCCCCTTGTCTTCTTAGCCCAACAACCCTGACAATTTAATAAACTGACGCCGGACTGGGAATGCATCGTTCCAATCGTCGTTTGACATGGTTGTGCTTTTGTTTGTTTCAGTGGCTGAGCATCTTTCTGCTGTGGTCGCTGCGTTTCGGGAACTCGAGTCGCTGAGAGGATCAGGAGAAGTCTTCTTTGGGTAAGCCGGCCCTATGTTTGTCAGTCTGTCCCCTGTCAGCAAGTCAGTGTGTCAACGTTTAGAATACAACTGTGTGGAAGTTGGGGATGTGACGGTTTGAAAGAGTGGTATGGATAGTGTCACAGTCACTGTTGTTCCTGACACACTATGAGTCGATGAGTGCCTTTCTGCGGTTCTTCCTTGGCTCGTTTGCACACACGCGCTTGTGCGGATATGTAGGTGTGTGTGTGTAAAGTGTGCGCACATCACATGCACATCTACCTGCCCGCGTACTCCCATGCATGCGCGTGCACACAAACGTAGGTACGTACACACACACACACACTGTCACACACAGTGACACACACACACACACACTGTCACACACAGTGACACACACACACACACTGTCACATACAGTGACACACACAGTGACACACACTGTCACACACAGTCACACACAGTCACACACACAGTCACACACGCACTCTCTCACACCCCACACCCCATATTTCAACAGAAAACGAATCTTGCTTCTCCTCACCACAAAAGTAGAAATTCCGCTTTGCACACTCCGTACAGAGAAACAGACAAGAGAAGAAAGAGAGGAACATACAGAGAGAGAGGGATGGGAACAAAGAGAGAGAGAGGAACAGAGAGAAGGAGGAACAAACAAAAGGAGGAACAAACAAAAGGGGGCGGGGTGGGTGGGGATAGAGAGAGTGAGGGGAACAAAGAGGGGGAGAGAAAGAGGAAGAAACAGATAGGGCGAGAGAGGGACAGAGACAGAGAGAGAGAGAGGAAGACAGAAAGGAACAGAGAGAGAGAGAGAAGACAGAAAGGAACAGAGAGAGAGAGGGGGGGATAAGAAATTCAGAGAGGAACAAACGGAGAGAGAGATTATACACCTGATAAGCACACCTGACATCGCTGGATTACCTGGCTAAGAGCGCGACAAGTTGCTGCTAACTAGGACACGGGCTCCACCCTTGACATGTCAAAGCCTTCACCCGGCCCGGCCACTCTCACATACCAGCGCCAAGGGTTGGGGACACTGTGTATGTAAGATAGGTTAGTGATAGAGAGAGTGTAAGTCTTGGGGGGTGGGGGGTTGTTTGTGAGTGTGCAAACAGGTATGTGTGTGTGAGACAGAACTTGAAAAGAGCCTCCATGTAATAGAAAATGTTCTTGGTGTGTGTGTGAGAGAGACAAGACAAGGCAAAGACAAATTCTTTATTTACGAGGGTAATGGTATAAGCAAACATGTGCTCTATTACATCCAGCCCTCGCCCATGGGAGGGATTAATCTAATGATAATACGCACACAATGCACAGAGAGAGAGAGAGACAGAGACAGAGACAGACAGAGAGAGAGACAGAGAGAGAGAGAGAGACAGAGAGTCAAAAGAGCCTCCGTGGGTAGAAAATTGAGTTGCATTTTCGTTGTTGTTCCGGCTTGCAGACCTGTTTACCCTTACGATTTTGGCGTAATTTATTACGATTTTCTGCAAAAAATACGCCATTCCGCTATCCGTGTCAAGACTACGATTTTCATAAATAAAAAAAATAAAAAAAATAAAAAAATTTTTTTTTTTTTTTTTTAAATTAATTCACATGTTTGGCATTGTTTTTTTCAATGGCAAAATGGGGTGAAAAAGCACAGGACTGACCTGAGATCATGTCTGTCTGATGAGACGCTGGAGAGCCTTATTCTAGTGGTGAAGTCTCGCCCTCACTCATTCGGCAAGCGCAAGTACAGTAGAGAAGCGCTTGACACACTGAAAAAGGCCTACTACGAGCAAAAGAAAAAGAATCAGTGATGCATGTGCTTTTGATGTGATCTTCTTTGAAATTATGATGACTACAAAAACTGACTGATGTGTTTTGTTCGTGAATGATGGATATATGTGCATGATTGCGTTTCGCAGACACAGTTGTCATGTGCGTTGTAATTGGCGACGAATGCTGGATGATTACTATTTTTGTGCCAGGATTACTATTTTTGGGGCTGAGCATTACTCCAAAACACTTATGGGGGTAAACAGGTCTGGGCTTGGTGTTTGTCCGTGTGTCATGTGTATGTGTGTGTGTGTGTGTCATGTGTGTGTGTGTGTGTCATGTGCGTGTGTGCACGCGCGCGCTACCATAAACCTCTTAGTTGTAAACTCAGTGTATTTTATTTGTTGGTGTCTGACGTGTGTGTCCTTTCTCGAGTGGAGGATCTTCATGCTGACTTTTGTTATCAGGACTGAAAAGATGTGTACCGGTCACGGCTGCTGGGAAGGGGGGTTAATGTTTTACAGTCTTGTTTCGCTTTGTAGTTCCGCACTTTGTTTGAAGAAAGGAATTAAAAAGGGAATCTAACAGAAAACGTGCTAAGACACAGAGGCGTTTTTGGCCTGTCAAGTTAAGAAATGTTTTATTTTCATGCATTAACTTTTTGATCATCCGAAAAACCTCTCTTTGTGACTTGCGAAAAGTGCAGGTACATATTGTGATCTATGACTCTTTTAATTACAGTCTCATGCCTTCTCATCTCTCTCTTTCTCTCTCTCTCTCTCTCTCTCTCTCTCTCTCTCTCTCTCTCTCTCTCTCTCTCTCTCTCTCTCTCTCTCTCTCTCTCTCTCTCTCTCTCTCTCTCTCTCTTATTCTTGAGTAATAAAGTTAGTTCGTCTTCTCTCTCTGTCTCTAAACTTGCAATGGGCATATTGCCCGAGATATTAAACCATCCTGAATCTGTCTCTCTCTCTCTCACTTTCTCTCTCTCTCTCTCTCTCTCTCCCTCTCTCTCTCTCTCTCTCCCTCCCTCTCTCTCTCCCTCCTTCTCCTCTCTCCCTCCCTTTCATCTCTCTCTCCCTCCCCCTCCCTCTCCTCTCTCCCTCCCTCTCTCTCCTTCCCTCCCTCTCTCTCTCTCTCTCTCTCTCTCTCTCTCTCTCTCTCTCTCTCTCTCTCTCTCTCTCTCTCTCTCACTCTCCCAGGTGTACACAGGCATAAGTGTGTCTCCGCTTCCTTAGTTTACCGGTGACAACTTTCCTTGGCTGCCAACGGATATAATAATTGTGGCGATGCAGGCCGCAAATACGGGTCATTGGGTGCAAGGACACTCGCAGTTTCACCATCCGTTTTGAAGCTAGCTTTCACATGTACAGCAGCACCCCCCAGTAAAGACCTTCATAAGTCTGAGATTATCTAAGATATCTCTGGTCTTAAATAGGAGGTGCAGTAGAACAGGAAGGAATGCAGGAGCAGGATTGGGGAAGTGTTCGTGTGTTGAAGTGTGTGTGCGCGTGCGTGCGGGGGTGTGTGCGTTTGATGGGAGCGGGGGTTCAGAACGGGGGGGGGGGGGGGGGGGGGGGGGTACAGAGAAGGGGATGTGAAGGGGGGGGGGGGGAGGAGGAGAAGAGTTTGCGTTTGGTTATGTGTGTGTGATTGAGGTGATAGATAGCAGATTGGTTTGCGATCAATATGTTGATACTGTGGCCTGAAGGGATGACCACCATGACTTATGTCTCAATCGAGGAGTTAGCCAAATGTACATACAGAACAATCTGTGTGTGTGTGTGTGAGCATGAGAATGTGTGTGTTCTTCATCGATATGTTGACATTGATCTTTGAACCAGCTGAAGAGTTTGTCCCAAGAATTAATGAGTTTTTGCCATGCCATATTGTGTTTCATTATTCCAACCACCCTTTCTGCCCAAGTCAAGAACTCACCCCTACCCGTCTTACACCCCACTGGCGCCGCCTTTGTCTTGAACCCCTTTGTCTTTCAGTTTGAGTGCGTGTGTGAAATGTCTTGTGACTCGGAGCGACCCTGGGCACTTGCCACTCACAGAGAGGGTAGTCATTTGTGTCCCCGGCTTGTCTGTCCCCTCCTTGTCTCGTTAATGCTATGGTGTGCCCTTTTCTTACCTGATAAAGACATGAAGGGGGGGGGGGGGGGTGAAGTAGGTGTGGGGGTGATCGTGTTCTCTCTCTGCTGTGGACTCCTACACTTTGTTACATCTTACATGTCAGTTTAAGGTGGGTCTGGGATCTTCAACGTGCGAAGAACTGAACGGTTTCGTAAGAGGGAGTATCTTCAGGTTCAAGATGAGTGGAAGTAACTAGGTTAGCCCTTGGCCCCAATCCCTTCACGCGCACACACACACATATGCACGCTCGCACACATACACACATACACACATACATATACATACGCACACACACACACTCACACACACACACACACCTCACTCCCTTCTCGTCACCCGACCCCAGTTCCTTCACAAGTGACCCAGTTTGGCGAGTTAAAAGACGAGACGGGAAAGCTCATCCATCAAAAGTGAGCACCCCTGTCATGCAGTCCTTTTGATTCATTGCCAGGGGATTGAGAGGAAGTGCGCCTCGCTGCACCCCGTCATGTCTTGTAAGTTGTATGCCTGAACTTTTGACACCAGCCATTTCACAGCAGTTAGCAGTCACAAGATACCTTTTGATGAGCTGTCACCTCGCCTCTGTGTGTGTGGGTACGTGTGTGTGTGTGTGTTACCGTTGACACCAGCCAGTTCAATGATGATAGCAGTCACAAGATAGTTTTGGTTGAGCTGTCGCCCCTTTTTGACTCACATGCGAAGCAAAAGTGAGTCTATGTACTCACCTGAGTCGTCCGTCCGTCCGGAAAATTTTAACGTTGGATATTTCTTGGACACTATTCAGTCTATCAGTACCAAATTTGGCAAGATGGTGTATGATGACAAGGCCCCAAAAAAACATACATAGCATCTTGACCTTGCTTCAAGGTCAAGGTCGCAGGGGCCATAAATGTTGTCTAAAGAAACAGCTATTTTTCACATTTTCTCTGAAGTTTTTGAGAATGAATACCTCACCTATATATGATATATAGGGCAAAGTAAGCCCCATCTTTTGATACCAGTTTGGTTTACCTTGCTTCAAGGTCACAGGAGCTCTTCAAAGTTGGATTGTATACATATTTTGAAGTGACCTTGACCCTGAACAATGGAAGATAACTGTTTCAAACTAAAATTATGTGGGGCACATGTTATGCTTTCATCATGAGACACATTTGGTCACATATGATCAAGGTCAAGGTCACTTTGACCCTTATGAAATGTGACCAAAATAAGGTAGTGAACCACTAAAAGTGACCATATATCATGGTAGAAAGAGCCATTGTACTTCCTATGTCTTGAAGTAACAGCTTTGTGTTGCATGACCTTGGATGACCTTGACATGTATTTTGGTAGGAAAAATGTGTAAAGCAGTTCTTAGTGTATGATGTCATTGCTAGGTTTAGTTATTTGACCTTGACCCTGAAGGTCAAGGTCATGTAAAGGTCAAGGTCAAGCATGTGAGTCGTATGGGCTTTGCCCTTCTTGTGTGTGTGCGTGCGTGGGTGTGGGTGCGCGCTTGAGCTCAGAATTGAGTAACACTCGTCAGTTCTCAATAAGGACATATCCTGCATTCCTTGAGGACACAATTAGAATGTACAGAGGATCTCCCACTTTAAGACAACTCCTCCATCGTCCCTTTAAGAATATCGCCCCCCCCCCCCCCCACACACACACACACACACACACCCCTCCCTCCCTCCAACACCCCTTTTAAATCCTTGCATTTTCAATTTTTATATTTACATAACTTGTGAAATGTACCCCCATTTTATCACTAACTTCATTGAAAGAAGTGGTTTTCCCAGATAGTCGGTATAGTCTTACTCGAAATGTAAAGAGGTGTTCCATTGTGGTGTGTGTGTGACACTTTATGCATCCCCGGTCGGTAACTTTGTCACCGAAAAGGCAAATTCATGCGTTGTCCTTGTAATACCAGTCTCTCATCCCCCGCTGTGTGAACCTGACCTGCATATAGGGCTTCACGGTGAACAGGTCTGCGTTTAGCCAGCGTGTGGTGACAACAGTGCTACAGCTTTTCAACACACTTGCCTGTTGATTGGTTAGCGGCTGGGGTTACTCAAGTGTTCCCTGTTTTAGGGTGCCACATTGTGTCACAGTGACAATCTGGGGGATTTGAGGTAAAGTGCATGTCTGACTGGGTGTGTGAGATGGAGAGAGAGAGAGAGAGAGAGAGAGAGAGAAAGTGTGTGTGTTTGTGAGAGAGCAAAACATAGAGTTAGGCTAATTGTGAGTGTGAGAGAGAGAGAGAAGGAGAGAGAGAGAACTTAGTGTGTTCATGTGTGTGTGTGTATATGCAAGTGTGTTTGTCTATGTGTGTGCGTCTGTCCTCCCCCCACCACCCGCTGTCTCTCTCTTCCTCTCTCTCTCTTCCTCTCTCTTTCTCTCTCTTTCTCTCTCTCTTTCTCTTCCCTTCTCTCTCTTTCTCTTTCTTTTTCTCTCTTCACTTTCTCTCTCTCTCTCTCCCTCTCCCCTCTCTCTCCCTCTCTCTCCCTCTCCTCTCTCTCCTCTCCTCTCTCTCCTCTCTCTCCCTCTCCTCTCTCTCCCTCTCCTCTCTCTCCCTCTCCCCTCTCTCTCCCTCTCTCTCCCTCTCCTCTCTCTCTCTCCTCTCTCTCTCTCTCAACCTTGAACGATCATTTCAATTATGCATGGTAGTTGATTGTCTTTTACCGGTAGATTGAGCACCCTACCAGATTGAGGGAAAGGTAACAGTGACATTCAAACTCGCTAGATTTGACCCTCTCTACCTAGACACAGTAGACAGTGGTCAAATTATGTCTCTCTCCCTTGCCCGAGTAATTATGCTCATTATTATATTAACACCCTCACCTCTGTCTGCGCATCCAGTCAGATTAAATGAGGTTTCTTCTTCTTCGTTCATGGGCTGAAACTCCCACGTTCACTCATGTTTTTGCACGGGTGGATTTTTACGTGTATGACCGTTTTAAATGAAGTATGAAACCAATTGGCCAAGCTTGGTTTGGGACGGGCGCAGTGGCTTGGTGGTAAGACGTCGGCCTCCTAATGAGGAGGTCGTGAGTTCGAATCCCGGTCGATCGCTTCCGCCTGGTGGGTTTGGTTAAGAGTGGAGATTTTTCCGATCTCCCAGGTCAACTTATGTGCAGACCTGCTAGTGACTTAACCCCCTTCGTGTGTACACGCAAGCACAAGACCAAGTGCGCACGGAAAAGATCCTGTAATCCATGTCAGAGTTCGGTGGGTTATAGAAACACGAAAATACCCAGCATGCCTCCCCCGAAATCGGCTTATGCTGCCTGAATGGCGGCGTAAAAACGGTCATACACGTAACAATCCAATCATGCTAAAACATGAGTGAACGTGGGAGTTTCAGCCCATGAACGAAGAAGAAGAAGAAGCTTGGTTTGGAAAAGGTGAAATGTCTTGACTGGTAAGAGTTTGCCCCTGACAGTTACACAGGCTGTGATGGGAAGAATGACAGAGGAGACATGCAGACATAGCAGACGGAATAGGGAAGTGTGCACTGCACGGTGGTGGTGTTGGGAGGGAAAAAGAAAGACGGGGTAGGGATGATAAGGACTGGGTGGCCGAGTGGTAACGCACTTGCGCTCGGAAGCGAGAGGTTGCGTGTTCGACCCTGGGTCAGGCCGCAATTTTCTCCCCCCTTTCCTAACCTAGGTGGTGGGTTCAAGTGCTAGTCTTTCGAATGAGACGAAAACCCGAGGTCCCTTCGTGTACACTACATTGGGGTGTGCACGTTAAAGATCCCACGATTGACAAAAGGGTCTTTCCTGGCAAAATTGTATAGACATAGATAAAAATGTCCACCAAATACCCGTTTGACTTGGAATAAAGGCCGTGAAAGGTGAATGCTCGCCTAATAGGCTACTGAGCTTTACTGGCCGATGTGAATGCGTTATATATTGTGTGTAAAAAATGTCTGTTTGTCTGTCTGTCTGTAAAAAATTCCATTTCAAACGGCAGAAATTAATATGTAAGCGCCTAGGGCTATATCTAGATTAGGCGCATAAAAATGATCACAATAATAATAATAATAATAAGGCAAAAAAAAAAAAAGAGGTCTGTTTACGGTAACATAGGCCAAAAAAATAGGGTCGGTAGGTCGGTTTTTTTTTCTTTTTTTTTTCCCAAAAAAACATATTTTTACGTTATTTTTTTTTCCCAAATGCCAAAAAAAAGTCTAGGGTCGCGCGAAAAAAATAGGGTCGGTCGGGTTACCGTAAACAGACCTTTTTTTTTTTGGCCTAAAGAGGGACAAAAATAGTATTGGAATGTTGACTGTGCGGAGGAGAGAGAGAGAGAGAGAGGGGGGGGGGGGGGGTTGAGTTTTGAGTGAGTGTACGGAGTGCAGACTAAAGGGGGAGGGGGTTGCAGAAAAGAGGGGGGGGGGAGCATTGCATAATTGGTGACCGTTCTTGAAAGTGAGGAGTCTGTAAAACTTACGACACGGGCGTTCCTTGGAAAGAGAAGAAAGTCGGGTAAAACAACCAGTTGAGTGATGATCATAATACCTAGAGTAGGACAGTGGTGGGCACTTGGGGGACGCTAAGAAAACCGAGGACTGACAGATTGAGTGGAAAGATGGGATCAATACTGGGCCACCCTTGGAGTACAGAGGTGTTCACCTGTAGCCCCCCCCCCCCCCCCCCCCCCCCCCCCCCAACAGGTGAGAAACATCCAGGTAGCGGAAGACAAAAGGGGGGCGAGACAAGCTGGACAAGCGACTTGGTGGACAGAGGGGACAGAATAATCAATACGTGACCATTGTTTGTTACCCTTGACCGGGGCAGTGAAGGGCTTGGCGATTATTATGGCTTGACCATTCCACGTGACTGGACTTTAGATCATCAGCGTGGGATTTCTGTGTTCGCAGGTAGAGGCGTTGGAGGGGGACTGAGTCACTCTCTCTCTCTCTCTCTCTCTCTCTCTCTCTCTCTCTCTCTCTCTCTCTCTCTCTCTCTTTCTCTCTCTCATTCTCTCTCATTTGAAGGGTAAGGAAGCGCCAAGTAGAGAGACAAAAGTGAAAACTTCTGGCTCCTCTAATTTTGCAAAGGACAATGAATTCCGTCTTTCTGCAGAATTTGAGCTTACTTCAAGCATTCATGACTCTCAAGGGAATACGTTTACACAATGTGAAATTGCACACAGTCGTGTACATCGTGTATTGTCCTCTGCTGGACTACAAGCATTTGTGAAGGACTCACGAAAAACACTGAGTCTGAAACTTCATACACTGTCTCACACCAAAGACACTTGCACGAACATGACCCAAACTGCCCAAATCATACACATCTACCCTCACATCAGCAGCTTTACACAGCACAGAGGAACCCCCCCTGTAGGACCTACACACATCTGAGAGTTTTTAAAAGAGGGAGACTTTAACAGGGAAGTTAATTTACAGACGATGTGATTATGAAGATACAAATCTGAAAAATAAAGAGGGAAACTTAGAATGGGGGGGGGGGGGGGGGGTGGGTGGGGTTACAAGAGAGGTTCCACTGTGCCATACTGCACACTTATCAAGCAGCTAGGTACAGTGTGATCCATTACTGTGTTTGATTTCCTCACTGGCTAATTCTCTCTCAACCGGAAGGGGTGTCTGCCTGAAATCGGCTCAGCATTAATCTCCTTTGGCTGGGGGTGTGAGTGAACTGGAGGTAGCTGTCTGTCCGCTCGGCAGGTGTGTGGGTGAATGGGGGTGGCTTATTGTGCTACTGTTCCTCTAACTGTGACCGGTAAGGTGGGCACATGGCTGTGGGATGAAGGTCATGAGGGGAGACTGATTTTGTGGAATGCTTGCTGGTTGTTTTAGAGAGACACTGATTTTGTGGAATGCTTGCTGGTTGTTTTAGAGAGAAGTGTCCTGGCAGTACAGCTGTGTTGAAATGGTTTTTTTGTGGTGTCATGTTGTCAGTGTTTGGTGCTCTTCCAGGTTTTTGGGCTTTGTTTGTTTTTAGCTGTTTGGTGTGTTTGTCTGGTGTGTTTTTGAGTCACTTGAGAAAAAGTGACTCTATGTAATCGGTCAGTGTTAGTCTGTCCGGCCGGCCGGCCGTCCGGCCGGCCGTCCGTAGACACCACCTTAACGTTGGACTTTTCTCGGAAACTATCAAAGCGATCGGGCTCATATTTTGTTTAGTCGTGACCTCCAATGACCTCTACACTTTAACGATGGTTTCGTTGACCTTTGACCTTTTTCAAGGCCACAGGTCAGCGTCAAAGGAAAAATTAGACATTTTATATCTTTGACAAAGTTCATCGGATGTGATTGAAACTTTGTAGGATTATTCTTTACATCAAAGTATTTACATCTGTAGCCTTTTACGAACGTTATCAGAAAAACAAGGGAGATAACTAGCCTTTTCTGTTCGGCAACACACAACTTAACGTTGGGCTTTTCTCGGAAACTATAAAAGTGACCGGGCTCAAATTTTATGTGAACGTGACTCATTGTGTTGTGAATAGCAATTTCTTCCTGTCCATCTGATGCCTCATATAATATTCAGAACTGCGAAAGTGACTCGATCGAGCGTTTGCTCTTCTTGTTTAAGGGGGGAGGGGGGCTTTTCTTTTTTTAACTTAAGTCAAGTTTTGTTTTATTGTCCTGTTGTCCTGTGGGGGATTCTTTCTGATTTATTATTATCAGCAGATTTCTGTGTTTTGGGATATTTTTGGTTCTTTTGGGTTTGCTATTTTTTTTGCATTCTCATATTCTGCGAGTATTTCTTTCCCATGTGTTATCAGAATTAGGATATTTATAGTTTAGCTGTGTGCAGTATTTGTCTGTTGTTTGTTATCTTTGGTTTAGCTGAAGTGTGCATCGTGGTGTGTACAGTGGGGTTGTGACTTGTGTTTCAGATAGTGTCACTGACGATGATGTGGACAACTGGTGCAGGAACCAAGGACTACCGGCACGGTTGGCCTAGTGGTAAGGCATCCGCCCCGTGATCGGGAGGTCGTGGGTTCGAACTCCGGCCGGGTCATACATAAGACTTTAAAATTGGCAATCTAGTGGCTGCTCTGCCTGGCGTCTGGCATTATGGGGTTAGTGCTAGGACTGGTTGGTCCGGTGTCAGAATAATGTGACTGGGTGAGACATGAAGCCTGTGCTGCGACTTCTGTCTTGTGTGTGGCGCACGTTAAATGTCAAAGCAGCACCGCCCTGATATGGCCCTTCGTGGTCGGCTGGGCGTTAAGCAAACAAACAAACAAACCAAGGACTGGGTGGCATGAGAGTTCCCATGACTTTGCGGTCGCCTGGGCCATGACTCTTCCCGTGACTTTGCTGTCGCCTGGGCCATGACTCTTCCCGTGACTTTGCGGTCGCCTGGGCCATGACTCTTCCCGTGACTTTGCGGTCGCCTGGGCCATGACTCTTCCCGTGACTTTGCGGTCGCCTGGGCCATGACTCTTCCCGTGACTTTGCGGTCGCCTGGGCCATGACTCTTCCCATGACTTTGCGGTCGCCTGGGCCATGACTCTTCCCGTGACTTTGCTGTCGCCAAACTCCCTCCAATGGATGATGTTAGGCAATAACGCTGTTGGTTTGTAATGGTTTGGAAAGCGTGAAAACTCTTGCTTTTAGCGAGTCAAACTATCCCCCGTGACATTATAGGCCAGTCATTACTGAGGGGGGTGTCTGAAACACGTCGACAAGGAGCAGGTGTTGACAGCTTGCCTCACTTAAAGCCAGAGTATTCACTCTTTCAAAAATTCTACAAACTCGACAGTTATTTCCTGAGTTTGTCTATTCCGCAAGTACTTGAACTGAGTTGAAGTCTGCGCAGATAAAACTGTCCGCGAGCAACGAAAGTGTTATCTGCAGGCAATGGGTGTGACGTTTTAGACAGGTTTTGTGACTTGGTCGTTTTTGTGACGTTGATCAGGCCACAAAAAAAAAGAGGTCTGTTTAGGGTAACATAAGGTGAAAAAATAGGGTCGGTAGGTCGGCTTTTTTTTTTTTTTTTTTTTTTTTTTTTTTTTCACCCCTCTCTATGATGTTTCACAGTTCATTTCTTCTCATCAATCCCTGTTTTTGCCCAACATAACTATAAACAGTACTTTGAGCTTACCTCCCTTCTGTCGTCTGCTGTTTGAGCGCAAACAGCTCTATTTTGGATGCATTTTTTTTTTTCAGACGATCCAAAAAAAAAGATTAGGGTCGGGCCTAAAAACTAGGGTCGGTCGGGTTACCGTAAACAGACCTTTTTTTTTTTGGCCTCACTGCAGTTCTGTTTGTTCTTTGGAGGTAAAGACTTGGCAGGGTTAACGATGCTGGTTATGGTCAAATCAAAAGAGGTAGCACTAAGATGTATGTAGGTGTGACTGAAGCAAGAACTATAGCAATTTGGTTAACACGCTGGCTGGCAGTTTGCGGAAAGACAATAATTTGGTTGGAACAGAATACAGAATCTTGAATTGCTCAATGTTGGGAATTTGTTACCGGGAAGGGAAGTAAGACTAAGAGCAACGATCAGGTCAGGGTGTTTGTGGCATCAAGAAAGTTTCAGGCCGAGTTTTCTTTTTCTCGCCCCTCGCGTAGTTATGGTCATTGTGAACAAATCTGATCTGGGTGAAGGTGCGACTGTTGGGGATTTTAAGGGGCTCAGAAGCGGTATCATTTTGTTGTAATCCTCTCTGTTACTGTCCGGGAGGATTTGGGTGTTCAGTTGGCTGTCATTGAAGATATCAATATTGGGTCACATCTGACATTTTTCTGTTTGTAAGAGTGCAGGTGTACCCTGGTGAGTGCATGAGGTCTTGATGAGTGCAACTCTGGTGTGCTTGGAGTGCAGATTGCACTTGTCCCGGCCTTCTGTGCTGCATCACCGTCTTCCACTTTCACAATGTTCACACGTTACTTTCAAACGCACAACTTGTTTTTGCATTACCATTATTCAATCGGCTTGTTCAGTGCTTGTTGAAGAGTTGTAGTGCTTTTTGAGAATGATCAAGGTTATGGAGAATGATTTACTTCATTTTGATTTGAGCTGTGGTGGTGAGGTCGTGACCTGTGCACTGATTGGTCAATGTGATATCCAATTGCACTTGTCCCGGCCTCATTACTACAGCTGTGATTTCACGCATTTAGCATTGCAAAAGGCGTCGTGGCGTGTAAGCTGAAGTCTCTTGTTGAACAGTTATTGAAGATATGGAGATCAACGCTCAGAAGGAAAGAATTTCATAAGAACGATAGGGCATTAGGCAAGCAGCAAAACCTAGAGTTGTAGTTGTTGGGACGAAAGAGGGGGGAAGCACTGACCTGTGTGAGTGTGAGTGTGTGACAAATTCAGTAATTGTTGGTGCCAAAGACATGTAAGTCAAGGGAAAACTTGCAGTGCCAGCCTTAAATCTGCTATTGAAATATATATATGCTGACCTTCCATTTCCAACAAATATATTGACGCAGCGAACTTGTAGCAGCAAAGTTGACCCAAGGGGCCCCCGAAAGCGGCATATGGCTGCCTGAATGGCGGGGTAAAAAAAGGTCATACACGTAAAAACGTGGTGTGAACATGGGAGTTAAAGCTCTTGAACGAAGAAGAAGACCCGAGGGGCAGAGCAGTGAGGCAGCGGAGCGGCAGAGAAGAGTGAGGGTAGAGCGGCTGTGATCAGGAGCAGTGATTTGTTGCTCCACCTCAAATTGCACTGGTCCCGGCCTGCCCTACCCTCGCACTGGCTTCACTTCTCCGTTGGAGTTGTCTGTACAGTTGGATGCTGTCAGTGTTGAAGATATTGCACTGGTCCCGACCT
>NC_090260.1:15090060-15140060 GCF_037325665.1 Littorina saxatilis | reverse complement strand
GACAGGTTGGAAGAATAGGCTTTGCCTAAAACCTTTATCCTTTTGTAATAAAGTTCTGAGTCTGAGTCTGAGTCTCTCTCTCTCTCTCTCTCTCTCTCTCTCTTCATCTCTCTCTCTCTCTCTCTCTCTCTCTTCTCTCTCTCTCTCTCTCTCTTCTCTCTCTCAGTCGGTTTTCAGTGGGACCATTTTGCCTGCACTGCTTTGTCTTTAGTTTTACTTTCAATTATATTGTATATTTATTGTATGGAGGACAATCAACTTCAACAATTCAGATTCGTTTGAAATACTCATGTTTTAATGATGAGATTGGTGTATCGTTCATAAATAAGTTCACTCATGTGTTTGTACTTAATCATGTATTAAAGATTTTGGCTGAAAGATGTCAGGTTTGTTTGACTGATACAGACACTGACATGTTTCACTGATTTTAATAAGCTTGCTGTACATTCTTCTTTTGAGTACTCTTCTGTGTATAATGCTCGGATTTAAAGAATTTAGATTTGACATGATTTCAGCCGACTTGTTTGGTTCGAAAACAAATGTATCATTTATCAAATTGCTGTTTCTTTTACAATGGAAACCCCCTTTTAAAGACACCCCCACCCTCAAATGGCTGTATCGTTTTTGTGTCACTCGTGTATACTGACTTAAATTGACAAATTTAGCTTTGATTTCACTATTGCATTTCTTATTACGGCAAAGATTTGCCGTTTCATTTACAGAGAGAGAGAGAGAGAGACAGAGACAGAGACACAGACAGACAGACAGACAGAGATAGACAGAGAGGTGGAGAAGGGTGGGGGCGAAAGAGAGAGAGAGAGAAAGAGACAGACAGACAGACAGACAGACAGAGAGAGAGAGACAGAGAGAGACAATGACAATTCTTTATTTAACGAGGGTAGTAGATTAAGCAGTAGTCTGCTTTTGTACATCCAGCCCTCGCCCTAAAGATCAATCAATCAATCAATCAATATGAGGCTTATATCGCGCGTATTCCGTGGGTACAGTTCTAAGCGCAGGGATTTATTTTTTTATTTTTGAGTCACTTGAGAAAAAGTGACTCTATGTAATCGGTCAGTGTTAGTCTGTCCGGCCGGTCAAGGTCACAGGTCAGCGTCAAAGGAAAAATTAGACATTTTATATCTTTGACAAAGTTCATCGGATGTGATTGAAACTTTGTAGGATTATTCTTTACATCAAAGTATTTACATCTGTAGCCTTTTACGAACGTTATCAGAAAAACAAGGGAGATAACTAGCCTTTTCTGTTCGGCAACACACAACTTAACGTTGGGCTTTTCTCGGAAACTATAAAAGTGACCGGGCTCAAATTTTATGTGAACGTGACTCATTGTGTTGTGAATAGCAATTTCTTCCTGTCCATCTGATGCCTCATATAATATTCAGAACTGCGAAAGTGACTCGATCGAGCGTTTGCTCTTCTTGTTTATTTTTGAGTCACTTGAGAAAAAGTGACTCTATGTAATCGGTCAGTGTTAGTCTGTCCGGCCGTCCGGCCGGCCGTCCGTAGACACCACCTTAACGTTGGACTTTTCTCGGAAACTATCAAAGCGATCCGGCTCATATTTTGTTTAGTCGTGACCTCCAATGACCTCTACACTTTAACGATGGTTTCGTTGACCTTTGACCTTTTTCAAGGTCACAGGTCAGCGTCAAAGGAAAAATTAGACATTTTATATCTTTGACAAAGTTCATCGGATGTGATTGAAACTTTGCAGGATTATTCTTTACATCAAAGTATTTACATCTGTAGCCTTTTACGAACGTTATCAGAAAAACAAGGGAGATAACTAGCCTTTTCTGTTCGGCAACACACAACTTAACGTTGGGCTTTTCTCGGAAACTATAAAAGTGACCGGGCTCAAATTTTATGTGAACGTGACTCCCAGTGACCTCTACACTTTGACGTCTGCTTTGGTGACCTTTGACCTTTTTCAAGGTCACAGGTATGTCTTGAAGGAAAAAAATTGAAATATCATATCTCTGAAACTATTCATCGGATTTGATTCAAACTTTATAGGATTATTCTTTACATCAAATTATTTACATCTGTATTGTGTTGTGAATAGCAATTTCTTCCTGTCCATCTGATGCCTCATATAATATTCAGAACTGCGAAAGTGACTCGATCGAGCGTTTGCTCTTCTTGTTATTTTATGAAATTGATATCCCTCACATATTCAAGGCGCAGGGATTTATTTATGCCGTGTGAGATGGAATTTTTTTACACAATACATCACGCATTCACATCGGCCAGCAGATCGCAGCCATTTCGGCGCACATCCTACTTTTCACGGCCTATTATTCCAAGTCACACGGGTATTTTGGTGGACATTTTTATCTATGCCTATACAATTTTGCCAGGAAAGACCCTTTCCTAGACCCTTTTGTCAATCGTGGGATCTTTAACGTGCACACCCCAATGTAGTGTACACGAAGGGACCTCGGTTTTTCTCATCCGAAAGATGAATAAAGAGAGACTAACTACAAAAAATGAAATAAAAATACAAGATAAAAAAAATAGAAAATAGAAAAACTAAAATTCTACATTTTAACAGATAACTAAAGTGAAAACACATTATACATATATGTACACAAAATGCATTGCATTGAGGTCAATTGCGAGTTAATTGATGTGAATTAAGTGGTATAGTGCAGCTTGCACTTTTTCAACATCATGCGAGAGAGAGAGAGAGAGAGACCATGCGAGAGAGAGAGAGACATCATGAAAGAGAGAGAGAGAGAGAGAGAGCCGGAGAGAGAGAGAGAGAGAGGTTTATGAATAACATCTACAAATTTGTTTAACTTTGTCATCTTGATGTTTGCTTCGTCTGATTGGCTTCTCTTGTGACACTAACTGGTTTTGCATCATTTTTTTAATTGTTATAAAATTAATGTTCTTGGTTTCGTATAACCTTTTTGTCTCAATCTGTCTGACAGTCTCTGTCTCAGGTGTGTGTGTGTAGGTGTGTGTGTGTGTGTGTGTGTTCGTTCGTTCGTTCGTTCGTGTGTGTGACTGTGCGCCCGTTTTTTTCTCTCTTTCGATCAGTGTAACGTATTTAGTATGCGGTAAGAAATACCATTCTCCCCCTTCCATCCACCAGGCACCGCCACTAGCAGATCATATTATTTTCGGAATAGTTTCTTCATTACTCAATAACATTATGCCAGCTGATTCTAATCAACCGACGGAGATAAGAAGCCCAGTGTGCCACATTCCCACTGAAATGTACACTGGTCAGGCTGTGGGATGGGCACAGCGAAATGGCGGCCCGGTAGCTGCAATCGTTTCCCCTGCCAGCACAGCGCTTGGTGGCTCTATTCTATATCTCTGTGGGACAGACCGGCACGGTTGGCCTAGTGGTAAGGCGTCCGCCCCGTGAGCGGGAGGTCGTGGGTTCGAACCCCGGCCGGGTCATACCTAAGACTTTAAAATTGGCAATCTAGTGGCTGCTCCGCCTGGCGTCTGGCATTATGGGGTTAGTGCTAGGACTGGTTGGTCCGGTGTCAGAATAATGTGACATGAAGCCTGTGCTGCGACTTCTGTCTTGTGTGTGGCGCACGTTATATGTCAAAGCAGCACCGCCCTGATATGGCCCTACGTGGTCGGCTGGGCGTTAAGCAAACAAACAAACAAATCCCAGGGACAGATATATATCCGTACCCACTCATATGGCTCCATCTGACCAGGTACGGATATATCCGCTCAGTTAGCTTCAGTGGCTTCCTGTAACGTCGATCTAACGCCTGCATTCCAGCGTATTAATACACAGCTACTACAATTCTGAGTGACCTGCTGCAGCTCAGCTGGTCTCGGCTTAAAAAAACTTGGTCAACATAGGTGGGGTAGAAAGTGTGTGACAGGGGAGGCTACCGCTCCTTTCACAACGGACTCTGCACCCGGGTTGTTGGCCTTTAAAGTCAACACCTGTGGTTTGTAGAGTTCTGTTTGTGATGGGGTCTGGTGGTTTCCGATTGTCTGTATGTTCATGGAAACCTTCGGGTTTGCATAACAGTTTCTTAGCCCTAACATTTTCAATCCTGTTTGATTGCACTTCGCTTCCCGAGGTGATCGTAGTGTTTCGGCACTCGGTTACAAGTGTTAAAATGCAAAATGAATGTGGGACTACCGGGGGTTGTCAGGGGTCAACACTGTGTTCTAGGCTAGACTGGATAACTGTTGTGTGTTTGCTGTACGTTCTCTGCCCAGCAGAGGGAACTGTGTAGGATTTTCAACAATAAAGATGTGCACCACAAGCTTTGATTCTTAGCAAAGTGTGTAGGTTTTGTGTGTGTGTGATCTTGTGTGTCTGTGTTTGTTTGGTTTGTGTGTGTGTGTGGTTTTGTGTGTGATTTTGTTTGTGTGTAGGTTTTAAAAGACTTGTATGTTCTGGACATTTGAGGGGATTAAACTACCCATTCTCTCTTGCTCTCTCTCTCTCTCTCTCACACACCCTCACAGTCTGTTTTTTACACATGCACACTCTCTCTCTCTCTCTCTCTCTCATCATCAACTGCAAAAGTGTAAAATTAACATGGTTTTATTTTTCTCAAGAACAGATAACTCTCACAAAACATACACTGCAACGGTGACAGCAGAGATGAATGATAAATAATGACCATTAAATTACATATTACTTGCTCCGAACAAGACATTTATGACTTCATTACATAAGACATTTAACACCTGATATACCCCATTTCACACACAACAGACGTTTCACAAACTGTATCACAGGGATGGCCGAATCTTTAAAAAAAAAGTACCTCGCGGAGTAGCTTTAAATAAGTCACTAGCCCGTGAGAAATTTCGCTGGCCCGGTATATACCACACAACGAACAATTGAGTGTTAGATTTCTTTACACAATTTAAACAGGAGCCTCGTTTTTGTTTCACAAGAAGATAGCGATGATTTTGAAGACAACAGAAGTTCCTGCATCGGCAGTGTTTGCATGGCTTTGAAACTCAATATTATAACCAAAGGTGTTGCATATGACCAGAATTTTCACTTGCCAGCCAGGCGGTTTCTACTAGCCCGGCAGATTTTTACTTGCCCTTGGCGATTGGGCGGGCAATTTGGCCATCCCTGTATCCCCACACAATACAAACACACACATTCTGTACTCTGCTCAAACTGCAAGGGCAACCACAGGGAATGTTTGTACACAGACTTCTTTTGTTGAGGTCAAGTATGTTTTGAGTATGCTGAGCTTACAAGATAGAATCACATGGAGTGGTCAGTATTGTAGATGGAACATCAACTAATTACTCTGGCAGTGCAATGGTCTTTTACCCAGTACATTTTCCAACCAATGCCAAAAAAAGATACTAAATATGCTATAAAGAATCTGCTCTCTTTAGTAAAAAAAATATAAAAAATTAAGTTCAGCTCCGACTCAAAACTTATGTGCGACTTGCACAAACAAAGAGGCCATAATACACAACTCAATAAATAGCTGGCCGATGTGAATGCGTGATGTATTGTGTAAAAAAAAATTTTTTTAAATTTTTAAATTCCATCTCACACGGCATAAATAAATCCCTGCGCCTTGAATATGTGCGCGATATAAATTGCATAAAAAATTGTTTTTAAAAATCCCTGCGCTTAGAACTGTACCCATGGAATACGCACGATATAAGCCTCATATTGATTGAATAAATAAAAATGTAAAAGATAATCGGATAAACCCAGTGCACAACAAATGAGCAAATTTCCCTTACCCACCCACAGAAAAGGCTTGGCTACACTAAAGGTTTTGAGAGAATTGTCTCCCTTGGGTCATGTTCTGCTATAAAAAAATTTTTTTTAAAAGTTGCTCTTAATGTGTTTCTCTCTCAAAGAATTGCTATTTTTAAAGGTTGCTTCTTTTGTGTAAGTATGTTCAAACGTTATTCTTGCTCATTACAATAAATCGATAATACAATAATCATAAAAAGAATTTAAAAAATCACAATGTTCTTGGTTGCCTTGGCCCTTGTTGGAAATAAAATATCTTTGTAAAAAAAAAAATTTAAATTAAAAAAAAAAATCTTTGTAGTACAGTCACACCTATCCTTTGCCACTCAAAGGATCCCCAACAAGGTTCTTTCCTGTAAAATTCACTTGTCCATAAGGACCACCTGTCCATAAGGACCACCTGTCTGTAAAGACCCAGGGGTGGGACTTTTTTGCGAATCCGCAGATTTCCGCGGACACAACTTACGAATCCCGTTGGAGTAATCTATTTTTCCCCGTCCAATTTCATCACAGTATCTACCGCCCTGATATGGCCCTTCGTGGTCGGCTGCGCATTAAGCAAAAAAACAAACAAACAAATCACAGTATCTATAACTTGTTGACTGAATGATATTATTATTATTATTATTGTGATCATTTTTATGCGCCTAATCTAGATATAGCCCTAGGCGCTTACATATTAATTTCTGCCGTTTGAAATGGAATTTTTTACAGACAGACAGACAAACAGATATTTTTTACACACAATATATAACGCATTCACATCGGCCAGTAAAGATCAGTAGCCTATTAGGCGAACATTCACCTTTCACAACCTATTATTCCAAGTCAAACGGGTATTTGGTGGACATTTTTATCTATGCCTATACAATTTTGCCAGGAAAATTTTGCCTTTTGTCAATCGTGGGATCTTTAACGTGCACACCCCAATGTAGTGTACACGAAGGGACATCGGATTTTCGTCTCATCCGAAAGACTAGCACTTGAACCCACCACCTAGGTTAGGAAAGGGGGGAGAAAATTGCGGCCTGACCCAGGGTCGAACACGCAACCTCTCGCTTCCGACTCGGCCACCCAGTCCATGATATGGAGAGAAGTGAAGATGGGACAGAACACTGGAGGTTTGAAAGTTAAATTGTGCTGACTGAAAACTCCTTATAACTAATAGTCACGTTGAGCTTCAATGCATTGGGGCGTCACTTGGATCATACTATTGCAAGTATTGGATTATGGTTTCATTACGCGTTACGTAAATATGCACCATTACAATGTTATTATTGTTGTGTGAAAGTGTTTTTTGTTTAATTGAAAAAAAAAAAAAAAAAAAATTGGGGGGGGGGTGAGGAAAATGTCCTTTTTTACCTGATCCAAACGAGTTGAATTTTAGTCTCAAAATGCACCAGATTGCACAGATTTTAATGGTACTACCATTTAAAACAAATCGGGGGAGCGTAGAATAAAGGGATTGTTGTTACAGACAGGTTTGACTTTATGACAAAAATGCATAGACCAAATCATAGCAATAAAAAATAAGCAATAAAAAATCAATCAATAAACACAAATTATAAAGATATTAACAATAAAGTGTAGTGAACTGAGACTTACAAATAAAACATGCCAAGCAAAAATAAAATAATTTTTACATAACATCTAACATTTTTGTTTTTAAATGAATGTGAAACGTTGAAGTTTCGGTTCATACTTGTAGTACATGTAAACACTTACACTCATGTATGTAGCTCGTGCGGCATAAAACATGTACATCACAGCAAGCTTTAAGACCAAGTATAGTTTCAGTGAAATCACTTATCTAACAAAAACGCACACTATAAACACATTGGCAATATTTGTCTTGGAGACCAAATCAACCAAATGTTTCTGGCTGATAGAGAACCAAGTGTTCTACGATAAATATCAAACTAATTTTCTGAATAAAATCTTGGAATTCTGATTCACATTTTTTTCTGTACAGGTGCTGGACAAATCACGTATGACAGTGGAAATCACTGGAGAAGTTTTGAGTACATGTACTGGTGTCAGTTTATTTAACAACTTGCTAGGTCAACATATTAAAAATTATTATGCTACCTTCTATGTCTCACACATTGTGCTAAGCACTCATATATTCTTTTCTGGACAACTAGAATTATTGGCATAATTTGACACCAATGATAGAACTGAATCAGATAGTGATAGTTCTCTTGTTTTCATTCTTTCTTGCTCTTCCTTCATGGGAAAAATCAAAAAACCTGAAAGGCAGGGGTCCAAAATGCTCAAGTTTGAAAGAAAGTTTCTGGACACCGACGAAACCAAATCATAATAAGCAAGATGGCGGCAAATCCAAGGGAGCGAACCGAGAAAGCATGCGAACCGGTGTCAAAAGTCGGATTGGAACCGCTGCTCGTTATTTCAACTTAGCGAAACGAAGCTTTTTTTTTCTTTTTTTAATTTGAAAACCCGGAAAACCGGAATTTCCGGCTTCAGATTTTTTCAAAAACCGGAAATCTGACAAAAGCCGGAAGAGTAACACCCATGTTCCTTCCTCTGACGTTCAACATGATCAGGTAGAATTGATACACTACATACTCATGCTCAGCTAAAAATCGCTCACGTCTTGATGTGTACATGTACATCCAAAATGGCACATACAAAAGTGCAAAAATATATTTGACAAATCGTGGTGGTGGTGGTGGTGGTGGCAAAACATTTGTTGGAGACAAACGACGGAATCACACATAACAATATCATGCTTATCACTACTCAACGCAACTTCATGCACACCCAAATCAATACCGGCACGGTTGGCCTAGTGGTAAGGCCACAAAAAAAATAGGTCTGTTTACGGTAACCCGACCGACCCTAGTTTTTTCGCGCGACCCTAGACTTTTTTTTTGGCATTTGGGGGGGGAAAAAAAAAATCTTGTTTTTTTGGCAAAATAACGTAAAAATATGTTTTTTTGGAAAAAGAAAAAGAAAAAAAAATCCCGACCTACCGACCCTATTTTTTTGGCCTATGTTACCGTAAACAGACCTATTTTTTTTTTTGGCCTAAGGCGTCCGCCCCGTGATCGGGAGGTCGTGGGTTCGAACCCCGGCCGGGTCATACCTAAGACTTTAAAATCAGTCAGCAGTGTCCCTATATTGCAGGTGGCCTGTCATGACAGGTATATTTTAATCAAGAGAATAGACAAGGGGACAACAGCTGGTGTCCTTTACTATTAGGTGTCCTCTTATTGGAGGTGCCTTACAGCGCAGGTACCACTCTACTGGTTTTGTGACAGTTGGTTGACCTTCAAATCTATGCACAAAAACAAGGTCAAGATCCGAAGGTTTTAACAACAAAGCAGTTCCAAGTGTTCATTTGGTTTCACAAACTACATGGGTTCTTGCAATGACAAAGTGTGCATTTTGCGCATTCTCTAGGGACATCTTTGAATAAACGAAAACAACTTGGGGGGGAAAATACAGAAAGAAACATTCACAAACAAACATCAAGTACACAGAATTGTATGCCTCAGTTAAAAGGAGCTATAATGAGGTACACACAAATATGTATGTTGATATAAAATACGCTTAGATTTAAAACCTTCTTCCAAACCACAAGAGAATAAAATTAAGAAAAATCAGACATGCTGAAAACTTTCACCGTACACAAAAACACAAATACATTCAGGCAAATATCATGTTTTTGCGTTGTGTTTTGTTTTTGTTCTCCTGTTTCATTTACAGAGGATTCACTTATGATTTGTCACATGAAGATAATTCACAACTGCTGTGTTGTCACATGTTCCTACTATATTGTAAATGTTGATGCCTGAATAAACCATTAAGAAAAAACAAAACAAAAAAACACTAATACATCAACGGCAGCATATCTTCTGAGTGTTGGGTTGTTGGTTTGATTGGTTACCCTGTATAATCTTATCACCAACCAAAATCTAAAAGTAGAGAGTACATCTGAAATGCATACTACTTTTTCTTGAGACTTCTTACCATTTAGCATTCCAAACAACAAAATCATATCGCCTCATCATAACATATACATATTCCTCTCTCTTTCTAAATGAGGCCAAGCTATCCATTTTTTTCCCCAGGTACTTGTACAGGGTGACCCAAAAAAAAGAGTACCCAAACAAAACGTCTTAAATTGAACAAAAATAAAGCAATCTTCATAAAATTTATTTACACACACAAGTAGCCTCTGCATGATTTGCACAGAAAATTTTAGCGTTCTAGCTTGTCTTTCAGGAAAGTTATGCTCATTCTACAGAACATGCTCCAAATGGCCTCCCCCGGATTTAAATCCCCCATATTTCTATCTTTGGGGGTTCCTGAAAGACAACGTCTACAGGAACAACCCACAGACAATCACAGAACTCAAGAGAGCCATCACAACAACCATTTGCGGAATCTCGCAACAGGAGTGTGTGCGGGTGATTGATAACTTTGCGCGGCGAGTTCAAGTTTGCCTGCAGCGGCGCGGAGGCCATTTGGAGCATGTTCTGTAGAATGAGCATAACTTTCCTGAAAGACAAGCTAGAACGCTAACATTTTCTGTGCAAATCATGCAGAGGCTACATGTGTGTGTAAATAAATTTTATGAAGATTGTTTTATTTTTGGTCAATTTATGACGTTTTGTTTGGGTACTTGTTAGGAAACGCTACCGTTGCTGAGCTTTGGTTCAGTTTTGTGTGTTGCATGTAGTTGACTTATTTTTACTTTGTGGGAAAGTACCGATATTATATTTTGTAAACACGATATTTATGCTTGGACGAGAATGCAGGTGAACTTTCTAGTCCTGTCAAAACAAGTTGTTTACCATGCTGTTTTAGTGTGAGTTCGTGGCGTTCGATCGGATTAAGGGTGTCGGCACCTTTTGATGTACGTCATAAGAGAATGTCGCTAGTTTAGTCCATGCACGGCTCGTATAATGTAGTTGTATCGTGTTCGGTCTGGAATATTCTCGAGATTGAGTATTTACTATATATGCCAGCGCGATTTGAATGTTAAAAAAGCTTCTATTTGAGTTCTGCTACGTTGTGCAGTTGTATGTATTGAATGCTGAATAAATCCTCGAACTCAATTTGACGAGTTGTTTTCTGCTGCTGCGAAGACGGGCGACGTAGAATAAAAGAACACAACTATACGACGTTTGAGAACTTGTGGCAATCTCAAGTGTCGTGTAACAATTGGGGGCCAAGCCAAGGATCTACGTTTAACGCCAAGGGTTTTCCAGTAACAAGGACCAGCGTCAAGACAGTCACAGGAGGTAGCCATCAATCGGGTGTATCCTGAGGGATCAGTATTGAGACTACGGAACCGTGGATTCGGTGTGACTGGTGAAGAGTTTGGTAATCGCCGCAGCTCGGTACGGTGAGCGACGCCGGAGTGTATCGGGATTACAGAGGTTAGCTGCCGTTTGGACGAGACGGACTTCGTCGCGGAGCTAGTGCATTAATACTACGAAATACGACTGAGGTACGTCGTGTACGTATCGTGAGCAGAGTGCGCCGTCACGTTAGACGAGGAGGGTGGCAGCCTGCGTCTACGAAGGTGAACAGCGACGAGAGAAGCATCGGAGGTGCAGTAGAGACTGTGTTCTTTTAGAAGACTACATTCGTCTACGTTCGGGGCTGTGAAAGAATACAGACGAACGCACCGGAAAAGACCAGAATGGCTGAGTTCTGGGCAAAAGGAGTTGAACTGGGACTAAAAGGCAAGCAGTTGACGGAGTTCGTCGAGTCCCAGACACGACTGCTGGCGCAGCGTGAAGAAAGACAAGCGCAGCGTGAAGAAAGACAAGCGCAGCGTGAAGAAAAAGAAAGAGAAAGAGAAGCACAGCGTGAAGAAAGGCAAATTGAGCTGAAACGCTTAGAGCTCCAAATAGAAATGGAGACGAAACGTTTAGAGCTTCAGACAGAAATGGTGCGTGTTCAAAATGAGCACGAGGCACCACGCCAAAGAGATAACCAGCAGCAAATGTTACACAGGGCACCGAAACTTCCAGCATTCGCTGACGGGAAGGACCAGATCGACTGCTACCTTGCAAGATTCGAGAGATTCGCTGAGAGTGCTAGATGGCAGCGCGACGACTGGGCAATTCAACTCAGCGCACATTTGACTGGGGCAGCACTTGAGGTCTACACTAGACTCTCAAATGATGACGCCAGAGACTATGATGTGCTGAAGGAAGCTCTGTTGCGTTGCTACAACTTCACTGAAAGGGGCTACCGTCAACGCTTCCGCGAATGCCAGCCATTGTCTGGAGAGACACCGAGCCAGTTTGTGGAGCGCCTGTCGTCATACCTGCAGAAGTGGGTGGAGTTATCAGGTGAAGAGCAGTCATACGAGAGTCTGCGGGACTTGATCGTGAAGGAGCAGTTCCTTAATGCCTGCCCGAAGGACCTGGCGACCCGCTTGGAAGAGCAAAAACTGCGGGGTATGAAGGACATTACTGATGCTGCTGAGCGTTATCTCATTGCTCATGGAAGGACCCTGGGGACGTCAAAGTCATCGAAACCTTTCCAGAAGAGCGGGAACCAGGGAAACCAACCTGCCAAGGGACAAACTGAGTCCGCACCATCATCCAATGAAGGGCAGAACATAACGTGTTTCCATTGCAATGCCAAGGGTCACCGAGTCGCCAACTGTCCCCAAAAGAAAAATAACGGACATATCAATGACAAAGCGCAAGAACATCGACGGAGATATTACGACAACAAGAGGCAAACGAGTGGCTCGAACCAACAAGTATGTGCGAGCAGCGTCATACTCCCAAGGGCTGCCGAGCAAGTGGCTACACCATCGGACGTGGAAGAATGTGTATCTGATGGCCAGCTTCTACTCGCCAATGGCAGGTCAATCTCTGTCGTCGCCAGCGCAGCTGTGTCAGTGTCGAACATGCCCGTGTCGAAGGGATTTGTTGAGAAGCAGGAAGTGACTGTTCTCAGAGATTCGGGCTGCAATGGAGTCATTGTCAAAGAGGATCTGGTGCCAACAGAGAAGTTCACTGGTGACTTCAAGTGGACGCTCATGGCTGACAGCAAATGCGTGAGGGCACCAGTGGCAAAGATCCAGATAGATACTCCATACTTCACCGGAGAAGTTGAGGCCGTCTGCCTGAAGAAGCCCTTGTACGATCTACTAATTGGGAACATTGGGGGTGCGAGACGTCCTGATGACCCTGATTTCGAATGGAGAATGGGCTCAGCTCAGCCTGCTGCTGAGGAGGAAGACCCACTGCCATTCGCGAATGAAGATATCAGCGAACTGTTACGAGATGACAGAGCAACTGTGCATCGCCGCGACCAGCCGCAGGTTGTAAGTGCTGTGACGACCAGAGCCCAGGCGAAGAAGGACAAAACAACTACGCCACTCAGGGTCACCAACAGTTCTGCAACTGCTGTCGTGGACAGGGATCGGCTGATTCAGCTACAGGAAGCTGATTTGACCTTGACAAAGTACAGGAGTCGTCCTGTCAAGGAGATGACTAAGGGCGAAGGCACTGTGCACTTTGAAGTAAAGGCCAAGATCCTGTACAGAGTGTTCCAGCACCCGAGAGTCAACGGTGGGAAGCCATTACGTCAAGTTCTGGTGCCTCAACCACTTAGGCGCCAGGTGATGGAGGTGGCCCACGACTCTATTATGGGAGGTCACCTGGGTGTCAAGAAGACATCGGACAGAATCCAGGCGGCGTTTTACTGGCCAGGACTGCATGCAGATGTGACTCGATTCTGCCGATCGTGCGATATTTGCCAGAAAACCATACCTCGAGGAAGGGTCCCGAAGGTGCCATTGCAGAAGATGCCTTTGATCGACCGACCTTTCAAGAGGGTGGCCATTGACCTCATCGGCGAGATCAAACCGCCAAGTGAAGCGGGTCATCGTTGGGTACTGACCCTGGTAGACTATGCAACCAGGTACCCAGAAGCCGTGCCTCTGAAGAAAATTGACACCGAGACTGTTGCCGAGGCACTTGTGGACATTTTCAGCAGAATTGGGGTTCCTGAAGAGATCCTCACAGACCTGGGGACACAGTTTGTCTCTGAATGCATGGAAGAGGTCAACAGGCTGCTGAGCATTCGTCACTTGACTACGACACCCTATCACCCGATGTGCAATGGGCTGGTCGAAAAATTCAATGCGACGCTGAAGTCCACGCTGAAGAAACTATGCAGTGAGCAGCCAAGGCAGTGGCATCGCTACATCAATGCCTTGCTATTTGCATACAGGGAGGTGCCACAAGAGTCCACTGGATTCTCCCCGTTCGAGCTGATGTACGGGCGGACCGTGAGAGGCCCGATGCAGATACTAAAGGAATTGTGGACGAAAGATGTGGACACACCTGAAGTGAAGAACAGTTACCAGTACGTGTTCGAGTTGCGAGAGAAACTGGAGGAGACTCTCGAGATTGCGAGAGAAAACTTGAGAAAGTCTCAGGATAGCGGAAAGCACTACTACGACCGCAAAGCCGTAAACAGGAAGTTTACACCAGGTAACAAAGTGCTGATACTGCTCCCCACTGATCACAACAAACTACTGATGCAGTGGAAAGGCCCATACGAGGTTGAGGCCGTGGTAGGGATCAACGACTACAAGGTGAATGTCGGCAAGAAGTCCAAGATCTACCACGCTAACCTCCTGAAACTGTATGTGGAGAGACCTCCGGAAGCAGTACAGGTCGCAGCAAGTGCGGAAGAACCAGCCGAACAAGACGAGTTCGACGGTGAGGAACTACTGGAGTTGGGAGACCTCCACAAGAAAGAGGGAGTGGATGACGTCAAGCTAGGACCTGACCTGACAGAAGATCAGCAGAAGGAGCTGCATGATTTTATGGGCGACTTCACCCATAGGTTCTCTGATGTTCCAGGCTCTACGTCCTTGGTCGAACACGAAGTCCACCTCACATCTGACGTTCCTGTTCGCTCAAAACCATACCCTATCCCGTTTCAGGCTCGGGAATCCTTGAAGAAGGACATCGACAACATGTTGAAGATGGGGGTCATCCGTGAGTCATCATCCCCTTACTCATCTCCCGTTGTTGTGGTCAAGAAGAAGGACGGCACAAACAGGGTATGCATTGACTTCAGGAAAGTGAATAAGATCACCGTGTTTGACCCTGAACCAATGCCGACGGCAACTGATCTATTCCGACAGTTAACCGGCAGTAAGATCTTCTCAAAGATCGATCTCAGCAAGGGATATTGGCAGATTCCTGTGCGCGAAGAGGACATACCAAAGACCGCCTTTGCAACTCCAGACGGAACGTATGAGTGCCTGCGGATGCCTTTTGGCATGGTGAACAGTGGTGCTACCCTTACGAGGGGAATGCGAAAAATGCTCAAAGGAATGAAGAATGTTGTGTACTACTGGGATGATCTGCTAGTCCACACGGAGACCTTCGCAGAGCATCTGGAGACTTTGAGGGAACTGTTTTCCCGCCTGACAAAAGCCAATCTGACCGTGAGACCCAGCAAGTGCATTTTGGGGACCGACAACGTTGACTTCATAGGTCATTCACTGAAGGAAGGTCAAAAGGGGCTTTTGTTGGAAAACGTCACCAAGATCCTCAATGCGCCACGTCCTGAAACCAAGAAGCAGGTGCGATCCTTCCTTGGATTGGCTGGGTACTACAGAGAGTTCATTCCAAACTTCGCTGCCATAACGGCGCCTTTGTCGGACATGACCCGAAAAGGATGCCCCAACCGAATACTCTGGGGACCAGCTCAGGAGAAGGCATACCAGACCGTGCGCGACCTGATGTCACGAGACCCGGTGCTACGCCTTCCTGATACTGCCAAAGAGTTCATCTTGCGTACAGACGCATCGGACGAAGGGATCGGCGCCATACTGATGCAAGAACATGGAGGTAAACCGTTTCCGGTCAGCTATGCCAGCAAGAAGCTGTCAGGAGCCGAGAAGAACTACTCGACCATGGAGAAAGAGTGTTTAGCCATCGTGTGGGGAATCAAGAAATTTGAACTCTACCTCCAAGGGGTGAAATTCGTGCTTCAGACTGATCACAAACCCCTCACCTACCTGAACTCTGCAAAGTTTGTAAATAATCGTATCATGAGGTGGGTGATGTACTTGCAGAACTTTGATATGCGAGTGGAATCGATCAAGGGTTCAGACAATGTTGGAGCAGATTTTCTCAGCCGAGTATTTGAGTAAAACGGTGTTCATTCTCCAACAGACTAATGTACATACCTGGATTTCAATCTGTTATGTATACATAATATGTGTACAGGTAGCGTTTCAATGATTGAAAGAAATTAGGTAAATTTCTTCTGGTGTTGGGGGTAATGTTAGGAAACGCTACCGTTGCTGAGCTTTGGTTCAGTTTTGTGTGTTGCATGTAGTTGACTTATTTTTACTTTGTGGGAAAGTACCGATATTATATTTTGTAAACACGATATTTATGCTTGGACGAGAATGCAGGTGAACTTTCTAGTCCTGTCAAAACAAGTTGTTTACCATGCTGTTTTAGTGTGAGTTCGTGGCGTTCGATCGGATTAAGGGTGTCGGCACCTTTTGATGTACGTCATAAGAGAATGTCGCTAGTTTAGTCCATGCACGGCTCGTATAATGTAGTTGTATCGTGTTCGGTCTGGAATATTCTCGAGATTGAGTATTTACTATATATGCCAGCGCGATTTGAATGTTAAAAAAGCTTCTATTTGAGTTCTGCTACGTTGTGCAGTTGTATGTATTGAATGCTGAATAAATCCTCGAACTCAATTTGACGAGTTGTTTTCTGCTGCTGCGAAGACGGGCGACGTAGAATAAAAGAACACAACTATACGACGTTTGAGAACTTGTGGCAATCTCAAGTGTCGTGTAACAGTACTCTTTTTTTTGGGTCACCCTGTACTTGCTATAATTTAAATATGGCCGCATGGGACTAGAAACCACAGCAAAATACTCTTTATGTGATGACTTCCAACCATTGCTAGTTTTTCTTTCTTCTGAAATCTCACAATTTCTACAGAACAGTACAGTCACTTGAATTTTAATTACATCCATGCAGAAATTCAGTGATGATTTGTTTGACTAGCGTTGAGTTCTGCTTCAATATGTCATACAGTGGAACCCCCCTTTTAAGACCTCCAAAAATCTGAGAAAATCATGTCTTAAAAAGGAGGGAGTCTTAAAATGGGGGTAATTTCAATCAATCAATCAATATGAGGCTTATATCGCGCGTATTCCGTGGGTACAGTTCTAAGGGCAGGGATTTTTAAAATTTTTTTTTTTTAATGCAATTTATATCGCGCACATATTCAAGGCGCAGGGATTTATTTATGCCGTGTGAGATGGAATTTTTTTACACAATACATCACGCATTCACATCGGCCAGCAGATCGCAGCCATTTCGGCGCATATCCTACTTTTCACGGCATATTATTCCAAGTCACACGGGTATTTTGGTGGACATTTTTATCTATGCCTATACGACGGGCGCTGTGGCGTGGTGGTAAGACGTCGGCCTCTTAATCGGAAGGTCGAGGGTTCGAATCCCGGCCGCGGCCGCCTGGTGGGTTAAGTGTGGAGATTTTTCCGATCTCCCAGGTCAACTTATGTGCAGACCTGCTAGTGGCTTATCCCCCTTCGTGTGTACACGCAAGCACAAGACCAAGTGCGCACGGAAAAGATCCTGTAATCCATGTCAGAGTTCGGTGGGTTATAGAAACACGAAAATACCCAGCATGCTTCCTCCGAAAGCGGCGTATGGCTGCCTAAATGGCGGGGTAAAAACGGTCATACACGTAAATACGTGGGAGTTTCAGCCCACGAACGAAGAAGAAGAAGATCCATGCCTATACAATTTTGCCAGGAAAGACCCTTTTGTCAATCGTGGGATCTTTAACGTGCACACCCCAATGTAGTGTACGCGAAGGGACCTCGGTTTTTCGTCTCATCCGAAAGACTAGCACTTGAACCCACCACCTAGGTTAGGAAAGGGGGGAGAAAATTGCTAATGCCCTGACCCAGGGTCGAACTCGCAACCTCTCGCTTCCGAGCACAAGTGCGTTACCACTCGGCCACCCAGTCCACATTTGACTGAGGTTATGAACAGAAAGTCTGAGAACACAAGGTCTTAAAAAGGAGGGAGTCTTAAATTAGGGGGTCTTAAATTAGGGGGTCTTAAAAGGGGGGTTCCACTGTATTCGTCTGTGTATCAAACGGATAATATTATGCAATGGATGTACTGTTCCAGACAGTTAAATAAAAAAAAGTAGCGCCTGAACAGATGCGTATTAATATTATGGCATCTTGTTACTTATTATACCAGCTATATATTATCACCCAATTTTGCTGTATAAATTTCAGCATCTTCAACATGACTTTGCGTAGAAAAACTCTGAAACAGTCCCTAAATAAATGTCAATATGGCAGCATGTTACTTATTATACCAGCTATAAATTATCACATCCATTTTTTCTATGTAAACGTCAGCACTTTGTACATGAATTTGTGTACAAAAACTCTGAAACAGTCCCTAAATAAATGTCATTATGGCATCATGTTACTTATTATACCAGCTATAAAATAATGATCACATCCAATTCTACTTTGTAAATGTCAGCATTTTGCGTAAATAAATTCTAAAACTGTCACCATAGCTACCCGACCAGTAATACTATCACAGGAAGTTTAGCCACAGCATAGGCATAACATCTTTATGTTAAAAACCTTCATAAACACACATTTTTTTAAAAAAGAATGCTGCACCAAATCAAATGTCTTCCCTTTTTTTCATCATATTTATCACATTATGTCATGAGTTTTTTGGGTAAAATTCTACAAATGATAAAATAATAAACAAAGACCAAAAAGAGTACATTTAATATTTTCTGAACTAAAGCAGTGTTATCCTCTACTGTCCCTTTTCCTTGTAAAATCACTAAAGGGTTGCATTCAACAAAAAGTTATAAAAGTCTTATCACACTTCACATGATCTTATGCAAACTGTAAGTTTCAATCAACAGTAATGTAAAGCAAAATACACACTTTTAACAACAAACAATATGATCTTATGAAAATGTTGAGAAAACTACACCAAGACACTGACATAGCAAACACCATTTTGTCCTCTTTTAACAGAGAGTAAAGGAAAGATATATATATGTGCTGTTATACATGTACTCAATAATCTGAAATCACAATTTACTAGAAAACATTCACCATTCCCAAAAAGCCTGATATACACATCATTTTCAGGCACAACTTCTTGCAGAAATGTACATCATGACGACAATTTAGACAACTTTAGCACAAACTTTCAGCTATCCGTTCTGCTTTTGTGCTTTGTCTGAACGCTGACAGACTACATAATTGGCAACAAATTCTCCATTTGTGTCCAGTCTACAATAGATGTTTCTGGAAATAACTCTGAACAGGCGCTACTCTCACTAACTCTATTACACATCATGTATGTATTTAGAGTTATTACTTCCCTTTGTTTATCAGATAACTCTGTCATGATTTTGAAACTCTGCGGAGAGTTGCGCCCCAGACAGTGAAGCAAACACGTATAACACGTATAAAACATGTATAACACGTGGTCGACCGGTTAAGACCAGAAATCGCAGCGAATAACTTCAGAACTCTTCTGAGGTGTGTTCCCCTGTACAGGTACCAGGCTAGTGTCTGAAATATGGCAATAAGAACCGCCCAGCAAAATCAATTTTGCAAAATCAGAGGTTGGTTTTTGAAAACTCAAACTTGACTGAAATGACTAATTAGTCAGCAAAGCTGTGTTTTACACCAGCTACTGTTAAGTGCTGATTTTGACTAACAAAAACGCCAAAAAACACTTCTGCTGGGGCCATCAAATTTATGGACAATTCTAAATTTGTGTACAAATCTCATGTCTGACAATCCAACCATCAAAAAAAAACAACGAACAAAATGTTTTTAAAATCATGTATACGAGCACTTTTTGCAATCTTTCCCAGATGCCTTCACACCCAGTTAGATGACCATTTACAACATACCTACACACATCATGCGTCAAACAACCACACACATATTATGAGCACATCATACGTCAAATTCAAACAACCACACACGAACACATGAACTGCTAGTATAGCACACGGTAGCAGTTTGTGCAGCGACTTTTGATGGAATTTTGGTCCTGATGCTGATGGTGTCTTCATCTGGTGGTGGTGATGTCAGAGTAAGAGGTGATGTGGTCACTAACGATGATGCTAGCATTGGTGACAATGACATCGCTGACACTGACAGTGATGTAGGCATCAGCGATAAGATCACCTGTGATGAAGTAAGTTTTGATGACGATGATGTAAATCTTGGCAACAATGATGTCATTGATGCCATGATGTCAGCGATGACAATGAAGCACTGGCGGCGATCACGTGGAGATGATGACGACAAGAATTGGTCGGAAGCTAGCTAGGCCGAGCGTCTCATCATTTCTTCTTCTGCTTCTTCTGCGTCTCCTTCTCCTTCTTCTGCATCTTCTGTTTCTTCTTGTCCTCCTTGGCCTTCTGCTTGGCGCGTAGGCTGGCCACCAGCTTGTAGGTGAAGAACGCTGAAACAGGGACAGCGAGACATAAGTACATGTCTTCTTCTTCTTCTTCTGCGTTCGTGGGCTGAAACTCCCACGTACACTCGTGTTTTTTGCACGAGTGGAATTTTACGTGTATGTCCGTTTTTTACACGCCATTTTTGGAGGAAGCATGCTGGGTATTTTCGTGTTTCTATAACCCACCGAACTCTGACATGGATTACAGGATCTTTTTCGTGCGCACTTGGTCTTGTGCTTGCGTGTACACACGGGGGGTGTTCGGACACCGAGGAGAGTCTGCACACAAAGTTGACTCTGAGAAATAAATCTCTCGCCGAACGTGGGGACGAACTCACGCTGACAGCGGCCAACTGGATACAAATCCAGCGCGCTACCGACTGAGCTACATCCCCGCCCTGACTGAGCTACATCCCCGCCCTGACTGAGCTACATCCCCGCCCTGACTGAGCTACATCCCCGCCCTGACTGAGCTACATCCCCGCCCTGACTGAGCTACATCCCCGCCCTGACTGAGCTACATCCCCGCCCTGACTGAGCTACATCCCCGCCCTGACTGAGCTACATCCCCGCCCTGACTGAGCTACATCCCCGCCCTGACTGAGCTACATCCCCGCCCTGACTGAGCTACATCCCCGCCCTGACTGAGCTACATCCCCGCCCTGACTGAGCTACATCCCCGCCCTGACTGAGCTACATCCCCGCCCTTTAAGTACATGTACAGTACAGTGGAACCCCCCTTTTAAGACCTCCCCAGACACCAGCCTGGGCACTAACTTCTGGGGACCCGCTGCCGATCTACAGAAGACTGCGGACTTCATGGCAGCCACCGACCTGAAGCAAGCATGGGAATTGAAAAAAGTAAAAACGGCTGAAAATTTGTAAGTAATATCAAAGTCGACGGCGCGAAGCGCTTAGCCTTACTAGGGGGGTCCGGGGGTATGCACCCCCGGAAATTTGGTTCTCCAAAGAACCCAAATTGTGCAATTTGCTGTCATCTGAGCTCCAAATTTGCCATTAAATTCAGTTTTCAGAACCATTTTTGCCTCTCCCATTTATTTTTTCGGCGGACACTTTTGCTTTTTTGGCAGAACAAAAAACCATTTCGGCGGAAATTTGCCTTTCGGCGGACAATTCCCATGCCTGCTGAAGATTTAACGGCCATGATATCGAACGCAGAAGAAGGAGAAGAAGAGTTAACTCCCCCATTTTAAGACCTTGCTTGTTCAGATTGTCGGTACATAACCTCTGTAAACTAACCTCTGTAAACTAACCTCTGCAAATAACCTCTGTAAACTAACCTCTGTAAACTAACCTCTGTAAACTAACCTCTGTAAACTAATCTCTGTAAACTAACCTCTGTAAACTAACCTCTGTAAACTAACATCTGTAAACTAACCTCTGTAAACTAACCTCTGTAAACTAATCTCTGTAAACTAACCTCTGTAAACTAACCTCTGTAAACTAACCTCTGCAAATAACCTCTGTAAACTAACCCCCATTTTAAGACTCCCTCTTTTTCTGCTGCGCTGCGAAAAAATGTGATTCTTTGTATTTTATGCAAGCATGTATATATGTGCTCTTTGGTGAGTATTTTCCTTTTCATCTGAGACAAATTGAATTAGTTGTATTTATCGTGTTGTGTTTTTGATTGAACTTGTAAATTGAACTTGTAAAGCGCTTCGAGCTGTGGAGAAGCGCTATATAAATGTCCATTATTATTATTATTAAAAGGGGGGTTCAGCCGTAGTAAGGTCAAAGGTGCATTATGTGGTCCAAAAGCTCTGCCTGCACTTTTCTCAACTCTTGCATTAAAGGCCCATTTTTTGGTTCAAGCTGGAACAACTATCAAAAAAGCTGGAATTGTGCCTCGATCCGTCAAAGCCAAATGCATCCATGCATGGTCTGAACATTCTATGCAGTCTTTTTCAAAGGATGAGCACCATTTCTTTTGTCACTATCTGCCAGCGTGGTCTGATGACTGCAGAGTGCATAAAAAACAAGAAAAGTTAGTTTATTGAACGTTTTAAACAAAATAAAACATTCACTCTATATCGAAAACAATTTGTGTTGAAAATATATATACATGTCTGTGTCAGTGTGTGTCAGTGTGTGTGTGTGTGTGTGTGTGTCTTTCTGTCTGTGTGTTTGTCAGTGTTTGTGTGCAGTTGGTGAGATCTGTGTGTTTGAGTGAAAGTCAGAAAGAGATCGAGAGATCAGAGATCCGGATCGAGTTCTCAGCACAAGACCAGTGACCTGAAAACACACTGTTACCAGTAGCATCCCAACCAACCACCCCACCACCCACCATCCAACCACACCACCACCCCACCACACACCCTCTCTCTCCCTGCCTCCTCCAAAGACAGACGCATCATACATACAACGGTAACCCTGAGACTAAAATTCCAGGGACACAGAAGAATAATAATACATGTAACATTAAAACATGAAGATGATAAATAAAGACAGACTGAAGAAGATCGTGTAGGTTACCTAGCCCAAAGTTAGGCTAGGATAGCAACTGATCAAAAGATCAGACAAAGGCTCAACGACCTAAGTACCAGTCTGTCAACATATATCATATCATATCATATCATATCATATCAAGATGTGTTAAGCCTAGGAATCGTCTATGCAAAAATCAACCGGAGAATGTAATCCTGACAAACGATTGTTACTGTGCCATATTTCCTGAAAACATCCCACGTCAAAACAAAAAATCCCATCCCATTTTTTTCTACGCCCAGCCGACCACGAAGGGCCATATCAGGGCGGTGCTGCTTTGACATATAACGTGCGCCACACACAAGACAGAAGCCGCAGCACAGGCTTCATGTCTCACCCAGTCACATTATTCTGACACCGGACCAACCAGTCCTAGCACTAACCCCATAATGCCAGACGCCAGGCGGAGCAGCCACTAGATTGCCAATTTTAAAGTCTTTGGTATGACCCGGCCGGGGGTCAAAACCAAAAGAAAACAGAACAGAAACCAGTTTTGGTAAATACCGACTGCCAACATTCCAACATTCACAATTAAAAAAACCCCAAGAAAGGCATGTTGTTGGAACGTTTAATTATTGACAAAACAAAACGTTACATGAATTCACATGTTGATATATCTGTGAACGTAAAGTTTTGTTTTGTCAATAATTAAACGTTCCAACAACATACCTTTCTTCATTTTTTGATTCTGAATTTTGATCGTTTAATTATTGACAAAACAAAACAAAACGTTCACAGATAACAAAACAAAGCGTTCACAGATATATCGACCCAGGTCTTTTAAGTGCAATATGACAAACATTAATTCGAAAAAATCTATCTGACAAAATGTTGATATATTTTAATATCAGCACGATGACTTACCCACAGTGCCGCCAGACAACAAGACAAAGAGAATAAAGAGGAAGATGTTGGGAGCGGGCTTGGTGCCCGGAATGTCTCCGGCCACTGTGTCGTTCGCCGCCGAATCACTCATGATCTTTTTTCTCTAGCTGTGCAATTAAAAAATACTTCTTTTACTCCGGCTTTTACTCCGGCTTTTACTCCGGCTTCCTCTCAATCTCTTTTTTTCTCTCCTTCTTCTTGAGTTTTTTGTCCTAATTCCAGGCGCAAAAGAAAAATTACTTTCTTTGACTCTTGCCCAATCTTTGTTCTTCTCTCGGCCTTCTTGAGTGTTTTTCCCAATTCAAAGCGCAAAAGTTAAAAGATTTTCAGAACTGTATCCTAGCAACAGATTTTATGTGTCTAACAAAATCTCTGTCCTTGGAACACCAATATTGACAATTCAAGGTCAAGCTTGCTTTTTCTGCCGTACCTGTTTCGTCCGAAGTATCTGAAAACCACACAATATGGATGTATCTCCAATTACAATCACGCTCTGCAGAGACACACACAAAAGTCCAAGCTTGTGCAAATTTGGATTATAAAACTACACCTCGAATTTCCCATCAAAACTTTCACGAAAAGGATCAAACTAAACAAGGCTTAATATTACAAAACTCAAACAAATAACTGCCGAACACAACTTTTCAAGTCCTACGTACTGCTGTCTGAAAAGTTTTAAGCACCTCCTATTGCTCGATCATTACCCACAACTCTAGAGTCGATCTGATGCAACGTACACTCTGAACAACAAATCTGGATGATGTTAATTATACATGCACTATGATCACGGCATAATTTGGTCCCCTTCCATAAACACGGATGTCTGTTTATCCAAAGTTAGCAAAATATTGCACTGTGTATACGTTTTCTCCTTTCTGTTAGGCCAGCAAAGCTGTTGCCCATGTTTTCTCATGTCCACTGCAATATCACCACCATATGGCATGGTTCAAACTCACTGTCACACAAGACTGAGCTAAAGCTAGTTACTGAAGATTTGTAATCCAAACAAAATCAAACCTGATCTATGTCTTTTTGAACTGGTTACACAGAATCTGACACCTTAGCTATACAGACTACTGCATTGCGTACTTCAACAAAGTCCAAACTTCTACACTGTATACTTCAAAAAAGTCCAAACCACTGCATTGCGTACTTCAACAAAGTCCAAACTTCTACACTGTATACTTCAAAAAAGTCCAAACCACTGCATTGCGTACTTCAACAAAGTCCAAACTTCTACACTGCATACTTCAAAAAAGTCCAAACCACTGCATTGCGTACTTCAACAAAGTCCAAACTTCTACACTGCACACTTCAAAAAAGTCCAAACCACTGCATTGCGTACTTCAAAATAATCCAAATTACAGCAGTCAAAAGTTACAAGACACACATCACCCACTTGAAAAACCTTGCACAGTATGGTAATAAGGGGTCACACAGAGACTGAAAATACAGGACTGCTGCAAGAATGAAAGCCCCCCCGTAACGCGATGGAAATGGAAGGGAACAGGTGGTGTTATTTATCTGAACACATCACTTGTAGTGTCACAGCTTTTCAACTGATCCACAAAACACACGTACAGAGCTGATCGACACATGCAGTAGTCTGCTAATTGACTCCGTAATGCAATTTTACACTTTCAAAACAATGCATCCGTTATGACTAGACTCTGATTTGATGCACTGTCGGAACACTAACTGATAATGATACAGCAGACCGGGCCTCCAACCCCCCCCCCCCCCCCTCCATACAGCAGTGACACACCACACGTTTACGCTGAAGTGGCTATAATAAAGTCACAAGAGAAAAGAAAGAACACCTCGATCATAAAACCGCCAATCAAATCATGAAAATGTGTCACCAGCTCCCACCACCGGCCAACTGATGCAACTTAACACGCAAAGTTTCAAAACATAATTTTTTTAAAAATAAATTTTAAAAAAGCTCTCAAATGTGTCAGTAAAAAGAACATTCTCCCAGAAATATCAATCCAGCAGGGGATTTTTCTGTATTTCCCAGAGTCAACGTTCAAAGAAAAATGTTAAGCAGACGGAATTGTACCGTAGGAACACTAAAAAGTGATACAGCAGACGCCTCCACTCCACCCCCCCCCCCCCCCAGCTCCCACAAGATTCAACAAAAAAATGTTTTGAAATTTTTCAATGAAATTTGTTTATAAAATGTTTTAAAACGGATGCACCACGGATTGTTTTGAAAGTGTAGTATTGCATTACGAGTCAAAGAGCAGTACTGCGAGTGTCGATCTGCTCTGTGTGTTTTGTGGATCACATGTTAAAGATCCCAAGTTTCAGGCTAAAGTCTACAGGTAAACTTGCAAACACAACATGCATTATGTAACCCTCAAAGACCGTTTTAAGGCCAAAAAAAAAATAGGTCTGTTTACGGTAACCCGACCGACCCTATTTTTTTCGCGCGACCCTAGACTTTTTTTTGGCATTTGGGGAAAGAAAAAAAAATAATAACGTAAAAATATGGTTTTTTGGGAGAAAAAAAAAAAAATCCCGACCTACCGACCCTATTTTTTTGGCCTATGTTACCGTAAACAGACCTATTTTTTTTGGGCCTAAAAACCCATTTTGGTTCGCAAAACGTTCACAATAAGGTGAGAGAAATAAAGCTTACGAACGCAGAATAAGAATCCCTCCAACTGTATTGAAGAGCCCCACTTCAATCTGAACATATGTTACACTTTCAGCAGGACATTAGACATGCTTGAATTAGCACACAACAGAGATCACAATCACCCCAACCTGTCACAGCTGAACACAACTTATTGCTTCCACGGAAAACCTGACGGGCGCTGTGGCGGGGTGGTAATCGGAAGGTCGAGGGTTCGAATCCCGGCCGCGGCCGCCTGGTGGGTTAAGTGTGGAGATTTTTCCGATCTCACAGGTCAACTTATGTGCAGACCTGCTAGTGGCTTATCCCCCTTCGTGTGTACACGCAAGCACAAGACCAAGTGCGCACGGTAAAGATCCTGTAATCCATGTCACAGTTCGGTGGGTTATAGAAACACGAAACTACCCAGCATGCTTCCTCCGAAAGCGGCGTATGGCTGCCTTAATGGCGGGATAAAAACGGTCATACACGTAAAATTCCACTCGTGCAAAAACACGAGTGTACGAGGGAGTTTCAGCCCACGAACGCAGAAGAAGAAGAAGAAGAAGCTTCCACGGAAAACCCAACTATGCACCACAAATACACAAAGTCCAAACTAATGCATTGCCTACTTCAGAAAAGTCTAAACCACTGCATTGGTACTTCAAAAAAGTCCAAATTACCACAGCACAAAAAAAACACACATCCAACTTGAAAACCTTTTTTCAGTCCACTGTTACTTGCAAAGAGTTGATATAGGCTTCATAGGCTGTAATCAAACTGAAGAGCAACCGGTGAAATACCTAACAGATTGCCAGCAAAAAGGCTTTCTGAAAACACAAACTTGTTAAGAGTTGGTTTATCCTTTCAACGGCTGTAATCAAACTGAAAAGCGACCGGTAAAATACCTAACAGATTGCGAGCAAAAACGCTTTCTGAAAACACAAAGTTGACGCAAGCTTAGGCAGGAACAAGCCACGTGTGTGTATCTAGCCTACGCCATAAACAGTGTCACAGCAGTTCAAGTTCCCATGCCTCAAGGCTGTTATCTAGGATTTCATCTGGGCCAATATTACAACAATAAAAAGTGTATATCACCCTCATTCATCATTATCCCCCTAAACTTTACAACTGTTCGGGAGAAAAAAAGTGACCCCCCAAAAAACGAAAAAAGTAGGCCTTATTAGAACCAAGTGAAAGGTTCTGATCCCACTGCATAACCTAAGATATCTCCATAGAATTTTTTTTCATAAACAAATATCTTTCTCTAAACCCTGTTCTGTGTTCCTGTCAATCCCCCCCCCCCATCCACATCAATCCACCCACACCCACCCATACTTCATTTCCACTTTCTTCACTTTTAAAAAGTTAAACAACATTTATATTGTGCCCCCCCCCCCCCCCAGCCCCTTTTCTCCCTCCCCACCCCCTTCCTCTAACTATCACTTTTATACAGATAATTAGGGACCTTCTATAATAATTTTTATAAGGTCTGATTGGCAGCATATCTCATGTCTCTCTTTCTTCTTCTTCAAGTTCCTCAGATGGGTCACTCTTTCTTTCTACCACTTACCTCCTGCAACCTTGCCCCCCCCCCCCCCCCCCCCACAACTCCATTCTTATATCTACAGCCGTCAGCAGGTCATGATCATGTACCTGGGCCCATTTTCAAGGTATTTTGTGGACATCAGCACACCGGTCTTGGAGATTCTTAATAAAGCTTGTCAACAGTGCGAGCTTCATCATGTACCTATGTCTGAGCAATGCTGCCGTTTTTGTGTTTGTTTGTGTGTGTGTTTGTGTGTGTGGTGTGTTGTTTGTGTGTTTGTTTGTGTGTGTGGTGTGTTGTTTGTGTGTTTGTTTGTGTGTGTGGTGTGTTGTTTGTGTGTGTGGTGTGTTGTTTGTGTGTTTGTTTGTGTGTGTGGTGTGTTGTTTGTGTATGTGGTGTGTTGTTTGTGTGTTTGTTTGTGTGTGTGGTGTGTTGTTTGTGTGTGTGGTGTGTTGTTTGTGTGTTTGTTTGTGTGTGTGGTGTGTTGTTTGTGTGTGTGGTGTGTTGTTTGTTTGTGTGGTGTTTGTGTGGTGTGTTGTTTGTGTGGTGTGGTTTGTGTGTGTGGTGCGTTGTTTGTGTGTGTGGTGTGTTGTTTCTGTGTGGTGTGTTGTTTGTGTGTGTGGTGTGTTGTTTGTGTGTTTGTTTGTGTGTGTGAAGTGTTGTTTTGTGTGTGAAGTGTTGTTTTGTGTGTGAAGTGTTGTTTTGTGTGTGAAGTGTTGTTTTGTGTGTGAAGTGTTGTTTTGTGTGTGAGGTGTTGTTTTGTGTGTGATGTGTTGTTTTGTGTGTGGTGTGTTGTTTGTTTGTGTGGTGTGTTGTTTGTTTGTGTGGTGTGTTGTTTGTGTGGTTTGTGTGTGTGGTGCGTTGTTTGTGTGTGTGGTGTGTTGTTTCTGTGTGGTGTGTTGTTTGTGTGTGTGGTGTGTTGTTTGTGTGTTTGTTTGTGTGTGTGGTGTGTTGTTTGTGTGTGTGTGGTATGTTGTTTGTGTGTGTGGAGTGTTGTTTGTGTGTGTTGTTTGTGTGTGTGGTGTGTTGTTCGTGTGTGTGGTGTGTTGTTTGTTTGTGTGTGTGTGGTGTGTTGTTTGTGTGTTTGTTTGTGTGGTGTGTTGTTTGTGTGTGTGTGGTATGTTGTTTGTGTGTGTGGAGTGTTGTTTGTGTGTGTTGTTTGTGTGTGCGGTGTGGTGTTTTTTTTGTGTGTGTGATGTGTTCTTTGTGTGTGTGGTGTGTTGTTTGTGTGTGTGGCATGTTGTTTGTGTGTGTGGTGTTGTTTGTGTGTGTGGTGTGTTGTTTGTGTGTTTGTTTGTGTGTGTGGTGTGTTGTTTGTGTGTGTGATGTGTTGTTTGTGTGTGCGGTGTGTTGTTTGTGTGTGTGGTGTGTTGTTTGTGTGTTTGGTGTGTTGTTTGTGTGTGTGGTGTGTTGTTTGTGTGTGCGGTGTGTTGTTTGTGTGTGTGGTGTGCTGTTTGTGTGTGTTGTGTTGTTTGTGTGTGTGTTGTGTTGTTTGTGTGGTGTGTTGTTTGTGTGTATGTGGTGTGTTGTTTGTGTGTTTACGTATTTTTGTGTATGTTTGTTTGTGTGCTTGCTGGGTTAGTTTGTGTGTTTGCTTATGCCCATAAGCAAACACACAAACTAACCCAAACTAACAGGGTGTGTTGTTTGTTTGTGTGCTTGGTTGGTTGTTAATTTGTGTGTGTGTTTGTTTGTGTGATTGCTGGGTTAGCTTTTGTGTTTGCTTATGGACTTGGTGTGTTGTTTGTTTGTGTGCTTGGTGTGTTGTTTGTGTTTGTTTGTGTGCTTGGTGTGTTGTTTGTGTGTTTGTTTGTGTGCTTGGTGTGTTGTTTGTGGTTGTGCTTGGCATGTTGTTTGTGTGTTTGTTTGTGTACATGGTGTGTTGTGTGCTTGTGTTGTTTGTGTGTTGGTTTGTGTGCTGGGTGTGTTGCTTGTGTGTTTCTTTATGTGATTGGTGTGTTGTTTGTGTGTTTGTTTGTGCGTCTGGTGTGTTTGTTTGTGCGTCTGGTGTGATGTTTTGCTTTGGTTGTCCGGCTTTGTGCTATCAGTTTGGTCAACATAATGTAAGTATTTATTATTTCTGTATCTATCTATTTATCTTGTATGTATACATGAGTGACATTCAAATTTCATGAGTGACATTTAAATTACATGCGTGACATTCAAATTACATGAGTGCACATTCAAATTATTTAGTTAAATAACAGAGAAGACAACATGGTGGAAACAGAAAGTCACAGCTGGTGTCACTGTCAGTAGCATCAGATATGTTATGACTACCAGTAGTCATGTGGTGAATTAGCCGGTTAACAAGAATAGCAATTAATGCTCTTGACTTTTCTCAGTTCCAACCATCCCCCACCCCCCAAACCAACTCTCTACCATCTGTTCATTTGTGTTTGCATGTTTTATCGTTGTGTGTGTTTGAGTGTGTGTGTGTGTGTGTGTGTGTGTGTGTGTTTGAGTGTGTGTGTGTGTGTGTGTGTGTGTGTGTGTGTGTGTGCGTGTATGTGTGTGTGTGTCCAAGTGTCTGTCTGTGTGTGTGTGTCCGAGTGTCTGTCTGTCTGTGTGTGCGTGTCTGAATACATGGAGTGCAAACTGCAATGCTGCAACAGCTAGAATAAATCTTAATAACTAATGCCATTTCAAACTCGATTCTATTCTCACCTTACATTACGAACCACAATAACTACACATGACACACACAAACACACTCTCTCTCTCTTCTCTCTCTCTCTCCCTTCCTCCCTCCCTCCCTCCCTCCCTCCCTCCCTCCCTCCCTCTCTCTCTCTCTCTCTCTCTCTCTCTCTCTCTCTCTCTCTCTCTCTCTCTCCCTCTCTCTCTCTCTCTCTGTGACATAAATCTGTCAGTCCCAAGTCACGCTGTTTGATTGTTCACCAAAGCGTGACAAATACATTCAGTGGGTTTTTGCTGCCTCAGGTTAGATGCTAATAAAAATTTGACAGCTGAAAGGTTGTTAACTTGCATCCAAAGTTTCAGCTTACCTCCGTACAGTGAAACACCCTTTATAAGACTGAATTGACATTTTGGTCAAGAAATTTTCATGTCAAGCAATCTTCGATGAAGCCCAGATGATGGGATTGCATTTCAGAGTGGAAGCTTAATATTTCATTAATTCAGTAGAAGTGCAATGCCAAGGCACTGCATACCCCCAGCAAAGGACAAATGCTCTCTCTCTCTCTCTCTCTCTCTCTCTCTCTCTCTCTCTCTCTCTCTCCCCCTCTCTCTCTCTCTCTCTCTCTCTCTCTCTCTCTCTCTCTCTCTCTCTCTCTCTCTCTCTCTCTCTCACACACAAACACACACACACCCCAAGTCACACACGCAGACACACACATTCACACATACGCACTCACTCACTCTCTCACACAAACTTCATACACACAAAACACACAGACACACACATCTTTACAATCAAACACACAGACACACATGCACACACACACACATACACACAAACTTACGCACACGTACACACATATACACACACTCTCTCGCTCTCTCACTCACACAAACTTCATACACACAAAACACACACTCATACACACATATATATGGGCAGACGGACACCCACGCCTTTACAAACAAACACACATACACACAAACACAGTCATACACACACAGAGACATACACACACACCTTGACTCACACAAATCTCATACACAGAAAACACACACTCATACGCACATAGACAGACGGATATACACACATCCTTGCAAACACACACACACACACACAAACACACACACACACACAAACACACACACACACACACACACACAAACACACACACACACAAACACACACACACACAAACACACACACACCCCAAGTCACACACGCAGACACACACATTCACACATACGCACTCACTCACTCTCTCACACAAACTTCATACACACAAAACACACACAGACACACACATCTTTACAATCAAACACACATACACACACGCACACACACACACATACACACAAACTTACGCACACGTACACACATATACACACACTCTCTCGCTCTCTCACTCACACAAACTTCATACACACAAAACACACACTCATACACACATATATGGGCAGACGGACACCCACGCCTTTACAAACATACACACAAACACAGTCATACACACACAGAGACATACACACACACCTTGACTCACACAAATCTCATACACAGAAAACACACACTCATACGCACATAGACAGACGGATACAGACATCCTTGCAAACACACACACACACACACACACACACACACACACACACACACACACACACACACACACACACACACACACACACACACCGTGAGAGAGAAAGAATGCAGGGAGGCATGCCATCATGATGCATTAAATTACATCAAAGCCTTTCTACGTCATCTTCTTACGTGATCTTTATCCATAGACTCTGAAACTACGGAATTTCTACCCGGCCAAAGCGGCCTTGGGTGACGTTTGCTAAAAAAATGGGGGCGCCAATGTCACCCACCGTATTCTTGTTAGTATGTTCCCAATTTTTGGTGAACTTCCATCTCCAACTGTTGCCCCTGATCGGGCACAACGAATCCTTCTTTATCATGTATTATCGGCATGAAAATTTCTCAAGTCGATTACAGTATAGCGTTCGTGGGATACCTCCAGCTTCGCTGGGATAAGTTTGCAGGTCATTACAAATCTGAAAATTCTAATTAAAATCAAAATTTTAGTAATCAATCCAAAAATCATTTCATTTTATTCTTCATCATTTTCTGATTCCAAAAACATTATAGTTATGTTATGTTTGGTTTAAGCTTACAAAGTTGTTTAAATTTCAAGCGATCAGCTATGTTTTCCACGTGAATGAATGTGTGTCAGCGCTTTCAGTTTCCGTTGCGGAATATCCGCGAAGCATTGCTTCCTGAAATGCAGTGCGTGCAAGTATCATTTTGCGAGCTTAACAGATTGACTAAACAAATGTATTAATTTTGTTTCAAGCGACTTGTTTTTCTTTCTAATGGATGACTTCAATTGTTCTCCCGAGGCCCCACAACTCTGTAAATGCACCCAATGAGACCCACCCAATGAGACCCAAAATACCCCCTTCAAATGCTAACATGTATTCAAAAGCATCTGAGGGGCAAGACCTCTGCCCAGTCAGCCTTTATACCCCCCATCCCCCCCTTACTCTGTAAATGCACCCATGCCAATGAGACCCAAAATACCCCTTTTAATGTCTAACATTCAAAAGTATCTGAGGGGCAAGACCCCCGCCTGGCCAGCCTTTAGACCCCCGCCTGGCCAGCCTTTAGACCCCCGCCTGGCCAGCCTTTAGACCCCCGCCTGGCCAGCCTTTAGACCCCCGCCTGGCCAGCCTTTAGACCCCCGCCTGGCCAGCCTTTAGACCCGCCCGGCCAGCCTTTAGACACCCCCCCCCCCCCCCCCGCCAGCCTTTAGACCCCCGCCTGGCCAGCCTTTAGACCCCCGCCCGGCCAGCCTTTAGACACCCCCCCCCCCCCCCGCCAGCCTTTAGACCCCCGCCTGGCCAGCCTTTAGACCCCCGCCTGGCCAGCCTTTAGACCCCTGTCTCATTTTGGAAGCCTCTCCCTCTCATAAACTCGGTCCAAGTATTGCTGAATGAATAAAAACAAAACGTGTTGACGTGTCGTGTCCGTGTTCTCCGCTCATAACACACGTTATGAACAACACATACCACCTGTAAACTAGAGTGGAAAAACATCACCATGTAACGTTTACCACCGGTCCCCTGTTCAGAAAGAGAGAAAAATCAAATTTGTAATATACAAAGCAAGTTCAAATACTTCGATCGTCATTTTGTCACCTGAAAACCCCACCTGCTCACCGAGACTATCACACCGAGATCGAGCAGACGAACATATGGAGCGTTAGCTCTCGATTAAAAACACCAGCTCACCTACTAAAACGACGATGATTATACCGGGGACAATAAAGACTGTGTTGTCGATGTGTTCTTTCACCGGTCCTGATCCGAATTCAACCATTGTGGCGGCAGCTTGCAGAAGTCAAAAGCTCCAAACAGCGATCTTCTGCCAGCAGAACAAAAAGCGGAAGTGTACTTTGGCTGTCCAGGAAATGAAGCCATTTGAGAATGGAGTAATTTTAGGAATTGTAACATTTGATTATAACCTGTTGAACAGTCAATGTGACCGTTATTAAAGTCAGATATTTCGAGTGTACTTTTTTTTATGTGGTGCGCGTGTGCTCATCTGTTTGCCATTGAGGAATCTGTCCAATGGCTATTCAATTTCTATTGGATCTATTAGAAAGATAAAAGTGTTCACTAATGCCGGAGAAATAAGGCCTACAGTTAAAAAATAACATAACATAACATAACATATGCGGCTTTCCAGCCTTTGCCTGCTATGTTTTTCAACTAATGATTCCCAGACCTCAGACTTTACAAGATTTTTCCTTTCCTTGTGTGTGTGTGTGTGTGTGTGTGTGTGTGTGTGTGTGTGTGTGTGTGTGTTTATAAATGTGTGTGTGGTGCACGGTGTGTGTGTGTGTGTGTGTGTGTGTTTAGAGAAAAAGTGTGTGTGTCCACCTGAACATTACACAAATGTAAAGTGCAAATGCACTAAGTTTCATTGTTAACACAAGATACAGTTAGAAAATATAACACATGCAGCTGCAAAAACACAACATTGAACAACAACAGAGAATTAAAACAAGAGCGAAACTATGCTAAGAAACAAGAACAATTTTTGTAATGAATTTTTATTGAAATTGATACATGTATGGTCAATCTTTGCAGAACTTAACGTCTTTAAAAAAAATCTTCGGGTATCTAGTTGTTTGGGACTGGTAACAGTGATAAGTTACCATAAAAAAAAGTCACCCCCCGCGGGTTAAGGTTAGGGTTAGGGTTAGGGGGAAGAATTTACCCGATGCTCCCCAGCATGTCGTAAGAGGCGACTAACGGATTCTGTTTCTCTTTTTACCCTTGTTAAGTGTTTCCTGTATAGAATATTGTCAATGTTTGTAAAGATTTTAGCCAAGCAGTATGTAAGAAATGTTAAGTCCTTTGTACTGGAAACTTGCATTCTCCCAGTAAGGTCATATAATTATTGTACTACGTTGCAAGCCCCTGGAGCAATTTTTTTATTAGTGCTTTTGTGAACAAGAAACAATTAACAAGTGGCTCTATCCCATCTCCCCCCTTTCCCCGTCGCGATATAACCTTCGTGGTTGAAAACGACCTTAAACACCAAATAAAGAAAGATAACAAAAATCGATGACGTAACACCGCAACACGCAGACAAGAGGATCTATCAACCTCCGAGGAGACAACGCGACAGCAATGAATGTTTTAGTTGGGGTACGAAAATGGTTGCAATAATATTTTTGCTCAGTTTATTTAGTTAAATGAAACACCCACACATTAACAGACACACACACACACACTTACATGCATACACACATACATAAACACATAGCTCAAACAGTCTGATTTTCCTTAATTTATTTATACATCAGCAACAACTCAAAACTCAATTTCATAAATGCAATTAATATATTTATTGCAACAAAATCATCCATCCATCTGTTGTCCATCCTTCAACTCAGAAAGTAAACAATTGGATTAAATAATAAATAATAACACTATTTACTAATCAGCGGCATTACAAGCAAACCATTGAACTGTATAAACCTCTTCCCGCTAATTCACTTCTTCTTCTTCTTCAGCGTTCCAGAATTGTCTGGTTATGTGTGAGCTCGTTTGCGCATTTGGGTTCCCCACACTATACTCTGAGAGCATAGTCAGCTCACTCCGCTTTCGTTGAGTAGGCATATTGGGTATTTTCGTGTTTCCATAACCCACCGAACTCCGACATGGATTACAGGATCTTTTCTGTGCGCACTTGGTCTTGTGTGTACACACGAAGGGGGTTATAAGTCACTAGCAGGTCTGCACATAAGTTAACCTGGGAGATCGAAAAAATTTCCACTCTTAACCCACCAGGCGGCAGGGACCGGGATTCAAACTCACGACCTCCCGATTAGGAGGCCGACGTCTTACGTCCACGCCACTGCGCCCGCCGCTAATTCACTAATCTCACACTTTCAATTTTAACACACAGCACAGCATTCTGGGCAGAAGATTGACCAAGCAACAGTTGACTGAAATCAATACAAATTTAATTTTTGAATCACTGTGAATTTGGAAGTTAGCAACCAAGTTCATTGCACAATTTCTTTTTGATTTTTTCCATGGTCGAGTCACCACATTTTCTATATTACTCAAATGACATCTCAGAATTGATGTGGATGTATATAGATCAAGTATTACAACAAAAAGACCTCATGGCAACAACACAAATATGTTGGTTTAGGGTAACCCAACCAACCCTATTTTTTCCCGCCAACATTTTTTTCATTTCTAAAAAAAACAACCTTTTGGCACATTTTCTGAACCATACCAAGACTAAGGGGAAAAAACAAAAAGCAGACCTACCTACCCTATCTGTTTTGGTCACCTTACCCTAAACCGTCGGCCTCATACAAAAAAGGGGGGAGATGGGATAGAGCCACTTGTCAATTGTTTCTTGTTCACAAAAGCACTAATCAAAAATTTGCTCCAGGGGCTTGCAACGTAGTACAATATATTACCTTACTGGGAGAATGCAAGTTTCCAGTTCAAAGGACTTAACATTTCTTACATACTGCTTGACTAAAATCTTTACAAACATTGACTATATTCTATACAAGAAACACTTAACAAGGGTAAAAGGAGAAACAGAATCCGTTAGTCGCCTCTTACGACATGCTGGGGAGCATCGGGTAAATTCTCTCTCGTCCCAACCAATATGGGACTCCCCCTAACCCGCGGGGGGTTACCAATACATTAAAAACAAATTCTTCTTTCAATGTTTAATGACAAAAGCAGTAATCATTGATCAAATACTGAGTTATAAAGAGAGAATACTACATGGCTTGCTGTGTCGTACCAGATTTAAACGAGTTGTTTTTTAAAATATTGAACTGCGAGCGAAAGCGAGCTGTTCACTATTTGAAAAAGCAACGAGTGTAAATCTGGTACGACACAGCAAGCCATGTAGTATTCTGTAACTTCGTGTATTTTAATGAAAATGTCTTGCAGTCGAGGCAGCTAAATTGAAGACGCTTGTTTTGGAACCTCGATCTCTTCTAAAGCCTCGAGCAATCTATTACGTCAAACCAAGAAACGTCACTCTGAAAGTGTGGCGTGACGTGTTAGTTCTAAAGATTCATCAAGGGTAATTAGCGAGCGCAATTTTTGGTTCTATAATTACGTTTGTCTCGGTGAGTTTGGCATCATAAGCAGTGGAAAAACAGGTCCCTGCCAGACTTTCTTGACATGACCTCATTTACATGATATACACACGTGTGATTTGAACGATTATTATCTCACGGGTGTCTCTCTCACGTATGTAGGATAAAGTGATTTTTTAATCATTAAAACAAACAGTGCCTGAGTAAATAACCAGGAGGGACAGGGATGCGCTTGTGAAGAAAAGTAGTCTAGGAATTTTTCTGGTCGTATTTTTTTTCAACCGATCGTACTGATCGTATTTTAGGCAAAAAAGGCGTACATTAAATTACGGCAAAATTGTATGCCGGTTCCCAAACCTGTACTACATTTGTTCAATGAATTACTTCATATTTGGTGTAGTGACATCAAATTAAGCTGATGCATGATCACATCACAAAGTTGCACGTTTGAATTTTAAATGATCTGATTTTTGTGCTCTTTCCAAAAAAAATTATCTTAACTCAGGGATCAACTCAAAAGTAGGTGGTTTGACATTGGGTGGTAGCCACACTCGCCAAATTTAAACCCTCCAGATTGGCTGAAATTAATTTCTTTAGGTCACCGATGCCTTGGGGTGTTTTGTACACTTCGACCTTCAGATTTCCCAAAAGGTAAAAGTCTGGAAGATTTAAGTCTGATGACGGTGGGTATACCGCTCAATGTAGAACCTCCTTCTGTCGAGTCGATCAGCAAATTTTGATATTGTTTTCAAAAGAGCATACAAGTCCGACCAATTGACCTCCAAATGTCAAACTTTGTAATATAATCGTGCATAAGCTGAAGTTAATCTACACCAAATATAAAGTCATTAGCTCAACAAATGTAAAAGTTATTAGTTATTTTAATGGGTGGCATTTTTTGGGGGGTCACCCTGTGAATTGCCTGAACACGATCAGTTTACAAGATCGTTGACACTGGATGGAAGGTATAACCCTAGTTCACACAATTCTACAAAACATTTACAAACCTCTCTGTGTCGCTCTTATCGTGAAATGCACACACACACACACACACACACACACATATTTATGGAATGCCCCAAAAATATCAAACAGTTCAACAATTATCTACACATATCATTTCAGATTCAGTCAGAAGCTTGCACTGTTAGGACTACGCCCCGTTGATAACTGTTTACGGGTAAGTGTTTAAATTTTAACCTCCAATGCATTTTACACAGCACTGCCATATTGCGGTAAAAAGCTATACATGTTTACAAGAACATTTTATCATTAACGTATTAAGAGTAGAAATAAAAATATCTGGGTCTAACATCAAAATACAACCATTTAATCAAAACACAAAACAGCAAGGAGTGGTTTTTTTCATCTTCATCAGTGAGCAGAAACCCTGAACCAAACAACAAGTACAGTAGAATGTGAGAAAAATAGCTCAAAGAATTCTCTTGAAAAAAAAAATAAGAAACACAGTTTTTTCTGCAGGTAAAAGTCAAACATTCTAAGGTATGATGAGTGTGAGTTACATAAGGGAAAAGTAAAAATATATTTGAGCATTCCTAAATATTCACATCCTCATGAAAAACAAGTAAACTATTTTCTCTGTTATATAACATTCCTTCCTCAGCTTGCAATTTTCACAACACACAGGAGGACAAAACAGAGAAATATTTCATGGCAGATTTTGCCACACACCACACACTGAGAACTTGCGGCACAGTCTGAAATATTTACAGTCCAAGGTATAATCCCAGCTTACCACTTGATGATTTAACACACAAACATGCTCACAGACACAAAAACACACACTCACACACAGTCAGAGACACACACACACACACAACTTTGTATTCAGACAATGTTCATATTTGCTGTGGAACTGCAGTTCTGCTCCAGCCCGACCTCCTCTACAAAACTTTCCCCACTGTGGTTCCACAGCCTTAATCAGCTAAGCTGTCAACACAGGACCTCGTGCTAGTGGTGGTTTGTTTAGCGGAGTCAATTAGGCCATTATAGTAGTGCCAAGACTGTTTGTTTATCTAGCGCGCCCATGCTATCACCGATTTCTGACAGCTCCTGTAGGCTAGCGTGTACCCTGGGACAAGAAGATTTACGATGCAGGAGCTGTCAGAAGTCAGAAGTAATTAAGTTTACCAATACATTTAAAGAAGAGGCGAAGCCATCAAGGCTCACGTAAGAAATCGACAAACAGTAACACAAACTCAATCACTCCGTCACACATACACACACACACACACACACACACACACACACACACACAGAAAGAGCATAGGTGAAACTGTGCAAGAAAGCGAGACACTAGATCTAGATCTGTCTGTCTGCATGTAGTCTACTTACAGGGACACGACTGCCAACTAGTCTCGGCCCGCTCAAAATAATAATGACCGAGACTTTCAGTACTTCCTTCGCGTGACGTCTAACCCTCTTTCGTCATAATGTGACGTCAATGTAATGTGACGTCTTCAAATGTTAGAGTTTCTACCACAGACATACAAACGCACAAACACACACACACACGCACGCACAGACAGACAAAGTTACGATCGCATAGGCTACACTTCGTGAGCCAAAAATGCTTCTTTCAATGTTTACTGACAAAAACTGTTATCATGTGTCAAAATACTGGATCAACTTTGGGATGCGCTTGTGAAAAAAAGTATTCTTGAAATTTTTTGCATCATTTTTTTTTCCACTGACCGTACTGATCGTATTCTAGTATTCTAGATAATCATGCGTAGAAAATACGGTGAAATCGTATGGGTTCCCATGCAGGTCGATCTGCACGTTGAGGGACATAAATTGTGCCTCTGGACTCAACGGTTCAATCACTACTCCACTTGTGATTAAACAATCGTACAATTGACATTCTTAGACGTCGCTTTTTCCCCTTCATGAAACCATATTTCCAGCAGTGAAAAACAGAGACATGCAACCAGAATAATATCTGACGCATTCTTCTTCTTCGTTCAAGGGCTGAAACTCCCACATTCACTCATGTTTTTACACAAGTTGGTCTGTACGTGTATGACCGTTTTGACCCCGCCATTCAGGGAGCCATACGCCGCTTTTAGGGGATGATACATTCAAAATCAGTTTTCTTACTATCAAGTCCATTCACTCAGCCAGGCAAAATGTCACTTTTTCTCCCAGGTTTCTTTTTCACAGTGAAAACCTGACAATAACAAATCACAGAGTTGTAGAACTGAAAGCACAGCTGCATACTAACAGCATTGCTGACCCTGATGGAATATATGAAAGAGAGAAAAATCACATGGAAAGTTACCACAGTACGGTGGATTTACCCCCCTTTTAAGACCTCCAAAAATCTGAAAAATTCGGGTCTTAAAAAGGAGGGAGTCTTAAACTGGGGGTCTTAATTTACACAGCTTATGAACAGAATATTTGTGAAAACAGACGGACACAAAAGGAAGGAGTCTTAAACTGGGGGTCTTAATTTACACAGCTTATGAACAGAATATTTGTGAAAACAGACGGACAAGTCAAAAAGGCTAAAACAACAACAATCGTCATCATCATTTTTCAAAATTTTTTAAAAGTTAAAAGAGAAGAAAGTTCCATGAAAATTCAAATATAAACACCAAAAAAACAGTAGTACGAAGAATGACAACAGCAGTAAGAAAACCACAAATTTAAATTCACACAGAGAATACAAGAAACGAATGCTTCCCATTACCCACGAAGAAAAGCATTCTGGGATATGTAGGAAAGCTGACTATACATGTATGTATATAAAACAATCTTGAAAAGAGATAGAACTAGAAGTAAAGCTTTTTTCAGTTCCATTTTTTCTTCTGTTTTTTGTTTTTTTCCCCCCCTCTTCTTCTTCTACCGAAAAGGAAAGCAAATCCACTTTCAAAGGTAGATGGTTTCTGTTACAAAGTACACGCATACATTTAAAAAACAAACAAACATTTATGAGTGAAAATGTACAGGCTTATTTCACTTTAAATATTGCATACGACGTACCTTCTACCCAAACATCAACTCTGAACTGTTTCATTATCTCTTGAAGTTAAAACAAAAAGGATAGGTGAGAATTAGTACTTTTAAGATTTCTTCAGCGGAATTGGAAAGTTTTATCCGTGGAATTGTCCCTACCCTGTACTGATTAGATAACACACATATATCGGACACATTCCACATCACAGTTCTTCAAAGAAATAAACCAGACTTTGACAATTTTGATTCAGTCATTTCATAACATCAAAACGCTGACCAGAATTTAATTAAACACTCATTCCTTCCCCCCTGTGAGCAATCTTTTTTTTTTTTCATTTTCATTTTCATGACTTTAATGTCCCATCGCTGGGAAATTCGGGTCGGTTCCTCCCAGTGGAAAGCTAGCAGCAACGGAGTCGCGCTACCCAGGTGCCTGCGTGTTTGGGTGTATTCAGCCACCTGCACGTACGGCAGAATGACCGAGGTCTTTTACGTGCCATTGTGGTGACACGGGGGTGGGACATGGCTTCCGTCTCTGGGTCTGCACATAAAGTTGACCCGTGTCCCTCCCGGCCCGAACTCGAACCTGCGACCTTCCGATCACAAGCCCAGTGCTCTACCAACTGAGCTACCGGGCCCCCGGCAACTATCTGTACACGCTTTTACACCAGCATCTTTTCCTCTTGAACATTTACCAAAACTCTACAGCCCAGAAGTCTTCTGTGCAAGTTGGGAATCTTTGGCTGAACGTCTTCTTCTTCTGCGTTCATTTTTGTTTGTTTGTTTGTTTGCTTAACGCCCAGCCGACCACGAAGGGCCATATCAGGGCGGTGCTGCTTTGACATATAACGTGCGCCACACACAAGACAGAAGTCGCAGCACAGGCTTCATGTTTCACCTAGTCACATTATTCTGACACCAGACCAACCAGTCCTAGCACTAACCCCATAATGCCAGACGCCAGGCGGAGCATCCACTAGATTGCCAATTTTAAAGTCTTAGCAGACCTGTTTACCCCTAAAACATTGCATGTGTATTTTCTGGGAGCAAAATGAGGCAAATGTGTAGTTTTGTAATTGAATGTGTAGAATTTCTCGTCGACCTATCACAACAACAAGAACAATGATTGCTACTTTTTACCACATGTATTGATTGACTGACGGAAAAATGGGAATTGCAGACAGTGCAATGAGCATGATGTTTTCCTTTCCGCGAAGACAAGGCATGGGTAGTCCTGATGATATTTTGGCAGAAAGACTTGGTTCGGCGCATTGCTCGTCTTTTTCTTTTTGGTCGGTGGCCTTTCGGAGTCATTTTCTTCACAGTTCTCATCTTCACTTTCGTGTGCTCTGCGTTCAGCCATTGTGTCGAAACGCCCGCATGGTTTGGCAGTAACGCTTTCAGTTGTGCCCGGCATTTGCTTGGAGAAGCCTATTCGGCATTAACAAGCTACAACGCAACGCCCGTGGGCGCTTTACGCGCTGCACGCAGCAAACGACTGCTGGCCGAAAACATGGATTGGAAAATGGATCGGTCAAGGGAGATGAAGAAAATTACGGATTGTGATATGCGTAGCCGAAACAATACCGTTTGCGTGCAGGGACGGGGCGGTGTGAGAGCACAACGGGACAAGGAACAGATGTAAAGACGAAAAAGAAAAAAAAAATGTTTTTATTTTTTTTATTTTTTTTAAAATACCGTTTGCGTAGAAAACGACAGACTTGCGTAGTTGCGTAGTATATTATTCAAATTCGTAGTTTACTACGCTCAATGTGTAGTGTAAACAGGTCTGTCTTAGGTATGACCCGGCCGGGGTTCGAACCCACGACCTCCCGATCACGGGGCGGACGCCTTACCACTAGGCCAACCGTGCCGGTTTCTGCGTTCATGGGATGAAACTCCCACAAACACTCATGTTTTTGGCACGAGTGGGTTTTTACGTGTATGTCCGTTTTTACCCCGCCATTTAGGCAGCCATATGCCGCTTTCGGGGGAAGCATGCTGTGCATTTTCATGTTTCTATAACCCACAAACTCTGACATGAATTACAGGATCTTTTTCGCGGGTACTTTGTCTTGTGCTTGCATCATGTAAACACGAATGGAAATAAGGCACCAGCAGGTCTGCACATAAGTTGACCTGGGAAATCTGAAAAATCTCCACTCCCACCAGGCGGCAGCGACCGGGATTCGAACTCACGACCTCCCGATTAGGAGGCCGACGTCTTACCACCACGCCACTGCGCCCGTCGTCCCTGTAATATGTTCCAGTTGAAAGTAAAGGGGAGATCTTACATAACATTTCCTGAATGTATCAAGAATCACAGTGCGGCAAGCTCATCTGATGAAGTTCACAACAGTTTAGAACAAAGAACAAGAAACTTCTAATCTCTTGCAGATCAAGACTATTTTCAGAGTTTGTTAGTTTTTTTCTCCTTCTCATGTGTAAAAATTTAAAAAAATAAATTGAGCAAAGATGTGACTGCAAAGTGCAAGATTTAAAAATAATAAGATTTAAAAATTTCAAAAACTAACAGCCAGAAACACAAAACGGAACTATCAACATCCAATTCATCAAATATAAACAGCAGTTTCATTTTTGAAAAATGACATGTAAAAATGACGATACATCTTGGACGCTGAAGAATACGATTTGAATATATGTGACCCTCCACCACGAAATGAGTCGCATGTCACCTCGCGCGGTTCTGCGCTAGGCTTAATATAAGTCCGGGGAGTGTCTGGTAACAGTGTGAGGGTCACCTTAGTCACAGGCTTATAACTCAAACAGTTTTCGCTCTTTTCTCAAACGGTTTTCACCACTGGATAGAGCATAAAAAACTCTTTAGGAAAATGTAAAAATATGAAAATCATGCAAAGGTGACATGCGACTCATTCCGTGGTGGAGGGTCACATATTTCCTGTTTTTTCGGTAATCTGTTTTGCAGTCATCTGTGTCCCTTTTCCTTTATATCACACTTTCCACTTTTCTCCCACCGTCTTTTCTTTTTAAATAAATGTGGATGGGGGTCCCAATTTTTCTTCAATTACCTCCCCCCCCCCCTCTCCTCCCTTACAAAAAAGAAAAAGCTTACAAAAATACAAACAAAGAACACAAAAAAGAAAAAAAAATTACAAGAAAAAAAAATTACAAGAAAAAAAAAATTACAAGAAAAAAACCACCAAAACAAGCAGACTTGCCTCATCAAAAAAAAAAAAAAAAAAAACAAAACAAAAAAAAAGCAAAAAAAACAAAAAGCGAAAAAAAAAAAGCCTAGTTATCTGCGGAGTCACGAGAGTGCAGCTTTGAATGTCTTTATCTCCATGGGAGGCACTGGGAACTCCATCACTGCGTCGACCTCTTCAAGGTCATGCATGAGGGTCAAGGTCGTTTCGTGAAGGTCGTTCAGCTTCAGCTCCGAAAACATCTGAGCCAAGGACACCTGGAAAAGAAGCAAAGTTTGGAGCGAGTCAAAAACACAATGCAAAGGGAAGCTTGGTTACACAAGACCAAAAGTAGGGCGGATGGTGGCGAGAGATGAATGGATCTTCTTCTTCTTCAGCGTTCCAGAATTTTCTGGTTACGTGTGAGCTCGTTTGCCCATTTGGGTTCCCCACACTATACTCTGAAAGCATAGTCAGCTCACTCCGCTTTCGTTGGGTAGGCATGCTGGGTATTTTCGTGTTTCCATAACCCACCAAACTCCGACATGGATAACAGGATTTTTTTCGTGCTCACTTGGTCTTGTGCTTGCGTGTACACACAAAGGGGGTTAAGTCACTAGCAGGTCTGCACATAAGTTGACCTGGGAGATCGGAAAAATCTCCACTCTTAACCCACCAGGCGGCAGCGACCGGGATTCGAACTCACGACCTCCCGATTAGGAGGCAGACGTCTTACCACCACGCCACTGCGCCCGTCAATGAATGGATCGATAGATGGTTTGTCGCATATGTCGCGCTACTTTACGTATACTGTCACCTGGTTGTCACGACATATGTTGTGCTACTGGCTCAGTCTGTTCAGTCGGTTCCGATTACCGATTACCTCCCATGGATGCGAAAACCTATATGACCGTTTTTCTTTATTTTTCTCTCGGCTAATTCACCAGTGGCTATGTAACATGTGTTACGGAATTGCACCAGTGTAAGGGTTAATTGTTTAACCAGTGCTTCCCACTGTATCATGCATCCTGGCTAGCAGAGAAAGGGGTATTATATTCTTCTTCTTCTGCGTTCGTGGGCTGAAACTCCCACGTACACTCGTGTTTTTTTTGCACGAGTGAAATTTTACGTGTATGACCGTTTTTTACCCCGCCATTCAGGCAGCCATACGCCGTTTTCGGAGGAAGCATACTGGGTATTTTCGTGTTTCTATAACCCACCGAACTCTGACATGGATTACAGGATCTTTTTCGTGCGCACGTGGTCTTGTGCTTGCGTGTACACACGGGGGTGTTCGGACACCGAGGAGAGTCTGCACACAAAGTTGACTCTGAGAAATAAATCTCTCGCCGAATGTGGGGACGAACTCACGCTGACAGCGGCCAACTGGATACAAATCCAGCGCGCTACCGACTGAGCTACATCCCCGCCCGAAAGGGGTATAATTCATACCCCTAGCCACAATAGAACATTTTCCGAAATAACTCTGTGGTGTTTGTATGGGTTGTGACAGAGTTACCTTTTCTTGCAAAATGCAGACAAAAAATGGAGGAACCAATCACTAGCATGGGGTGTAGGGGAAACACATGCGTATCTCCACGTGTTTCTGGCACACCCCTCGCTACTCATTGGGGCCTCCATTGTTTGTTTGCCGTTTTGCAAGAAAAGGTTTAACTGAGTTCCAAAACAAATACAAACCCGCCAGAGTTATTTCACAAAAGTCGTCTGTTAAGTTTGTATTATTTTTGATAGAAACCTCAGGGCGGAGATGTAGCTCAGTCGGTAGAGCGCTGCATTTGTATCCAGTTCGCCGCTGTCAGCGTGAGTTCGTCCCCACGTTCGGCGAGAGATTTATTTCTCAGAGTCAACTTTGTGTGCAGACTCTCCTCGGTGTCCGAACACCCCCGTGTATACTCGCAAGCACAAGACTAAGTGCGCACGAAAAAGATCCTGCAATCCATGTCAGAGTTCGGTGGGTTATAGAAACACGAAAATACCCAGCAGGCTTCCTCCGAAAACGGCGTATGGCTGCCTAAATGGCGGGGTAAAAAACGGTCATACAAGTAAAAAAACACGAGTGTACGTGGGAGTTTCAGCCCACGAACGCAGAAGAAGAAGAAGATAGAATCCTTACAAGTTGTAATCAGTAAACTATACTCGACCCCTACCTTCCCGTCGTTGGGTCGACACGACACACCGTGCAGTGGGAAACTGCAGTCACCACCCATGTGGTGCAACAACATGGCCGCCGAATCCCGGGGCACATACTTCAAGTCGGCGCTGTCATCCTTGTTTTGCAAAGTTCTCAAATTGACCAGGTGAACCTCACACGGGAGCTCGACATTCATGGGAGAGAACTCTGACAGGAAGGTGAGCGGGGTGTGGGCGTGTTTGGCGCTGCGAGGCATGGCGAAGAGAGGCTGCATCAGGTGGAGGGAAGCCACGTTGGATAGATGGGAGGGGAAGGCCACCCCTGGTGATTTCGTCTGCCGTATACAAAAAATAATTGAAAGTGATGAATGCGGAGCTTTTTCTGTCTGATGTGAAAGTATTGTTACTTTTTTTTTTAAATCTTCCAAACACACCCAACACCTACCCATCTCCCCCCCCCCCCCCCCCCAACCTCACACACGCAACACCACTCCCCAAAACGCACCCACACAAACCCCCCCTCCCCCAAACACACACACAACATCCCCCCACACATAAAACACCTACAAGCACACACAATACCCCTAACACCCTTCCCCATTGCCCCCCTCCCCCACCCCAAACACACACACACACACAAACACACACACACAAACACACACAGAGTAAAGCTCTCACATGCGCAACACCTGGTTTCCAGCAGCAGACGGAAGTGGTTGGGCATGCGTCAGTTATCAACCACTCCTTGCTGGAGCCCCCCCTCCCCAAACACACACACAAACACACACCAAACACACACACACACACACACACACACACACACACACACACACACACACACACACAGAGAGTAAAGCCCTCACCTGCGTAACATCTTTCCTGGTTTCCAGCAGCAGACGGAAGTGGTTGGGCGTGAGTCGGTTATCAAGCACTCCTTGCTGGAGCCCACGTCCATCGTCCTGGTTCAGTCGACGATCCAACATGATGTCCACCTGACCTGTCACCATAGCAACAGCAGAAAAACATAACGATTCAGCATTATGGCCACTTTGTAAACAAAAATTGAGATTTTAAAGAGTGTGTGTTTTTGTTTTTTTTTAATTGCTAAAGGCCCTGGGAATCCTTCTCACACTTTCAATACAGTGAGCCTCATTTTTAAGACCTCCAAAAATTTGAAAAAATCCTGTCTCAAAAAGGAGAGAGTCTAAAAGTGGGAGATCTTAACCTTTTTGCTGCCAGTAAATACAGACTTTTACATGTATTTACGGGCCGGGATGTAGCTCAGTCGGTAGCGCGCTGGATTTGTATCCAGTTGGCCGCTGTCAGCGTGAGTTCGTCCCCACATTCGGCGAGAGATTTATTTCTCAGAGTCAACTTTGTGTGCAGACTCTCCTCGGTGTCCGAACACCTCCGTGTGTACACGCAAGCACAAGACCAAGTGCGCACGAAAAAGATCCTGTAATCCATGTCAGAGTTCGGTGGGTTATAGAAACACGAAAATACCCAGCATGCTTCCTCCGAAAACGGTGTATGGCTGCCTAAATGGCGGGGTAAAAAAAAAGGTCATACACGTAAAATTCCACTCGTGCAAAAAACACGTGTACGTGGGAGTTTCAGCCCACGAACGCAGAAGAAGAAGACATATATTTACCTGAAGTGACAACAGTGTGCCTTGATGGCTAAGTGAATACGCCACACACACACGCATGCACCATTTGAAGCGTCTTCAATTCGGGCGCATCGATTGAGGGACGTTTGGAGCAAAAGACACGCAAATATAGTATGTAGGATAAACAGACTACTACATGGCTTACCGTGTCATAACAGACTACATGTACTACATGGCTCACCGTGTCATAACAGACTACATGTACTACATGGCTCACTGTGTCATAACAGACTACATGTACTACATGGCTCACTGTGTCATAACAGACTACATGTACTACATGGCTCACTGTGTCATAACAGACTACATGTACTACATGGCTCACCGTGTCATAACAGACTACATGTACTACATGGCTCACTGTGTCATAACAGACTACATGTACTACATGGCTCACTGTGTCATAGCAGATTTACACTCATTGCTTTTTCAAATATTGAAAAATTCGGTTTCGTTCGCGGTTCAATATTTAAACAAGCAACTCGTGTAAATCTGGTACAGCACAGCAAGCCATATAATAGTACATGTATTCTGTATGTCCTGCCGTCATTTTCCAATCAAATTGATTGACATTTTGGTTAACCATTCTTTGGATCAGTCTGGGCTATGGAACGGCATTTCAGCTGATCATTTAATTAGTTACTTTGTTGGGATTTAAATCAAATTGTCACTAACAGGCATATTGTTTTGTTCACATATTTTTGCTCAAAGCCAGTGTTTACCGCAGAAAAGAGAATTAGTTTTACTCATGAATATAGTGATGTGCAAGGGTTTGGCGAGTAGAAATCAGGCATCAGAAGGTTTGTGCCCAAAAGTTAGATTTTTCACTTAAAACACCCAAAAAATGAGATAAGGGAATACCCGTATATATAGTTCCTGTACTGGGGAATGAGTTGCTGAATTTAGAAGGGTGTCACCTATTATTACTTCTTACATTCAATTCAAGTTCCTATCCCATTCAAATGAAACAAATTCGAACATTTATAACCTTGTCTCCACTTTCTCTTCATTTCATTATTCATCTGCTAACATGTAGCAGACTCCAAATAATCCATTTAAAAATTCATTGATAACTACCTCACAACAAGATTTTGTTATGAACTAAATATATATTTCCTGCAGAGTGGTTTAATGTCCCTGCATGTCTAAAAGTTAAAAGGCTTTTAAACATGGTATTCCAAGAATATAATCCACACACTCCTTTTAATAAAGCAGTAGGGGACACATTTTCTTTGCCTACGATCAAGTAGCAGAAAAATCCAGGCTTCCTCACAGAGACAACATTCTGTGTCTTCAAACATGAATTTTCAAGGGGAGATTATAGTCACACCACAGTTATTTCCCTTGAAGGTCACACCACAGTTACTTCCCTTGAAAGGTATCCCAACAGGCAGATTTGAACCTCACCCCACAGATGGGTGTTCTTTCTTTCTTTATTTGGTGTTTAACATCGTTTTCAACCGTTCAAGGTTCTATCGCGACAGGGAAAGGGGAGAGATGGGATAGAGCCACTTGTTAATTGTTTCTTGTTCACAAAAGCTCTAATCAAAAATTTGCTCCAGGGGCTTGCAACGTAGTACAATATATGACCTTACTGGGAGAATGCAAGTCCCCAGCATCAGGTAAATTCTTCCCCCTAACCCGCCGGGGGCACAGATGGGTGTAGTCTGGCAGTCTACCAATTGAAATTACAGTGGAACCCCCCTTTTAAGACCTCACAAAATTTGAAAAAAAATCCGGTCTTCATGCCTGGGAACACCTGTTTTGCACTTGGGAGTATTCTCAAGTAAACTTGGTGTATTTTCAGAAAAATGAGCGTACTCCACACAACATTTGAACATCCATGATTAAAACATGCTTTACACACGTCCGTCACACC
>NC_090260.1:15082560-15085060 GCF_037325665.1 Littorina saxatilis | reverse complement strand
GAAGAGAAAAGACCTGGTCTGAGAGATTGGTGCAGTGCAGTTTTGTTCTCTCTCTCATTCTCTCTCTCTGTTTGTGTGTGTTTATGTGTGTGTGTGTGTGTGTGTGTGTGTGTGTGTGTATGTGTGTGTGTTGTATGTGTATGTGTGTGTGTGTGAGTGTGTGTGTGTGTGTGTGTATGTGTGTGTGTTGTATGTGTATGTGTGTGTGTGTGTATGTGTGTGTGTTGTATGTGTGTGTATGTGTGTTGTATGTGTGTGTGTGTGTGTGTGTGTGTGTGTGTGTGTGTGTGTGTGTGTGTGTGTGTGTGTGTGTGTGTGTGTGTGTGTGTGTGTTTAAGATCAGTGTACAAAACACCCTCCATTTTAACTCATTGTCTCCCAGATACGGATATATCCGTACCCACTCATGTGGCTCTATCTGACCATGTACGGATATATCCTCTCAGACTGTTAGCTTCAGTCGCTTCATGTAACGTCTATCCAACGCCTGCATTCCAGCATGTTGATACACAGTTACTACACAGTTACTACAATTTTGAGTGACCTGCTGCAGCACAGCTAGTCTCGGCTAAAAAAAAACTTGGTCAACATAGGTGGGGTAGTGTTAAGGGGTGGGGGGTGGGGGGGTTCCTCTGTACTAATTTTCATCTTGTATTTACCAACAAACCTGGAAGCCATTAAGATCAGTGTAGAAGATGCGGTCGTCGTTAGCGATGTCGGTGTGGATGCGCATGGAGATCTCGCGGTTGCTGAGCGTGCGGATGTCCACCATGTTGTGAATGTCCAGCGACAGGGCATCCACACCTGTCATCACACACACACACATTACATGTTGCATGGTTCTTCTTCTTCTTCTTCTTCTTTGTTCATGGGCTTAGACTCCCACGTTCACTCATGTTTTTAGCACGAGTGGATTTTTACGTGTATGATCGTTTTTACCCCACCATTCAGGCAGCCATACACAGCTTTCGGGGGAGGCATGCTGGGTATTTTCGTGTTTCTATAACCCACCGAACTCTGACATGGATTACAGGATCTTTTCCGATCAGGAGGCCGGCACAGCGCTAAAACCCCCAAAGTGAAAAACCTGAAAGGCCAGGGTCCAAGGCAACAGGGGCAAAAAACAGCCTCTCCTGGTACCAAAATGTATGTAAATAATTTATAAAATAATGCACATCTTGCCTCCATCACCCATCCAAACGAAAACAAATGCATTATTTTAAGTTTTACTTTGAGAAACCGGATTTTCCAGTTTCCAGTTTTTGTTCATAACCCACCGAACTCCGACATGGATTACAGGATCTTTTCTGTGCACACTTGGTCTTGTGCTTGCGTGTACACACGAAGGGGGTTAAGTCACTAGCAGGTCTGCACATAAGTTGACCTGGGAGATCGGAAAAATCTCCACTCTTAACCCACCAGGCGGCAGCGACCGGGATTCGAACTCCCGACCTCCCGATTAGGAGGCCGACGTCTTACCACCACGCCACTGCGCCCGTCCAACATAGCAAAAACTTTAAACCTCTCACACACACACACACACAATACCTGGCGTGTTGACAAGGCGGACCACATGGTGAACATACTTGGTGAACACATGAACTTCGGACACCATAGGACCTCGGGTGATTCTTATCACTGGCTTGATTTCGTCTGTATTCTGAAAATCGCTCAGATCTGTCACAAACTTGTCAATTTCCTTTCGGGTTTTTGGTGTGCGGGTGTGTGTGTGTGTGTGTGTGTGTGTGTGTGAGTGTGTGTGTGAGTTTGCATGCATACCTTGTTTGTGCGTGTGTGTATCTGTGATTGCATGAGAGCTTGTTTGTGCGTGTGTGTATCTGTGATTGCATGAGAGCTTGTTTGCATGTGTGCCCATGTGTGTATGAGAGAAAGAAGCATGTGCTCACATATATACAGACTAAATGATTACCCGCTTCGCCGGGTACCGGCTTCGCCGGGAAGAAGTAGAGCCGAATACCAGGCTGCGCCTGGGACCCGGGTGTACGCCGGCCTTGCCGGCGCACGAAGGAAAGGAGATAAACGCGCAAAACACTGGAGACCTTCTAAAAATAGTAACGTGCAGTGACCTTCTAAAAATAGTAACGTAGTAACGGGAATATGGATTGACGCCACACAAAGGAAGGGAGATAATCGCGGCTGAAAACACTGGAGAAGATAAGGAAGAGTTACTGGTAGTGGATCCAGACCAAAATAAACCAAAATCGGTTCAGCGCGCACAGCGCTGCGCATTGAGAGCACGTGTTGAAATATCTCATCGATGAGGTTGTGTCCGGGGTGTAGCTGAATACGGTGTCCAAATTTGAAAAAGATCCACCGAGAACTTTGGCCGTGCATCGCGAACAGACAGACAGACACTAGTCGTATATATATATATATATAGATGCGTGTGAGCTTGTAAGCAACTCTTGCCTGACGTCATCCCCTACCAGTTGTTCAGTACCTATTTATAAAACTGACCTAGAATGATCACTTGTGTGTA
>NC_090260.1:15072560-15077560 GCF_037325665.1 Littorina saxatilis | reverse complement strand
ATGATTTGTATGGTAACTGTCACTCAGATATCACAGTTTTGGCATCAAAATCTCTGACTTGTTCATCTATTTCAAAGTTAAAAAACAAAGGATTACTGTACTCACCAATACAAAGACGACACAAGACGATTACGAATTTTCGCTTTTTTTTTCTTTATTTTTTTTCGAATTTCCATTTCAAATAACTTTTCTCACATGCAAAGAAATGAGAGCACCAAAGAAAGACGTGTTTGGTATCTCTATCTCTATATTTCATTGACCATTGAGAATTCCCTCAAGAAAATTCTGGCCGCTATTTCCCAGGGAACAGTGTGAAGTGTCAAAATTGCAGCACCAAAATGTTTTCCTGCGTCTTATCCACTTAGGCCACAAAAAAAAATTGTCTGTTTCTGGTCACCCGACCAACCCTAAATTTCGGCGCCGACCCTAAACTTTTTTTTTCCAAACTCAAAATGTTTTTATTTTTTTTTTTGGTGGTAAAGGACAGGGTGAGAAAATGAACAACAAAAACGTGTGAAAACGAAAGTCCGCTGACGATTTGTAAATGTGTTGAGTGTCTTGTCTCTATGTATAGTGAATCCAGTCTCTTTGCGCGATTTTTAAAGTTAGTTTTATTGGTCTACATTTGGGGAAGGAAAAAGAAAATAAAGAAAAAAAAAAAAAAAATCCCTACCTACCGACCCTATTTTTTTTAGCCATGTTACCAGAAACAGACAATTTTTTTTTTTTGCCTTATCTATTCTGCAAAGCCACCAAGAGAAGAGGGGAGATAACTCACGTGGGTGTAGAGCTCAGCTGGATGACGGGCCGCAGAGGAAGACTGTCATGAGCCTCCCGCACTTGGTCCTGTAACAGATTATCAACGATAATAATAAATGTAATAATAAATCACTTATCTACAGCGCAAGTCCCGATTCACAGCTCCACGCGCTTTACAATTCCAAATAACACCTCTCGCATGCACGCACGCACGCACGCACGCACACACACACGCATACACACACACACACACACACGCACACACACACACACACACACACACACACACACGATATACAAATCATGACATTAGAAAATACAAGCAAACTTACTCATCATAGCGATAAGAACAAGTACAAAGTCAATAACAACAACAACAAAATTCAGTAAGCAAGCGTACTAACCCTGTCACACCTGCCAACCCTTGTCAAGTGTAGCAAATGACAATTTTTGGGAATTTTCAGCGTAGCAAATCGTCGTCGTCCTGGAATTTTGGCAGAACTCGATTCTTGGCGATTTTGATGTTTTGGTGCTTTAGACTAAGTAAATTATTCTCCATGAGAAATATTCTCTAAAATATGATGGACAATACATGATTTAACATTCTGCCATCTTCCTATCCATTACCAGGTACAAATGTAAACACTAACTCAAAATAAAAAAAATCAATATTGACCTTCTGCTGAAACGCTGTCTAAAATGAGCAACGACAAAATTCCATGACAACAATGAAATTGTGTTTAAGTGTAGCATTTTCTAAAATGTATTCTCACATCCGCATTGATGCCATCTTGCACAAGAATGGACTTTTTTTTTTAATCATAGAGTTTCATGAGAATGCAGCACTTTAAGATTGTCACACGGCAAGTGAATTCAACTGACCAAGTCCAGGATGGGGGCGGCCGCGTCGTACTTGTATTGACCTTTGTCCTTCACCACCAGGAAAGCCGCACTCTCTGCCATCACCTGCTTGGCCCCCGTCAGCCCTTCAAGTAACCTGAAAAAGAATGACTGGTTTTTGGTTTTTTGGTCTTTTTGTGTGTTGTCTGATTGATAGAACAATGCAAGTGTAGGTCTTGCTGTGGCGAACTAAACTTTCTTTGCAGTCGTTTCAGCATGAAATTAAACTGTCAAATATGCTGTGATTAATCAGTTTAGAGAAAATTGACACAAAGAGATGATATCAAATAACCAAAGGGAAGTAATCGCTTTGTGTCAATTTTCTCTAAACTGATTAATCACAGCATATTTGACAGTTTAATTAAATCAACTCTCGCTTACTCTATTACACATGTTTGCATTAAGAGCGATTACTTCCCTTTGGTTATTTGATATCTTAACATCGCTCTGCCTCATTCTGTTTGAGATACAAAGAGATGATGTAAACAAACAAGCTGAGAGAAAAAGGGCAGGTGTGAATGCGTGCGTGCCTGCATGTGTGTGCGTGCACATCTTCCCTGCGCTAACATCCTCGGCACACACCCCAAATCTCAACCACCCAGCACAGACACACACACCAACCTTTCTCCATAATCGTTGATGACAAAGTCCTTGGCTGTTCCGGCGATGGCATCATGGTGTTGAAAAACATCTTCCCTGCACTAACATCCTCGGCACACACCCCAAATCTCAACCACCCAGCACAGACACACACACCAACCTTTCTCCATAATCGTTGATGACAAAGTCCTTGGCTGTTCCGGCGATGGCGTCATGGTGCTGAAAGAGACCCAGACTTCGTCTCGCTGTCACCAGTTTCTTCATCATCTCCACTGATGGGAAGTTGGATGCCCTGTTTTTACGAGCGTAAGCCTGCGCCAGGGTGAAGATAATTTCGGCGGACCTGCACGTTAGAAGGGGGGTAGTGAGCGTGTTGTTCTGTTATTGATGGAGGTACAGTAAAACCCCACTATCAAGACACGCAAAGATCTGAGAAAATCACAAACATGCGGGCATGCACCCATGCATACACACACACTGGCACACAGAGAGCACCAATCATTATTCATAATAACCACTGGAAATTGTGCATCATAACCTCTCTTCCACTTCTCTTGTCAAACTCTCTCCCACAAAACGCAAACAAAACAACTATGACACTCTTGTTCAATTGTAAACACAAACATACTCTCACCTCAAATTAGCCTCAACTGCCCTATCCAGCTTTTTGTGGAATGGGCGGGAGGTGAAATAGTCACTCCAATTGTAAACACAAACATATATACTCTGATGGTCAACACAGGCCCTCATCTCAAGTTGGTCTCCACTGCCCTATCCAGGTTTTTGTGGAAGGGGCGGGTGATGAAATAGCCGCTCACCTTAAATTAGCCGCTCACCTTAAATTAGTCTCCTCCACCCTATCCAGGTTTTTGTGGAAGGGGCGGGTGATGAAATAGCCGCTCACCTTAAATTAGTCTCCACTGCCCTATCCAGGTTTTTGTGGAAGGGGCGGGTGATGAAATAGCCGCTCACCTTAAATTAGCCGCTCACCTTAAATTAGTCTCCACCACCCTATCCAGGTTTTTGTGGAAGGGGCGAGAGATGAAATAGCCGCTCACCTTAAATTAGCCGCTCACCTTAAATTAGCCTCCACCACCCTATCCAGGTTTTTGTGGAATGGGCGGGAGATGAAATAGCCGCTCACCTTAAATTAGCCGCTCACCTTAAATTAGTCACCACCACCCTATCCAGGTTTTTGTGGAAGGGGCGGGAGATGAAATAGCCGCTCACCTTAAATTAGCCGCTCACCTTAAATTAGTCTCCACCACCCTATCCAGGTTTTTGTGGAAGGGGCGGGAGATGAAATAGCCGCTCACCTTAAATTAGCCGCTCACCTTAAATTAGTCACCACCACCCTATTCAGGTTTTTGTGGAAGGGGCGGGAGATGAAATAGCCGCTCACCTTAAATTAGCCGCTCACCTTAAATTAGTCTCCACCACCCTATCCAGGTTTTTGTGGAAGGGGCGGGAGATGAAATAGCCGCTCACCTTAAATTAGCCGCTCTCCTTAAATTAGTCTCCACCACCCTATCCAGGTTTTAGTGGAAGGGGCGGGAGATGAAATAGCCGCTCACCTTAAATTAGCCGCTCTCCTTAAATTAGTCTCCACCACCCTATCTAGGTTTCAGGGATCGCGTTTACGCACGATTTTTGCGTATTTGACGCATTTTAAAAGTCGCTGACGCGTTTTTTTCGCCGCGCCGCTTAAGCCATACGCAAAAATAGTGTAACTTTTTCTTGTCTTCACGCAGCGCTTTTGCTCTGACTTAATAATCACCCGATCCTGAAACTGACTATAGGGCTCGAGAAGTGACGACACACATGAAATCTGCGCGTCAAAACTAAAGTCCGTTTCTTTTTGCATCGAAGTATCGCAAACGAACGTAACGAGGGTATTACCAGATAATGTCTTGTCGGATAATGAAACAGACATTAGCTGCTCTCCCATCTCGCGCTTTCAAAAGGCGGAAAGTGTGTCTAGTCGAGTCGTATTAGAGCGGGAAACAAACTCGCAAGGCCCGAAGGTTGGAGACAGCAGGGGTGTTATTCGACAGGCGTGCGCGGAGTTCGACAGGAAAACTCGCCGTATTTAGGTAAGGAGTGTCTTTAAGTCTTTCGTGCGTGTTTTGTTTGTGTCTGTACGTGTTTTCGTAGTACGCAAAAATATTGGTCCGTGACGCGTTTTTTTCGTTTCGTTGCGTATGACTTACGCGTTTTTTAAAAAGCTAGCGCGATCCCTGGGTTTTTGTGGAAGGGGCGGGAGATGAAATAGCCGCTCACCTTAAATTAGCCGCTCACCTTTAATTAGTCTCTACCACCCTATCTAGGTTTTTGTGGAAGGGGCGGGAGATAAAATAGCCGCTCACCTTAAATTAGCCGCTCACCTTTAATTAGTCTCTACCACCCTATCTAGGTTTTTGTGGAAGGGGCGGGAGATGAAATAGCCGCTCACCTTAAATTAGCCGCTCACCTTGAATTATCCTCCACCACCCTTGCCAGGTTTTTGTGGAATAATAATAATAATAATAATAATAATAATAAATGAGCATTTATAAAACGCAACATCATAACTTTACAATTATGCTCTTTGCGCTTGACACATTTAAAATTAAAACACAGTTATACAAGCATTTACATCTACATTCATAGTCAACAACGCTTAATCAAAAGCATACACCATCAAACATACATTACAAAAGATTCTTCCACTAACTAAGTAATAACAAGAAGGGCAAAGCCCA